>NW_027466483.1:3482500-3620000 GCF_050575085.1 Anarhichas minor | reverse complement strand
CGAATTGTAATAGTATGGCTACTCGTTTGCATTAGCAAGCTAATGTAGGCTAACATCAGTTGGTACTTGTTGCCATGGCAACGATACACACTTTCATGCCGACTGAAAGAATGCAAATTGTAAACATGGATAATATGCATTGTACTGTTTAGAATGATAGCAACCCATATAACCTATTGACTTGGATATATATATATATATATACACATACAGTATATGTATGTGTATATAGGTATGTATCTATATAAATATATTTATATGTATGTATATATTTATACAATTTGTATACAACTTTTTTTCTCTTTGTCCTGTCTGTCTCAACAGGACAGTAGGGGGAAGTAGTTGGGGGAGGCAGTAAGAAGAACCTGATCACATGTTTTTTTACTAAACTAATTTCAACTACCAACAGTCATACCTTCAAGGACCTTAATGTATTGTCACATAATGTCAAATAACGACAAATAAAGGCTAAACTACCGCGGAATCGGCACCAAAACGGTGGGAGCTTGCAACAGGAAGTGCCTTTGAGCTTGCCCTGTCACCTCCGCAAATTGCGCAACTCTAACGCTAGCAGCCTCGTGGGGAGGGGAGGGGGGAGCTGCGCTCATGTGATTGGTTGAAAAAGAGAACGTTGAAAAAACGCATTTGCGAATCCAGCCACGTCAGGAGAGTCTCAAAAACCCACAAATAAATGTGTAGCGATCCACAAAGAAATGCAGTGCATCCACAAACAAATGCATACAAATCCACAAACAAATAGAAAAAATCCACACAGAAATACATACAAATGCAGAAATATATTTGTGATTTATTTTTACACATTTATATAAATTGTAATTTATTGATATGTGCATTGGAATGTATTTGTGAATCGTTCTGCGTGCATTTGTGAGTCAAATTTATTTGTAAATCCTTCTGTGTGCATTTGTAAATCGAATATATTTGTGAATTGTTCTGTGCGCATTTGTGAGTCTTTCTGTGTGTATTTGTGATTATTGAGACTGATCTGACCCCATACTATTTAGTCAAACTCTTATATGGCCACTGGTTGTTTGCTCTCATATTCTCTTTCCACAGGGAAGAGTTTCCAGCAGCAAAGAGAAGCCATGAAACAGACCATAGAAGAAGACAAGGAGCCGGAGAAGTCAGGTCTGTTGCTCTCCTCACTACGCCATAACCTAATGGCTGTGAATACGTTTTTTTTTAGTGTACAATGCACAGTATATAGTTTGTTGTATAGTCTATTTAATGATTGGATTAATGTCCAGAGGGACTACAGGAAATATCTTATTCACTTGAGGGAGTTTGTTGGTGCCCAAACTTCCAGCTAGCTAACTGACAGAGAGATGAACTTCTCATGCAAAAATTAAAAAATTGATTTAGTAAAAAACATATGCTCCGATGCAGTAAATGCATCAGCCTTTTAGCTCCAAGGTGTGTTTCAAGTTGCCTTGCTTGTTTACAGGGAAGCTGTGGTGCGCAAAGAAGAACAAGAGGAAGAGAAAGAAGCTGCTGTACAACACTCACAGGAATGATGGTATGGCTTCCTGTCTCTCTGGGACTCTCATTAAATCTCATTAAATGTAACTGGGGCACAACTTTCATGTGCACGCAAACTGCTTCTAAATGTAGTAGTGGATGACCAACTGTGAAGAAAAAAAGATTGAATTAGTCATGAATGGGTATCTACGACGGCTTATTCGGGCCATTGTAGGTAACGAATGAATGATGAAGAGGGACGAGGTTTAAATGGATAATTAAAAAAGTTCAAAGTAAACTATTAATACCGTCTGAATAGCATCTTTAAAGTGCTGTCCTTATGGTAGGCACAGCCACTAAGTTAGGCAAAGGTCCTGAAAGATACATTTACGTGTTTCGTTCAGGTTTATTTCTGTCTTCTTTTATGAACATAGATAAATACTAATACAAGTCATATATTTTGCACTCTGTGGATCACGTTACAGCAGTGTTTAACAGTGGGGTCCTCGGTGTGATGAGGTTGATCTAACTTTGCAAAGTGAAGCAATGTTATTTTCAACAGAAAGAGGACAATCTACCCTTCTACACTGGCCTGGTTAAAACATCACCATTCACAGAGTCTAAATATATAACTTTTTTTAAACAAATTAAATCAACTATTCGCTGCTGACTTTCTTGCCTTACATCTTGATGAGTTGATCTTAGATACGTCATGTTCGTCATCGTTTCCTCTCTTCTTTGATATCCTAACTTTCTGCCTCTAACCTCTTCTTACAGTTTTTCCTTTGGACCCTATCATAACATTTTCATTCAGTCCTTTCTGTCCATTTGCCCAGACATTGATAACGAGGAGATTCTCACCTATGAGGAGATGGCTCTGTACCACCAACCAGCCAATAGGAAGCGGCCGATTGCACTGATTGGTCCAACCAGCTGCGGGCAGGCGGAGCTTAGACAGAGACTGCTCAACAGTCAACCAGAACGCTTCGCTGGAGCTGTACCCCGTACGACTAACACACACACACTGTACACTCTACACATGCTTTTATGTGTTTGTGGATATACTAACTACTAACCTGTGTGTGTGTGTGTGTGTGTGTTGTAGACACCACGCGGAGCCGTCGGGATTGCGAACTGAGTGGTCGAGATTACCACTTTGTGTCTCGTCAGACTTTTGAGGCCGAACTGGCAGCAGGTAAAGTTCCATATAATTAGATACTCTGACACACAGACGTGTATGTAAATGTATTATTTAGAGGGACATTCTTCACTCAGTATCCAAATTGGCCTGTTTTTTAATAGTTTACTCAATTTCACTCAACAAAAATCAATTCTCAAGCGATCAAGCTAAAAGTATGTAGAAGTAATTTATGAGCCTAGATTTAGAAAACGTCTCCAGAATAGTAGTAGCTAGAAAGCCTTAATGACATACTCATAGATAAGTTACAGTATATAGATGTGTCCAATCCAAATGGTCTGAAAGTGAAGCCAATGAGGAAGTGTGTTAAACCTGCATTCTCTCTACTGACCATCAGGGGGCGACTCCTCTGGTTGTATAGAAGTCTATGAGAAAATGACTCTACTTCTCTCTAGATTTATTACCTCAGTAAACATTGTAAACATGAGTTTATGGTCTCAATCTCTAGTTTCAAGTCTTCTTCAATACAGCATGATGTTCATTTCGTAAATGATGCTCCATTTAGAATCAAATAGAGCATAAAGCAGAGGATGCTAACTCCGCCATCTACTGATGAGGACACTCCCACATACGCAGACACTCGATGGTACTGCCCACCCTTCCATGGTCACAGTGCAAACAGGAACTGCTGTTAGCAAATGCAGCATGGCTTTCCATGGTGTGTTAAGTTCCAAAACGTATCCATGAAAATTATTATTTTGTTTCCACTGTCACTGTTGACAGTCATAAGGTTCAGGAAGCCTCTAACTAAAGTGAGTAAGAAAAAAACTATCATTTGCAGTCTAGATTGATGCAAATCAAATGTTACAACATGACAAGTGATTATGAGCACACTGGCGCTATAAAGGTCGTTTAACTCTGTCAGAGTAACACAGAGACGTCTCGTCCTAGTCCGAGGAAATGATGCAGTACCAGCACTAATGTGGCCTCTGTGTTCTGTTCCCAGGGAAGCTTATAGAGTCCGGTGACTTTGAGAAGAACCTGTACGGGACGAGTACAGACTCAGTGAGACAGGTCATCAACACTGGAAAGATCTGTGTGCTCTGTCTGCACACACAGGTGTGTAAACACACACTCATTGAATGAGCACTGCAGAATACAGTTAAAGGGTTTGTGGTTGAATTGTGTGTGTGTGTGTGTGTGTGTGTGTGTGTGTGTGTGTGTGTGTGTGTGTGTGTGTGTGTGTGTGTGTGTGTGTGTGTGTGTGTGTGTGTGTGTGTGTGTGTGTGTGTGTGTGTGTGTGTGTGTGTGTGTGTGTGTGTGTGTGTGTGTGTGTGTGTGTGTGTGTGTAGGCTCTTAAGGTGCTCAGGAGTTCTGACTTGAAGCCTTACATCATCTTCATAGCTCCGCCCTCCCAGGAAAGACTCCGAGCCCTATTGGCTAAAGACAACAAGAACCCCAAGGTATTTATTCAGTGTCCCTTCTACTCCGCCTGTTTACACTCTGTCAAAGATAAATATCACCAGTGTTTACATCTCTGTTTTTCTCACTAATGTGTGTGTTTTGTGGACAGCCCGAGGAGCTGCGGGACATCATTGAGAAAGCGCGGGAGATGGAGCAGAGCTGCGGTCACCTGTTTGACGCCGTCATCGTCAACGCGGACCAGGACAAAGCCTTCAACGAGCTGCTACGACTCATCAATAAACTGGACACTGAGCCCCAGTGGGTGCCCTGCTCCTGGCTGCGCTGAGAGAACACACACACACCAGTCAGAGAGAGTCACAGCAGAGTACACGTTTCTAGTGGTCCAACACACCTGATGCTGCGTTACGATGGAGTATTAGGGCCACCGCAGCGAGACTACAAGTCTTTTGAGAGATGAAGTTGTAATTTTATGGGAAAACATCACAATATTACAACCTAAAGTTGTTATTTTACAATATAATGTCATAATATTAAGAGATAAATTAAGAAAAAAAAACCATCATATTATAAGATAATGTAGTTTTGGGAGAAAAAATCCTGATATTATGAAATCAATTTCTAATTTTACAAGAAAAAGTCAAGACTATTAACAACAGTCATAATATTACTAAATATAGTTGGATTTTCACTAGAAAAGAAAATCCTAATATTACAGTGACAATTTATTTTTTTTAGAACAAAAGGCTGTATGTTGGGATAAAAACAGCGCAGGTTAGTTTACATACATGTGTTGGTATATCCTAACACATGTATGTAAACTAACTAGACTATATAGTGCGACTGTACAGTTGTTAGTTGAATGGGTTTGGAGAACTGCGTGTCTTTACGATGACAGACATTAGCTTCATCGTTCCCAGCAGACTGGATACACAGCATACTGTTCTGCTGACAGCTGATTCTGGCTGCCTGTCACCATAAAACCCACTGGACTCTATTGTTGGGTTTCACTTCATCTCAATATCCTTCCAGATATAATATTAATGTGCTTATTATAGAAATCTTTAACATCAATACTCCCTCATGTAACGCATAAACGCTGACAGACTGCCATCAACTGTTCTCTTTTAATATTAAGATCTTGTAATTTTACAGTTAAAATTGTAGAATATTAGATTTAGTAAAATTTTAACATTATCCTATAATATAAGGATTTTTTCTTGTTTCATAACATGGAAAATGTTTCTCCAAATACTCAATTATCAAAATATCACCTTACTAGTACAAGTTATATCATACAATTATGACTTCATCCTTAACTATTAAAAGAAAAATACAACTTAATTCTACACCTTTAATTAATAATTAACATTATATTCTTGAAATAAGTTTTCTTCCTCAGAAAATGATTACTTTATTTCCATAAGATCATAAATGTATTGTTGAAATGTGACTTTACTTGTAATTCCAACTTTATTCTCATAACATCATGACCGTTGTCTTTTCTTAACATTGACCCTAATACTCCATTGTACTGCAGAGAGTATGGATAGTAGAATGTATTGACCCTAATACTCCATTGTACTGCAGAGAGTATGGATAGTAGAATGTATTGACCCTAATACTCTGTTGTACTGCAGAGAGTATGGATAGTAGAATGTATTGACCTGTTGGCCCTAATGACATACATGCCATGTAGCTTTGTGTGTAGGGCCTCCTCAAAGGGAGGACCCCTCTACAAAGAGATCTGGTTTGGTGCCCGAGTGATATGACACTCATCTCTTTCTTATCTTCACAGTTCTTAGTGAGACCAAAATATGGACCTGGACAAATCCCTCTTTCCTCTGAGAGCTCTTTCTCAGAAATGTGAGGCCTCGTTCGTTACGCACCCTTTGCCTTTATTCTGTCGTCATTTCAACCGCTATGATTCAAAATATTTAAATGATCACAGTCACAATTATTTTAACCTTTTGCAGTGCCGAGAATCTGTGTAAAAAATTGAATTTTGTGTTATGGCTTTTTAGTTGTTGTAGTTAATAAGTTGGCCCCCCGAGCACAGAGTACAGATGAGGCCCCTGGTGAGAAGTAAATGTGAAAAGTCACACACACACACTAAGATTCATAAAGTGCTGATTTAAATCCACGCTGATTATTGCTATGAAGAACACACGCACACAGGTGTGTACGTACACACCAAAACAGCATTAGATGCTGACTTTACCCTAAAATCTGTCCACTGTGGCCTGAAGCTGCAGCCTTCTTCACACTGACTGACAGCTTCTGACCGGCTCTCCTGTTAAAGTACAAGCTACTGCAATAGAGGACGAAGCACTTGATATTTCCTCTCGGACTCTTACGCTCCTGTCTGATCACATTTGAGTAGTAGTGACGTCTGAACCTGAGCAGGTACAGAAAACGTGGAAGTTGTAGTTTTTAGTCGTGTGTGTGTGTGTGAGAGAGAAGACAGCAAAGTATTATTATGAACTGAAATAGACCTGACAAAATATCACTCGTCACTGGCTAGAGCATTTATATATTTGTAATATTGAAAAATAGATTTATGAAGTCCAGAATGCACCAATAGGATTGCAGGTTTTACCTTTTGCCTCAACTGCCATTGGTCCAGGAGGAGGAGGAGGAGGGGGTGGAGCTAAGCAGAATTAACTGTATTGAATGTAAAGTTAATTGATACCACTTGTTTATCAGACATCACTTCCTAAGTAAATCTGCATTTTGTATGAATATTCACAATGAATAAATAAATAAATAGATGATTGATAGAAAACAACTGACTTTGTTTTTTTGAGGTTTCTTCATGTACAGATTTTGTTTTACATATTTCCTCAAGTACATATTTTTTCCAAAACAGATCTGGCCAAGAAAATTTTCTCAAGACAGAGACTAACATCTTAAAGTAACTCAAATGAATGAAAGCCAGATGCAAAATTTCTTTAGCGGAGTTTGGCTTGAAATGTTCCCCATGCGAGGAAGAACATCCATCGTTGAAGGTTCCCTCTTTGTCCTTTCAAGTTCAAGAGTTCATCCGAGGACATTTTCAGCCCGCTACTGATCGCTGTGCTTTATCGGCCAATACCTAGAACTGATCTGATACCAGACCAGTGTTGAATTAAAAAGCTGCCTGCCTCACTTTATATGTGTATAAGGCAACTTAAGAGGCAAAATCAGGCTTGACTTCAACATTGCTTTTCCTCACTTTGTAAAACAACATGTAACAAATAAATAACTGGATATAAATGCACTTAATTTCTTAAAAGAATGATATCCGATTCTGGACCCAGTGACTTGAGTCAGTGTCAGACAGATATCAGTATCGGTGCATCTCTAAATTTAACCTCAGTCACAAATGATGTAGTGTTGCATCGCTCCAAGGATCTCCACAGTGCTGTGAATTGGATAACCAGATGCCTGAATATCATATTATCTTCTCAACCAGATGTTGAAAAAAAATGATTGTAATTTAATTTTTTTTTTTTATTATACTATAGTGATCCCTTTAAGGGGGAAATTTGTCTCTGCATTTGACCCATCCCTGTATATAGGGAGCAGTGGGCTGCCAATGACGGGCTCCCGGGAGCAGTGTATTGTTCAGTTACACTTTGACACGTGACCCGTCCCAGTCCCAGTCGAGGATCGAACCGTTGACCTTTTGGTTGCCAGACAACCCTCTTAACGGTCACCCCTAATGTTATTTACCTTTTAGTTTGATTCCAGAAAGCAGGATGAACAATGATGAAATGATGCCGATGGTTACATGAGGCCTCTCCCCTCCATTTTCTCTGCTAAAATGACAATACTGCATAATACCATTGACTCGTACAATGGCCTGCTGTTGATGTTCAGTGTTTTTGCCTCTAAAAAGCATCAAAATACACAGTATTTGAATGTATTTTGGGAGAATGCTACAATACTGTTAGAATTTGTCTGAAGATTTTTACAGTGTATGTGACAAAAAATATCCTATTTCACTCAACCAGATCTCATGGTTTCCATCAGTGAATGGAACAAGTGGAACGTCATCACATGACCTAAGTGAAAAAAAAATTGCGTCACATTGCGGGACTCTAACCCGGCCTCCCTGAGGTCTTATTTAGCGTGGGACTCCAACCCCGCCTCGGGACTCTAACCCGGACAATTGGACGCGGGATTCTAACCCCGTCTAGACGCGGGACTCCAACCCGGTCTCGGGACTCTAACCCGGCCTCCCTGAGGTCTTATTTAGCGTGGGACTCCAACCCCGCCTCAGGACTCTAACCCGGACAATTGGACGCGGGACTCTAACCCCGTCTAGACGCGGGACTCCAACCCGGTCTCGGGACTCTAACCCGGCCTCCCTGAGGTCTTATTTAGCGTGGGACTCCAAACGTCTTTCAATGATGCTTACACTTTTTATCGGTTTACCAGGACTTTTCAGACATCGTAACGTAACATCACTAAATTTCGTGTTTTCAATCAGCAGTATTTGGAAATTGATTAATATATTAATTGAATGTGGTTCAATTAAAGGCAGCAGCAAACAGAAAAGTCTTCAATCTTGATTTAAAGGAGCTGAGGGTCTCAGCAGACCTGCAGCTTTCTGGGACTTTGTTCCAGATATGTGGAGCAGAACAACTGAACGCTGCTTCTCAATGTTTAGTTCTGACTCTGGGAACAGAAAGTAGACCAGTCCCAGACGACCTAAGGGGTCGGGATGGTTCATCAGGTAGCAGCAGATCAGAGATGTATTTTGGCCCTAAACCATTCAGTGCTTTATAAACCAACAGCAGGATTTTAAAGTCAATTCTTTGTTTGACAGGAAGCCAGTGCAAAGACCTCAGAACTGGAGTGATGTGATCCACCCTCCTGGTCTTAGTGAGGACTCGAGCTGCAGTGTTCTGAATCAGCTGCAGCTTTCTGACTGACTTTTTACAGAGACCTGTAAACACACCGTTACAGTAGTCCAGTCTACTGAAGATAAATGCATGGACAAGTTTTTCCAAATCCTGTTGAGACATAAATCCTCTAATCCTTGATATATTCTTCAGGTGATAGTAGGCTGATTTTGTAATTGTCTTGATATGGCTGTTCAGGTTCAGGTCTGAATCCATAACTACACCTAGATTTCTGACTTGGTTTGTGGGTTTTAACATCAGTGATTGAAGCTGAGCGGTGATTTTCAATCGTTCGTCCTTGGTACCAAAAACAATTACTTCAGTTTTATCTTTGTTTAATTGAAGAAAATTCTGGCACATCCAGTTGTTGATTTGTTCAATGCAGTTACCCAGCCCTTTTATGGGATTATAGTCCCCTGGTGACATAGTTATGTAGATTTGTGTGTCGTCTGCATAGTTATGATAACACACTTTGTTGTTTTCCATAATCTGAGCTAGTGGAAGCATGTAGATGTTGCACAGAAGAGGCCCCAGTATTGAACCTTGGGGAACACCACATGTCATTTTAGTCAGGTCTGATGTGTAATTAGCTACAGACACAAAGTATTCTCGGTCCTTCAAGTATGATTCAAACCAGTTAAGTGCTGTGCCAGAAAGTCCCACCCAGATTTTTAGTCGACCGTCCATGGTCGACCGTGTCGAATGCAGCACTGAGATCCAGTAATACTAAGACTGAAATTCTGCCATTGTCTGTGTTTAAGTGGATGTCGTTGAAAACCTTAACAAGAGCAGTTTCAGTACTGTGGTGCTGTCGAAAGCCTGACTGGAAGACATCAAAGCAGTTATTTACGGCCAAGAAGTTGTTCAGCTGTTGGAAAACCGCTTTTTCAATTATTTTACTTAAAAATGGGAGGTTTGATATTGGCCTATAATTTTTCATTGTTGCGGAGTCTAAACTAGCCTTCTTTAGGAGCGGTTTAATAACTGCAGTTTTTAGGGGTTGTGGGAAGACACCTGAAAGAAGGGATGTGTTTACAATTTGTAAAAGATCAGTGGTCATGCAGTTTGAAATATTTTTGAAAAAGTGTGTTGGTAGAATATCCAAGCAGCAGGAGGATGACTTCAGATGTTGTATAATGTCTTCTAGGCTTCTACGGTCGATTGAATGAAATTGTGTCATGATATTTGAATGGATGTTATTTAGAGAAGGGGACAACACATATCCTGTGGTTGGTGTGGAGGCTGCTTGTCTAATTTTCCGAATTTTGAATTCTGAATTTTGTCAGTAAAAAAGGAGGCAAATTGATTGCAATCCCAGGTGGATTGGAGCTCAGCACCTACCGACACTGGAGGGTTTGTTAGCCTGTCGACGGTAGCAAATAAGACACGTGTATTGTTATTGTTTTTGGTTATGATGTCAGAGAAGAAGGACTGCCTTGCATTTCTAAGTTCCAAATTATAATTGCGAAGTCTCTCTTTATAGATGTCACAGTGAACCTGGAGATTAGTGTTTCGCCACCTGCGCTCAGCTTTCCGACACTCTCGTTTCTCTATTTTGACCAGCGTAGCATTTCTCCAAGGAGATCTTTGCTTACCCGAGACAACCTTCACTTTAGTGGGTGCAATGGCATCAATAATATTTTTAACTTTAGAATTGAAGCCATCTACAAGCTCATTGACTGAGATGCAAGAGAGGGCTGGTGTGGAGAACTTCTGAATAAATAGTTCACTGGTGTTTTCAGAGATGTAACGCTTTGTCACAACCTCGTTTTGGACATTTGTGTGCAAGGAGATTGCACTCTCAAAGAAAACACAGAAATGATCAGAGAGTGCAACATCAGTCACAGCGACCTTGGAAATGTTTACACCTTTGGTGATGATTAGGTCCAGAGTGTGCCCCCTGTTGTGTGTGGATCCTGTCACATGCTGAGTCAGATCATAGTTATCAAGGACACCACATAGTTCTATAGACCCTCTGTCCTGGGGATTATCAACATGGATATTAAAATCGCCAACAATAACAACACAGTCAAAATCAATACAGATTATAGACAGCAGTTCAGTAAACTCATCAAAGAAGGTTGCGCAGTATTTAGGCGGTCTGTAAATATTTAGGAATAAAGCTTGAGTGGAATTCAGAGCCACATCTTCAAAAGAACTAAAATGACCAAAGGACATCTGCTTGCATTGAAGAGAATCATTAAATAAAATAGCAACTCCACCTCCTTTCTTATGCGCTCTTGTTTCACTCATGAAACTGAAGTTGTGAGGTGTTGATTCAATAAGAACAGCTGCACTGTTATCTTGATTTAACCATGTTTCAGTTAAAAACAAAATGTCCAGTTTGTGCCTAACAATAAAATCATTGATTAAAAATGTTTTTCCTGACAGAGACCTGACATTTAATAAAGCTAAGTTTAATGTGGTTAAAGCTTTCTTTGCCCAATTTATTTGGACAGGCTGACGAGGAAAGAATGTTAAGTTTGATAAGTTTGCAGGTTTACTATTGTTTCTTCGCAGCCTCACCTTTCTTTTTCTATAAACTTGCAGGACAGGAATTGAGAAGGCTCGCTGCATACAGGGCCCCGACTTTTCCTGGAGAGAATCATTGGTGTCATTACCCTTGTAGCCTGGACCCAGAAGATATCAATTATTGCCTTTATCAGGTAGGGGAGTCAGAGGATGGTTGTGACGTCGAGGAGTGGGGCGAGGAGTGTGTTTGGTTCCAGCAATGACCAGCTCTTTCATGTGGTCAGTGAACTCCAGGTGGGGGAGGATGGGGAGAGTGTGAGAGAGGAAAGGGACCTGGATGGAGTTTGGGGGGTGGAAGTAGGTGCTGGGGAGGGAGGTAAAGACTCCTCGTCTCGGAAGGGTAGGGAAAGTGGGAGATCGGAGGCGGTCCCTGATGATGAGGTTGGAGACTCCTCCTTTTGGCTGTCGCTAGGAGGGGGCATCCTTCCCGTAAGGTCTCCATGGCGATGCTGTGTGGTTATCTCTTGTTTAGACTCCTCTTGTGTCTTGTCCTTGGCAGTAGGAACAGACGGATGACGCAGGGAGAAAAATAGGTTAGAGGTAAACAGTTTTACCCCTGACTTGTTCAAGCAAACTCCATGTGCCGTAAAAAGATGTCTGCGCTCCCAGAAAAGGTAGAAATTGTTGATAAAATGTACTGAATGGTCAGTACATGCAGTTGACAGCCATTTGTTCAGTGCAAACAGCCTGCTGAATCCTTCATCTCCTCCTCTGACTGGTGGAAGAGGGCCACTGATAAACACCTCAGCCTTGACAGAGCTGACTGTGTTTAACAGATCAATAATGTCTCGCTTCAGAACTTCAGACTGTTGTTTCACAATATCACAAAGTACAAAGTATCACTATATCGCAGCTATTGCTGTTATTTATACCACCATTTCAATTCTTCTGAAGTTAATGTAAAATAAGAAATCATGATTTAAAAAGTTGAAGGATTCATGAAAACTATTATTTGAGGTTTCACCCTAACTCTCCTCTAGCTTTCACAGCATATCCTTTCACTACATGTCCTACTGACCACTGGCTTTCTAGTAAGAGGTCAGGTGTTTTAGAATACATGAGCCACAGGGGGGCGCTGTTCTACAGATTATTATTTTTTACCACGTGTGATCTCTGAAGTGGAACAAAGTCCACTTCCATGCCACAGTAGACCCCTGGATCCACCACTGCAGCAGCTACAGTGCTTTGCTTGTATTGAGCTCCGTTAGTGTCGACTACGTGTTTGCTCTGCTTGTGGACATGAAGCCGGTGAACTGGCCTCTTTCCTTTCTGATCATGCCAAAAGCAAAAGCATACTCCGGACTGACTTTCTCCAGGTCGGATCCACCCTGTACTCCCCCACATGTAATGCTGTCAGACTGCACTGAGATCAGCATCCAAATCTCCCATTATACTCCTCTGTAAAGGTCCGTCAACTTGGACTGGGCCAGAGGATCAAGTTTACTGAATGCTTTACTCGACAAAGTAACCAGAAACATTCACATAAAGTTGAAGACTTCATATAAAAAATATAAAAAGTACAAGACACACACAGAAATCCTTTGTCATCAGTTGCTGCTACTTTGCATTTGGCCTTTGTATCCGTTTGATCTGAGCTGATCTGAGCTTTCCTTTTCAACCTGTTTGAGGAGCAGTCAGAGAGTCTCAATGCAGAGCAAGAGATTTACCCCAACCCATGTCTGTGTTAGTTTTAAGGGAAAATTCCACTTAGAACCAGTTCCACTCAAACAAGTTTACTGGAAGTGTTTTTTCTTTTTTTTAATTCTATTATCCTCTTTTTCTTTCTCTCTTTTTTTCTTTGCATTCGTCATATGAAGCAAATCACAAGGCCTTGAAATCCATACTTTATATAATCTTTCCTGTAATGTTGCTATGATATAGGACAGAGCCTTCTCTTTCATATCTGCCATGTAAATCGCTATCTGATCTTCAATCACATCTTATCTTATCATGGAGAAAAGTCTCTGTTATATTTTAGATCAATCCATATCATAATTCTGAATCCACTATTTGGCTTAACCCCAAGATAAGTAGGGATCCCATTCCATGGACAGGGTGGAAAGATTGTCCTTTAAAAAAATGTAAAATCAGTAAAATATTCATAAAATTAAGTTTGGTCTTTTATCTATCCCTTTATTTTTTCATTCTCAAATGGTCAAACATTGTGAAATATATTCATAGCAACTATCAGACAAAATAAATAACCCTACAGCTATTTGTAAACATTTGTTTTTGCAGACAAAAGTGAGTGAAAAACTGTCTGACTAAATTACAGATAAACTAACCTTTGTGAAAACGTCTTGCTTATGAACACAGAATAGTTGTTGGCTTACTGGGACATTTAAATGGAATGAGCCATATCATGTGTTAGAATTTACAGCTGTGCTTTTACTGCCATGACAAACAAAATGTCTGCTGGGAAAAAGGTTTATTGTGCATGGCTAAGCACTGTGAAGTGTAATTAATTAAACACATGCTAGGGAGCTAAGCACATAGCTGGTAAGCTAACTGTTGCTAATCCAATCTGTATTTACTGCCTGAGTATGGTAAATAGTAAATAGTTGCTTGAAAAGCTAAAATTACAATTAGCTAACTAGCTAACACAAGTAAGAACTAACAATAGTTGGAACCATAATTAATATACCAGAATATCAAGACACTAATCGACACAAATATACAGCCATGGTTTGTTATAGTTATCTTTTGTAATCCGCTTTAAGAAACTCTGTTCAACAAAAAATATATGCAAAGAATGTAAAGTCAACATCATAAGACCATTAACTATAACATCAACTAAAATAAACTCACTTACTACTATTACCTAAATCACAGAAATCCACTAATTTAAAAATAACAAAAACGTTAATCTTCTATCGTTCTGAGGACGATTACTATCTTGTTCCGTCTAAGGTCTTTGGTTGGTGGCGAACGGTGGTGACGTCAAGCTCAGAGAAAACGCTGCCAAATTACTGCACTGTAATTGGCTGATTTAACGCAACGGGCGGGGACCGCGCTTTTTACGGTAGCGGATTGGTCGGCCCTGCTGTCGGTCAATCCTCCCCTCCTGCTGGTCGCACACAGTCAGGTTGATGGAGAGGAGAGGAGAGAGGTAGAGAGACGTGGTGAAGATGTAGCAAACAACGGAAACATATATTTTTTAACATTCTCTGTTTGCCTCTACCGCGCATTTGACTTTTCTCAACTTTGTTTACTTTACTTTTCGTATTTCACGACCGTTTCCCCGCTTTACGGTCAGAGTCTTGTATCCTTGGAAACGCGTCCTGCGAAGTTTGGATCAAGTGTTACACATTCAACCGGAAAATAAACTGCATATTTACCCTCCAAGCTAACGGAACGGCCAGCGTGGTGCATATGGGCGTTTGTGGAAGTATTTCGAACAGTTTTTATTCATATTTAACGCTTTTCATTTTAAACCCAGTGTTTAGGGAAACGGGACAGCGCGAGACAATAGTGGTGTGAGAAAGAGAGCTCGTGCAGGGGGGGAATCGATGCCTCGCGGGGGCTTTGTTCTGTCCGCGAGCCTGCTGCGGATATCGACTGACCGGCCGGTGGATTTATGATTGCTTGGTGATTGATAAACGGACTCGGGAGCCGTTGGAACAACCATGGACATGACTCTGTCCGAGTTGCTGGCCACTTTCATGGAGTCGCCGCTGGTGGTGTGGGTGAGTGAGAGCAGCACGCGCGCACACACACAACTGTGTGTGCGGTGATGCACGCGACTTGCCGACTCGTGTCTCTGTTGTACTTTCCCTCTGCTGTTTCTCTCAGTTCAGCTACACTTTTTTTTTTTTTAGAACTACCCGACTAACTAGTAGAAAAACAAAGTACTTTGACCTCTAATGTACCATTATGTAGTACTTTGCTCTCTCGTGCACCATTAACCCATTTATTGACACTGCTCAGACAGATGCATTACAGTGACAGGGGCAAGATTTTCAGTATAAAAGCCTCAGATAAACTGTATATTTAGAGATGTTGGTTTGTATCTCTGGGACTTTCCAAGTTTAGATCTCATACTGCCAAACAGAAAAAAAGTGAATTCTGTGTTTCTTCTGCTTTACTGGCCACAGTCCTTCAGTTACCGCTGTTTCTTTACCTCTTTATCATCTTTTGCCATTAAAATCATAAAATGCGCTAAAGTTTTCCACCAAGTATTTTCAGGGTGTGAGTGATTGTAGCTGCCTTGCATGTCCCTGGTCCAAAGGGGTGAATGTGTTGAAAACAACTTGTCCATCTGAGCCAACAGCACTGCATCTGATTTCCCTAATCCAGCACAGCTTTAAGCACAAACTAATGTCAACTGAATCCAATGTAAAGCAGCGTTATTTTACCCAACTGCAAACTTATAATTATATATTTGTTTTACAGTGCTCTTCTGTGAAAATATGTTTCATAACATTAACAGGAAGCAACAAAACAAGTTGTATAAAATCTATTCATTCCTTAGTAGACTTTACTTTAGATATCAGTGGCCTAAGAGTCTGGGACAGTTGTAATCCTTCTGCTGGCCCACAATGGGCTTCCAGTCCGGACTGTGACGACCCACGAGCAGTCAACAGGTTATTAACTCTGTGGTCCTTCCTGTTTCCCTGTGACCACATCCTGTTGACCTGACCGCTCAACCAACAGTTTCTCCCAGCTTTGGGAGAGAGGTTTTGTCAGACACAGACAATCAGACTCTGTGGCCAGCAGCGGATCAGACTGTGGTTGTACTGGGCAGCTTCCAGCTGTGTCACTGTGTGAGCGCCAGCAGGGCCTTCAACAGAGAGCATTACTCTCAGCAAACAAAGAAAAACTCAATAATTAGGCTTTAAAAAAGATGAAATATGTAATGTAGTGCATTTTAATTCCAGCATAGCTCTGAAAGAAAGGTTCAAGTCTATCTTAAAACATTGCTGACATGCCCATTAATACAATAACAGGGTTTTTGGTGACTGTTATTGTTCCTGCTGGCCATGAATAGATGTCCTCCAAACAAACTTCTGTGTAAGCAATGGAGGACAATATCCACAGTCCTTTTCTGTGCAAAGATGTATTCCAATGTTCAGCTGTCGTCTTTTTAATAACAAATGTGTCACTAACAAGGAAGGATTGCCCAGGTGATTCAGCAGGACGTCAGCCAGCATATTAAGTTGAAGGGGAAAAAAAGATCAGTTGACGTGTGTCGGTGGCATGTAGCTGACTTCTCTTTCTGTCCCCAGGTGAGGACACTGGGTCCTCTGGGTTCGTGCGACGACGCGGGCTCAGAGGAGAGCGTCAACATGTTCATGGAGCTGGTGGACGGCGTCTTCCTGCACAAGATCATGACACACATGTAAGTAACGCCACAGAGTGAGAGTTTAAACATTTAATTTGTATAAGTTGGCGGTTCTTTTGGCGTGTCTGGAGTGGGTTTATGAACGGCAACTGAGTTAATCCAGTGTTTCCTGTGTGTGTGTGTGTGTGTGTGTGTGTGTGTGTGTGTGTGTGTGTGTGTGTGTGTGTGTGTGTGTGTGTGTGTGTGTGTGTGTGTGTGTGTGTGTGTGTGTGTGTGTGTGTGTGTGTGTGTGTGTGTGTGTGTGACCACATCCTGACGCGCTGGTTTCAGGTTGTAAACGTCACAGCCAGATGTGCTGCTGAAGTCTACATCAAGACAAACAGTAGAGTATGAGCGATCATTACCGGTCCCTTTAGAGCTGAGCTGCTGTCTGTTTGTGCTGTGATTTAGGAATTACACCTGTTGCAGACAGGTAAGAGTGTGGGCCAACATCTCTCAGCATATTCAGTGTATGCATATTTAGCTAAGCTAGAGACGCACTGAGAGAATCGGTCCTAGCTATGAAGGTGATGCAGCCCTTGCTGACTCAGTAAGAGTGCAGGATGTCCATCTCTGACAGCAGAATGTGGTGTGATGAGGCTTATGATAGGATGATACTTCTTACTGTACCAGGCTTTGTAAGTACGCTCGTGGTGATCATGGAGCCGTGTGGCTCATTGATGTGTCTTCAGAGGAGCTCTATGGCACTGAGGAATAAGATGTATCAGGCTTTGGATACACACACAACACTTGTTAGTAGGACACGTTCATTGTTGGCTTTGCTCTTTTCATGGGACTTGTTGACAATAAAATATCTATACG
Source organism: Anarhichas minor (assembly GCF_050575085.1). NCBI lineage: Eukaryota > Metazoa > Chordata > Actinopteri > Perciformes > Anarhichadidae > Anarhichas > Anarhichas minor. The sequence goes on along the minus strand of NW_027466483.1, from coordinate 3,602,398 downwards.
CTTATTCCTTTAATTGTTTCTGGTTTGGACAGACAGCATTTGGACCACAGGGACACTAATACTGTCCACAGTGATTAAAAACAAAACATACCCACTCCTCCCACCCAGACGGCCCTCTGGCCCCAATCAGACCACATAGTTATTGTCTTCAGAAACTATGATAATCGCCCTATTGTTCTCCACACACTGAATGTAGGCTGGGCTATCTTGGGGGGGATTAGGACTTGGTAGGGGTTTAGGGGAAAGTGGGTTACAGAGGAGGAGGCCGGTGTGGCCGTGCCATGAGGAACATTACTGGAAAGCCACTCAGAGAGCGTCTGTAAATCAGTCAGTCAGAGAAGCAGTCAGTCTGTAAACCTATTCTCCTCTCTGACCTTCTGAGCTGGAGCAGAACTTTGCAATGCTATTGCAATTTAATGAGGACATCTTCAATGAACTGTGTTGGACTTGTGGACTGGGAATAAAACTAAAACAGGGTACATTCCCTGAAGAAAATGTAGCATTGCTCATTGCTGATTGTTAGCGGTTGAAACATTAGAAAAAGTAGGAAACACTGAAATAGGCTGAAGTTGAAGTGGTAGTCAAAATATAGTCACTGAAGGGAGTGGACATGGCGTTTAAAATGGACGCACTGAAAAGAAGTTAAAGTGTAACTGTAGTGAACTGAATAGTGTCAATTTACTTCAAGCGCCTATGAAGTTTTAGTAGAGTTAAAATTGTGGAAGTAGAAGTGATAAATTGAGTTGGTAGTGTCAATGGAAGTGGAGGTGATGAAGAAATTAGTTGAACAGTTGAAGTTTCTGCTGAAGTGGAAGCACTGAAAGCAGTACGTGTTTTATAGTTTGTCTTATCAAGATCTGAGATCTGAAAGGGTCCAAGTGTCAAAGGAAATATGTGCAGAGTGAAGTGAAAGTGCTGAAAGGAGTTAAAAGCGTTGTAAGTGATGAATTGAGCTGGAAGTGTAAGTTGAAGTGCAGGCTAGGTGATGAAAGACAAAGCTGTAGAAGATGTCATTTGTGATTGTTGAAGTTTCCAGTTCATTTATCGATTATCAGTCAAAATAGTTTTCAACTAAAAATGTCCCTCGCTCTGTGGTTTCTGATTCGCCAGGGGGAGGAATCGTTGCTTTTTTTCTCTGTCATAAATTCTATTTCACCGTTTCCTGATATCGTGTCACATTTTGGTTTGAAGTGTCAGTTGAAGTGAACAGACTTGAGACGTCGGTTAACCACCGAAGGAGATGAAACATTGGTTAAAAGAATAGCAAATGAAAGCAGTGGAACTGTCAGTCCCAGTTCCAAGCGTTCCAGGTGCATGACGCCAAACCGTAAAGAGAAAAACATGGCTGACCGTGACAAACTGATGTTTCTTTGCCTGGTGTACAGCCAATTGAACTGTGAGAATACAAAAAAACTACGCATGAGGTAACAAATGCCATCATACATTTTATTTTACAGCCCTAAACATTTACTGTGTGTGTGTGCTAGGTCAAGCAAAATGAAAGTGTGTATATTTAGAATAGTCTCCATTAGGCATCAAACTGACGTCATGTTTTTGTAAGTCAGCCAGACAGCGTTACCCCCCCCCCTGTTCACATGCAAATAAGTCTGGCACGGGCTGATGTGTTGATGTGAGCATCCATCTCTCTCGAACACAACAGTTACCCTGCACTTGGAATGTGTGTGCCTTTGTGTGTATAATTAACAAGATCTTTGTCTTAAGAAGCAACAAGTAACGTCAATCTAATCTGTGATGTGTGTGTGTGTGTGTGTCTGTCTGTCTCCATAGCGACCCCAGCCCAACCAATCAGAGGCTGAACAAGAACGTGAACAACGACGTGTCTCTTCGCCTATACAACCTGACCGTTCTCACCAGACACATCAGGACGTACTACCAGGTATGCACACACACACACACACACAGACACCATGCTAATGGCAACATGCATGGGTCAAACTGCACCAGTCTAGATTGTATTATTACTTTGCCTCCCCCATGCAAAAAAGTCTTAACTAAGTAGAATTACTGTAAAACTTCATGAGCACCAAAATATAATACATTCAAATGTATCAGCATGGTAAACAAGAGAGACAAAAAACAAGTGGTGAATGTGTGTCCTTTCCTCATTTTTAATATTCCTTTAGTCCATAATGGTCCAAAGCTTGTTGTGAAATTTTTCACGTGAAGTCCTTTTAATTCTCTGTCTGAAAACCACACTTAAACTGGCACAGAAAATATGTCCTCCTCCTCCTCCGTGTCGTTGGGTCTGCTTGTTTTTGTTACCTCGCTGGCTACGAGATTAAAGTGTGCGCTCCTCTCCCTGTGGGTTTTTAGGGCGATAAAGAGAGGTGTCGGTGTGTGCCGTCAACCGTCTCAGAGCTAGATCAAATGAATAACTCGTAATTGATATGATATTCCGTAACGTAAGTATTTAAAAGTAGTAGCTCATACTGGTTTAAATGCACGATTTGATAATATTTCCCATCTATGCTGAGCACACGTTTTGTGTTGTCACATAAATACTCCAGTTGATTTGGGTGAAAATAATTATATTATCTGCAGTTGTATTATCTGCAAATCAATTGCTCCTTATTCTGCCATTTGTATGTAATGTATTATATAGTATGTTTTTAAACCAATATTACTAAAGTTTTACTTGGTTTGAGAGTCTGGAGATCCAGCTGTTAATGTCTCCTCAGCTGCTGGTTAGCCTTCATCATTGTCATGTGTGTGTCTTCTGATGTGTGTGTTTGAGCTTGGAAGTTTCGAAAAATAGAACGGGCTTATGCAGACACACACGCACATTCGTATTCCTAAACCACATGCGCGCGCGTGTGTGTGTCACTCATGGGATGTATTGATGATGCTGTACATCAGTATGGATCAACCTTGAACTTGCTGGTCAATCATTTTTGAGTTTCCTTGCTTGACAACCAGTAATCTGCAGCGATCAATGGGAGCAGGAAGTAACACAGTTCGGTCAGATGATTGGGAGCAAATCTCCTAACGTCATGCTCAGTGTGGGGCATTTAGTCACTTTGATATAACATAGCGACACCCCGACACTTATTTCTTGTTGTTTTTTAAATGTATGAGTCATTTAAAAAAGGAGAGGTCTTTTTGAACTGCTTCTGAAAGGTTTGTGAGTTCCACATCATTGTCTGTGTTTGTAGCTTTGCTCCTGTTTATGAAGGACGGCTGTGTTCAGCTTGGATTCACAGCTATTGCACTACAATGTATTCTAATAGTGGATGTTGTTACAGTGGAAGAAAAGTATCCTCGGAAACTTCCAGTTGTAAGATCATAAGCATCCTTTGTCAGTCACATTTTGGCCAATCGTGTTCCAGCTGAAGCTCATATATACATCGATTTGGAAGTATAACCAAACTGTCAGCCTCTAGTTTCCCCACATCAACAGATGGAGCTCTGAATGGCTTTGTTTTCTGACTTACAGGCAAAAAACTACTAATTTGTCCCATGACAAATAATGACATAATTACTTTCAGAACCAGCCTGGTTCAACCAGGGGATTCCTAGACAGCAGGCAAAAACACTACATAATCCAGAAAGGGTTGCATATCGTATTTAAGTATCTTACTACGTGCAAGCAATACACTCCCCATCACTGTGTGGGGTTAGAGCTCAGAGGAAGTGTGTGTGTCAACAGGACATGACTGCAGCTCCGCCAAATCAACTGCATCTGAGCTCCTTATCTCTTGATTTATTACACAAAAGACACGGATGCCTCTGAGCAATGAGCTGTGATTAGCTTTGAGAGGAGGCTTACATTACATCATGTGCCTGTCATCAGTACACACACACACCTGTGTATATCATTGCCAACACTTTTCTCTCTGTAATACAGTGGAAGCCTCTGGCAGTGTTGGATGATAATTATGACCATTTTTTGAACCATCTGATTGACATTTGTGTAGATAGGTCATGTAATGCACACCTTTACATGACCTAACATTATCATTATCAATCCACTTGAGTAGGCTGCTTCACCCACAGGTGGCTTCTTTGTGCTCATTCGTGTTCTGTGTCCGTCGATGGCAGCCATGACCGTTTCTCCTTGTGTGAGTACGACACGAGGCCTGAGGAACACTCACTTTCTCTGTTGCACGTTGGCCGGCACTTTGTCATGAGCTTCAAGGAGACTGTGTTTTTCAGTGTGAGAAAACGACTCTCTTTTCCCCGTCATGATTTCAAGGTGGACGCAGCACCAGCCACAAGTAGCCAACCGGAAACATTCAAAAATTTTAACCAGTAAATTCAACTTTATTTATACAGCACCTTTCCAACAAATCAAATACACTTCAAAGTGATTTACACGTACTAATAGATATAAAGATGATAATAGAATAAGTACAACTAATAAAACCACAAAGATTATAAGACACAACACAAAAGAGAAAAAGGGGGGTTTATAGTTAGGTTTAAAAATATCAATATTATCAGCTCCTTGGAGCTAATAATAATAATGGGTAACCAGTGTAAGGACTTTAAAATAGTCTTTGGTCTTGAAGGATGGATCAAGAAAGTACTGAACTGTAATGAGCCTGTGAAAATGGCATACTCATTAAGGAATATCTTAAAAGCTGTGATACTGCATGGAAACCTTTTCTGGATTGTGTCAACTTTTGCCTGGGCTCGAGGACAACATATAGTGTGACCCTGTTTACACTTGGTTTTAGAATGCATCTTGGTTAGTTGGATCAAAAGTGGAACGTTTTTATTTGAAGTGTAAACGACAACCAATGATGTGACCCGATCACTCAAACCACTTGGCGAAGGAATCTGGGCTTGACCACAAATCCTTTGTGGTGTAAACACTAATGCTACCAGAGGTATGTTACGAGTGAGTCAAACATCTTGTGGAGGTTTGGTTTGCCTGGAACACGTCAAGGAAAAGACCCGGTATCATTTCGATTTCTTCTTCTTTTAATTTCTGGCAGTCAGACTAGGAACAGGAAGTGATGCGCTGCCTCCTACCGGTTACAAACAAACGCATGTTGTCTCTGTAAACAGAAGTGATGAAGCCTTTGTGTCCAGTGTCACAGAATACAGTACAACACTGGGCATGTGTCGCTCATGCAGATCAGACAACAATAAAGGCCACATCTGCTGCTAGTGGTATGTGTGTGTACACTTGGTAAAGTGGGTCATTCTGGGCAGTATGGGGTTAATCTGTCCATGATGGTTAATCTCTAACCCCGGTCAAACACGCTGGCCTCAATGCACACACACGCACACATGCACACACCTCATAGTACAACCTTAAGTCAATGAGTTGTGAGCCTCAGAATGCCACTTAGTTTAGGATCAGCCATAATGACACACACACACATTGTGTACGGAAAGTATTCAGACCCCTTTAAATTTTTCACTCTGTTTCATTGCAGCCATTTGCTAAAATCAAAAAAGTTCATTTTATTTCTCATTAATGTACACTCAGCACCCCATCTTGACAGAAAAAAACAGAAATGTAGAAATTTTTGCAAATTTATTAAAAAAGAAAAACTGAAATATCACATGGTCATAAGTATTCAGACCCTTTGCTCAGTATTGAGTAGAAGCACCCTTTTGAGCTAGTACAGCCATGAGTCTTCTTGGGAATGATGCAACAAGTTTTTCACACCTGGATTTGGGGATCCTCTGCCATTCTTCCTTGCAGATCCTCTCCAGTTCCGTCAGGTTGGATGGTGAACGTTGGTGGACAGCCATTTTCAGGTCTCTCCAGAGATGCTCAGTTGGGTTTAGGTCAGGGCTCTGGCTGGGCCAGTCAAGAATGGTCACAGAGTTGTTCCGAAGCCACTCCTTTGTTATTTTAGCTGTGTGCTTAGGGTCATTGTCTTGTTGGAAGGTGAACCTTCGGCCCAGTCTGAGGTCCAGAGCACTCTGGAAGAGGTTTTCTTCCAGGATATCTCTGTACTTGGTCGCATTCATCTTTCCTTCAATTGCAACCAGTCGTCCTGTCCCTGCAGCTGAAAAACACCCCCATAGCATGATGCTGCCACCACGTTTCACTGTTGGGATTGTATTGGGCAGGTGATGAGCAGTGCCTGGTTTTCTCCACACATACTGCTTAGAATTAACGCCAAAAAGTTCAATCTTGGTCTCATCAGACCAGAGAATCTTATTTCTCATAGTCTGGGAGTCCTTCATGTGTTTTTTGGCAAACTCTATGTGGGCTTTCATATGTCTTGCACTGAGGAGAGGCTTCCGTCGGGCCACTCTGCCATAAAGCCCCGACTGGTGGAGGGCTGCAGTGATGGTTGACTTTGTGGAACTTTCTCCCATCTCCCTACTGCATCTCTGGAGCTCAGCCACAGTGATCTTTGGGTTCTTCTTTACCTCTCTCACCAAGGCTCTTCTTCCACGATTGCTCAGTTTGGCTGGACGGCCAGGTCTAGGAAGAGTTCTGGTCGTCCCAAACTTCTTCCATTTAAGGATTATGGAGACCACTGTGCTCTTAGGAACCTTGAGTGCTGCAGAAATTCTTTTGTAACCTTGGCCAGATCTGTGCCTTGCCACAATTCTGTCTCTGAGCTCCTTGGGCAGTTCCTTTGACCTCATGATTCTCATTTGCTCTGACATGCACTGTGAGCTGTAAGGTCTTATATAGACAGGTGTGTGCCTTTCCTAATCAAGTCCAATCAGTTTAATTAAACACAGCTGGACTCCAATGAAGGAGTAGAACCATCTCAAGGAGGATCAGAAGAAATGGACAGCATGTGAGTTAAATATGAGTGTCACAGCAAAGGGTCTGAATACTTATGACCATGTGATATTTGTTTTTCTTTTTTGATAAATTTGCAAAAATTTCTACATTTCTGTTTTTTTCTGTCAAGATGGGGTGCTGAGTGTACATTAATGAGAAATAAAATGAACTTTTTTGATTTTAGCAAATGGCTGCAATGAAACAAAGAGTGAAACATTTAAAGGGGTCTGAATATTTTCCGTACCCACTGTATATCCAGCTGTTCATAAGGGGCTAGGCGTTGGCTTTCTCCTAATTAGATGATGTCTCAGCAGACACACAGGCTGATCCAGTGACTCCTCCCAGTCTCCCCAGTGAAAAAGCACAAAGTGTGAGTGTGAGTGTGTGTGTGAAGAGGGGGTGTCCGTCACCTCCCTTCTGTTCCGTCTCTATTGTACAAAGCACAGTAACCTGATACCACAACCTCTGAATACTAAGCTGTTAACTCTCTTCACTCCTGCTGGGTTTTCTGTCTAACGCTGGAATAAGTAACCAATTCATTGTTTGACAGAAAATCAATCCAAGACATTTAAGACAGTAAAATGACCACTTGGTGGTGATAGCCTGTCAAATGTGAGGATTACCATTTACAATGTTTAATATCATTGTAGATGGAAACCTACAAAGTAGCCTATCCTCACTTTTTGTCATATGTGCTGAAACTGTCATTAGAACAGACATTAGAACAACCATGAGCGACAAAAGCAACAGAACCAAAGCCGAGCATGGCCCGCTACACTGCTGCAGAGTCGCAGTTGAATTGTTGCATTTAATGTCACTAAGAACTGGTTTTCAGAACTAGGGGAATCAAAAACAGAATTGGTTGAGGCTTCACCGCGTTATTGGAGCGCTGAAACAATTGAGACCGGCTCCACTTTGATCTGTAGGCCGACACGCCCGCCACACTAGGAAGTCCACTGTCTTACAAACTACACCTTTTAAACAATGAATGAATTAACAAAATTATTGGTTATTCTTTTTCTGTCATGGACTAATCGATGAATTAATTGTTTCAGCTCCAGTTTATAGTATGCCCACTTCTTCAGTTACCACTTTATGTACCGTATTTTCCGCACTATAAGGCGCACTTAAAAGCCTTTAATTTTCTCAAAAAACGACAGTGCGCCTTGTAATCCGGAGTGCCTTATATATGGATCAATTGGTTAATTGGTTGATCCATACTGGTTGTACACGGCGCTCTGTCAAAATGTTTCAGTACGACTGGTAAACTACAAAGCCGCACCGCGGTAAACACCGGTACTGTGCTTACTCCTAGTCCAACACCACTTGTGTGTATAAAGACCCCAAAATGGCACCTTTCAAGAGACACGTTTACGACGCTATTCTATTCTATGCGCCTTATAATCCGGTGCGCCCTATATATAAAAACAGTTCTAACATAGGCCATTCATTGAAGGTGCGCCTTATAATCCGGTGCGCTTTATAGTGCGGAAAATACGGTAAGAACCATTATAAATCGGATACACATGGCAGTTTAAATGGCACGATGATTACATTTAGTCCAGAGCACAAGTCCCAACATGTGAACCAGTGACAATATTCTTCTTTTGCACTGAGACAGATACAGATTTCATACTAGAGAGACGGACAGAATTGAAACAGACAGCGCTACAGTGACAGGACCAAATGACAAAGCACTCGATTGTTTGGATAAAATGGGATGCTTCATCCAGAGGTTGGTCAGATGACAAATGTTTGCAGGCTGTCAATGGCAAGCAATACAATCAACCTCTTTTATTGCCTCAACATTAAACTTCCATGAGTGTGAGGAATTTTTGAGAACGTACTTATTCAAGCTGGGACACAAGTAGCTCTACTGTTGGTGTAAAATGAAAAGAAAGAAAATAAATCTCAATGCAGACATCACTGTGTCAGGAAGGAGAACGTTTGTTTCTGTCAGGCCGAGGGGCAGATCCGGGACTCAATCGCAGATAAGACACAAGAGACGAGGTGAAGTTCAAACTCAAGAATCTTTACTTGAAAAAAGGTCAAAAACAAACTTAAAGCGACTCCAACGGAGCAGGCAAAAATATCCAAAAAAACAAAAGAAGGGCAAAGGTACACATCAAGAAGGAACTCTGGAACGCCGATCAAACACGAGGAAGGCACAGAACGAACAGACAGGGAACAAACAAGGACGATCTGACAACCAGAACAGGGAAAGCAGGGGAGTATATGTGTGTGGGGTGATGAGGAGATTGAAGGCAGCTGGGTGGACTGGGCAGGTGAGTGGGATGAGTGTAATCAGGGGAAACACACACACACAGATACACAGACAGACACAGAAACACAGGAAACACACACAGAGACATGAGGAAGCTAACGGGATGTTACAGTTTCTCTCTTTCTATCTGAGTGTCGGTGGTACTGTGAAACTGTGGCTCTTGTGAAAGACGTTTTATTGTTGTGTAGTAACGTAAGCAAAGCTCTCCCCTCCTCTCTTTCTCCCTTCACTTTACTCCTTGGTCACCGTGGGAACAGCAGAACAAAGCCCTGAGCCTACGTGGGATGTTTTGAACTCCATATCCTCAGGCCTACTTCGTACTCACTCGTCCTGGCCGGGTGGATTGTGATATTCAGTGTGTGTGAATTGGTGCATGTGTGTTTGTGTGTGTGTGTTGACCCTGGTCAAACCCGTCGACAGTGTTTTATTGCCCCTAACTAACTGCTGTTTTAATGTGTGTGTGTGTGCTGGAGGGGTGAAGCTGCACCGTGAGGTTACTACAGATCTGACTTTACTTTGATGAAACACATCAATACTGGAGTAAATATTGATATTTCTTACCAAATGTATAAAAACAATTCTGCATTTTATAGTTTAAAATGGCTCAAAACGCCATCCACTGTTTTCAAGCACAACTCTTATAGCAGCTGGCTAGTAGCTAACCCCTCCATGTTATTGTGCTAACGTTACGCTGGTTACAGAAAATGAGCAGAACAGCTGGGTGTATGTTCCCCGCTGCTAGGAGACTACAGCCGGGTGTTGGGTTAGCGCTGGCTGAAGCTCAGCTGCTACAGACGACGGTTCCTCTCTGAAGCAAGCTTCAGGGAGAGCAGTTAGCCAGCGGCTCGGAGTTGACCCTAATTAAACCACCATCACTCCTAAAGACACACACATCTTATTCAAAGATTAACACAACATTATAGTTTTCTGATTATCAGAAAGCTAGGTGAAAAAAATGTGATCCACAATTATATTACTTTATTATTATAATTGTAATACTTTTGGTCCAAAATAAATACATATGGAAATAGGGTGTTTTTTTTGTTCCTAAATGTTAATTCAAAGGGAAATATTGTACTTTTCTTACTGCAATTCATTATTTGATAACTTGTGGTTACCTCGTGGTTGATTCGGGCAATGAGCCTCACACAGCAACAGGCTGGAGAAGAGCTGAAGCAGCATCAGCCCTTGACCAGTGACTTCAAAATAAAAGCATCTATTTTTGACCAAAAGAATTTACATTGTGGATCAACTTCTTTGTTGGTTTTCTGATAATCAGAGAATCATACTGTTGTGTTTATTCTGGAAGAAGATATTTGTGTCTGTTGGAGTGCGTGGTGGTCGTCTAATAAGGGTCTCCTGATAGGTTGGTCCTTACGGTGTGAGTGTGTGTTGTGTGGCTGTCCACAGCTCTTTTGGACTGGTAGAAGGAAACAACTGAGGGCTAATGTTCCCTGTGTCAATAAAAAAAAACACATAAAAGAAAGGACAGCAGAGGAGTAACTATGGAGGGAGGAATGAGCCTCTCCCTGTCTCTGTCAGTCGGCCCTCGAACCGTGTACTGTAACTTCATGCAACCGTCACTCACTTTGTACAGACGGAGTCAGACGCTGCAAGCTATGTTTGCCTCCATATCGTAGCATTTACACACATTTACCCACTTAAGACTTCAGTTAAATCACATGGAACATTAGGCCATGGGCCAGTGAATAAAGGAATAAAGAACTTTTGTAACTGGCCGTCAATGTCTTGTAGACCTGGACTATTTGACACCAGTTACGTTCATTCTTGAAAACATTGGGCAAGTGCAGCCACATTTAGATGACAAACAGTGTGTGAGTGATCTTGCAAAACTGTGATAACATTTGAACCACAAGTGGCCCTGCAGCTCGCTGCTTAGTAGTTTTGTAACGGACCAATGTCCAACCGTACGGATCGTCCCTCTGGCTCTGTTCGGTTAAATGAGTACTGGGTGAAGGTAGATTATAACGTTGTCATGATGCGTTCACATGTGATCTGTAAAATGTAGTGTTGGTGATAAACTTGAATAAATGCAGTTGTTTGAAGGAGACATTTTCACAACAACATAAATAGATATTAGAGATGACTTATGAGCTGTTTACATTACAGATTATAATACATCATTAAACTAAAACTTTATTGTTTACAGACTTCAGAGTCATTGAAATGATTTTTGGGATGGTGGCAAAAAATAAATTGTATAAATCCTTGTAGACCAGCTGCTATAATCAAACAACAAAGGGATCGGTATCTGCCAATATGGATCATCAATGATCGGCAATTAGTATCGGCGGCAAAACAACCTGATCAGGGATCTATGAACGTTTTGTTTGCTCCATTTTTCTTTTGTGTTGATCCGATCCGTGTCTCTGATCTGTGATCCGAACCGTGAGTTTCATGATCACCACTACTGTTTAGTCTTTTAGATTTAAAAGGCAGGCTTGGGGTGAAGTAATTTGACTATACTTTAGCACTGATAAGTAGTATTTCAGGATAAATTATGTTTTTGTCCACAATGATCGTAGCATGGAGATTTGATGCCAGCACATCTGTAGTGGGGAGGAAAGAGCTCTGTGGTGTGTTTAGGGTTGCTGTTTCCATTCAGACAACAGATCATGGCTTTAATGCCAGAGCTAACTGGTGCTAACTAGCTTGTATTGTATTGTATTGTTATTATAGATGAGACCGATAGACTTACACTCTCTAATAGCACCTGGACCTGCACTTTGTGAGTGTACACAAATTAAATACAAGCTGTGTGAGTATGGTGAATGTCAGTGTCTGATCAAAATGCACTCTGTTTGACTTTAAGTGTGTGTGTGTGTTTGTGTGTTTGTGTGTGTACTAGTGAGAGCTCAGATCTATAGATATTCTCCTGCAGCAACATCACCAGCAGGATCTAACACTTAAAACTGACAAGGGATCAATATAGCCTGCTACATGACCCATTTATACACACACACACACACATGCAGGGCCTGAATCCATGGCCCACTAACACACTGGGCTCGCATTTCTAATCCCAGATCAATAACATGGTGGCGGCTAACACAAGATGTGACTTTAACTGAGCCGCTGGGTTCTGTGCTCCACAACTTAGACACCACTTTAAATCACAACCAGTAATGGGAGACGATGCTGTTTTTTGCTGTTATAAAAAAGATAAAATGGGCAAAACTGTATTTGGGTCAGCCATTCAAATGTATCTTATTGCCAATACAGCTTTGTTGGATTCTGCAAATGAACTAATATCAAAACAGTTTTTTTTTGTTTGTTTTTTAAGTTTGAGGCAGTTGATTGATAATTACTTTAAACTAGTGCTGTGCCCATTGAAACATGCCTGTTGAGAGTGGTCTGAATGCTTGGCCCGCTCATAAACAACTTCACACGCGGCACAGAACTTCCTTGGGTCAGCAACACACCTGCCATGACACAGTTATGTCACACACCCAAGTCGTGGCTACTCATGGTCAGAAACGCCGGCTCATGTGTAGCCCAAGTTGACTAAAGTGGGTGATAGCTCTAAATCAGTCATCAGAAGATGGACCCATCAAGGGACAGTGCAAACATATTTTCATGTTGCAATAATTAACCCTTGAAGATGCATATATTAATAATATAGCTTATTTTATGCTTTGACAAGTGTTTATGTTTTGTCTACAAGTACATCCTTTATTATTGATTTATTCAGTTTGTGACTCAAACTCACAAACTATATAATATAATTATTAACACCAACCGGAACTGATTATTCAACTATGAAACATTCAAGTTGAAATCAAACTTCAATCAATTTGAATTGATCAATTTTAGTGTTACAAGATGTTATGTGATAATACGTCACAATGCTAATGTTTTCAACTGGGATTTATGTCATAATATTAGCACAAAGTCTGTTATGATGTTTGAGGTGTAGCTTGAAAGTCTGACAGTGTAGAGTCTGATAAACTTTTCCTCTGGGAACACCGATGTAATATTTAAGCCATGTTTTAGATTTAGCCAAAGCTGATTTTCTAATTTCTATATTGAGTTTTCAGCAGTGGCGGGCCGTGCATTTTATACCTGGGCCTTTACTGCTGTCCTGCAGCTGAAATACCACCTTATAACCACATGATGGCGCCACAGCTATTATTTGTTTCTAAAGCTGTAACTATGCACGTAATTGTATTAAACCATTCGGTACGAGGCTTACAATACGTTTGGATAATGCTAGAGCATTTGGAAAACGGAGGCGCTTAAATACAGGAATAGACAATGTTTTCTGTGTTCATGTAGGACAGTGGTTCTCAGCTGGTCTGGCTGTGGGACCCACCATCGTCCCTTAATGATATGCCACGGCCCATTAGTCTCTTTAGGAGACAGTTTTATGATTTAACTTTCACAATTTAAACATTGAACGTACTGCTTTGCAGTGTCTCTCCTCGTCTCAGTCCCCTGTGTCATGGTGTGTGGTACATCTCACTCGAGTCAGGAAACTTGTCAGAATGCCCATATTTGATTGGCTGAGCTGCATCACGTGATGTGATTCACAATGCCGACTAAGCCTCTGCTGTTAAGTTTCGTTTCACGATAGTCACGTGCTCGCCCACTGACCAATCACAGCACACTCTGCACCTCGCGGCAGAGCTGCACATGGACACTGAGCTGCACGTAATGCTGACGTCATTATAGGCCAGTGCTGACACGTCAAAGAATACGCCCAACATGTCAAACTAAAGATCTGATTGGTTGAACACTATGACAATCAACAATATCATCCCCATTCACTTAAACTGCAAAGGGATTCACGTGTGAGTCTGCAGGCCTCGGGCCTCTCTTCTTACCTAGAGACACAGAGGTGAAATCTGATTGGATAAAAGCTCTACTTAAAACAAGCTGCACTGGAAGCAGAGCAACTGAGGAAGACAGGAGCTGTGCAATGAGAAAATAAGATAATGGGAAATAATACATGTGTATTTAAGAAAAAATATTAAATTATAAAATAGATATAACTTTGTGATTCTGTTTAGGCCAGCAGAGAAGGCCTTGCAGGCCCTGACGGCCCACCACTGGTTTTCAGTAGATATTTTTTTTAAACAGTATCAGTTGATGGATTGGAAAATATCCTCTCACTTGCTCTGTGAGAGTTTCTTTGGTTTAGTTTAATGTTGTCGTCGACTCAATCTGCAGTGTGTCTCCATGAAACAAACAAAACGTTGTTTGCAAAGCCTCCAAACTGACGGTGTGTTTCAGCTGAATTCCCGCTGTGCCTTCAAGACATCTGGTAGCCAGCCTGCATGTTTTATTCACATTGTGTGTGAGTGTGAGAGATCGACAGAGGGAGACTGCAGGGCCTCTCGTTACCTCCTGGTGTATGGGCCGGTGTAACAGTATCTGCAGGTACGCTGGCTACCTCAAAGCTGTAGCCGTGGTGTAAGCTGATGCGTTTATGTGCCTGGTTAGCAGATGACACTCTAGACCAGAGCTCTGTATCTCTGATCATGAAGTTGTGACTGTGACCAAATGATTGTGAGTGGGTTTTTCCAATCCTTAATAACCATGGAAACGGCATCAACTCGCATGTGAATTTTTATATCTTTCCCTATCGTGAGATGGTGTGTGTGTGTGCTGTTGAGTGTATTATTCCAGCCAGCCTCTCCCTGCTGACAGTCACTTCCCTCATCCCACAACACCCAGATCTAACACACACACACGCACACACGCACGCACGTGCGCGCGCTTCCCTTCTCCTTAGCCAGAGGTCGTCAGCATGTCTTCTCCCATGTGTCCTTTCTTTAAACCTGATGTCTTCCTATGTGACCTTATTCCACTGTCATATTTCCTCATCCCAAAACAACTTGCTTTGACAGTCAAATGAAATGTTTTGATAAAGACACTGCACCTCTGAGGGTTAATTAGAAAATAAAATGAAAGTGTTTTCATTTGTATAAAAATTCTCTCTTCCTGTCTGGACAATCAGGTGTGTTTTGGGGGACAGGAGATGATATTCTGGAATGGGAAGCTGTTTCTTTCCCGACTCAGACACACACACACACACTCTCTATCGACAGCAGGGTGTTTCCTGTTGGCTGCTCGCCTATATACACACACACACACACACACACACACACACACACACACACACACACACACACACACAAACATGTAGGTGCACAAGTCTGGGTCAGTTGGTGGCTGAACTTTGATTCCTTTCCTCTTGAATCATCAAAGCCCAACAGTTACATTTTCATGACTTGTATCGGCTGATTTACTTTATCATTGATGTAAACTGGCCAACATTCTTTCTTTTTCCTTCTCAAATACTGATATCAGCCTAAACAATCCAGCATCTTTCAGGCTCTAATACCAAGGACCCACCTCAATGCTTTTGCTGCCCCCAGTTGGTGTCCGATGGACAGTTTTGTCAGTGACACTGCCTTTTGCTCGGTTATCATTAGGACCATGAAATTGCTAATGTAGTTGTTCTTTTCCTCCCTGTCCAAACAACCCCCATCTCCATCTTCTCTGCTGCAGGAGACCTTACAGCAGTTAATAGTCATGCCCCTTCCTAACATCCTCTGCATCGCCAAGGATCCCATATCAGGTAACACCCACACCCACACACCTCAGTACTAATCAAGTCCTACATTTTTCTACTGTCCGAGGGAAGTTACATGATGGCCATTGATGAAAGTTCGTAATTTAGTAAAGAAGTAACACATTTTTTTTTCAAGATTTAAGAATGGTAGAGTTCAAAACGGTGGTTACTCCAGGCACCGTCTGCATTTTGTTGCTCCTAAAGTAGTGTTATTATAGTAAGGACGGCTTCTGAGTGAGGCAAAGGTCCTTAAAGATACATACGCAAGATTTATTTTATGTCATTTCTGTGTTCGTTTATGGACATAAATAATATTGTTGAAGTAGAAGAATAATGCCTGAGGTCACCATCAACCTTTAGATAATTTCTTCAAACATTCAGTTCAAAGTCTTGCTGTTTGACTTTTATTCAACTTTTCTCTCAAAGTGACTTTTCTTCTTGTCGCTGTTATTCAGCTGTGTCGTGGTTTCTTGGGTTTGAAGTACTCTAACGTGTCTGTGTGTTGTGTTTTCTCCAGCTAAGAGCATGGAGCAGCTGAAAAGACTTTTGTTGCTGATACTAGGCTGTGCTGTCCAGGTAACACACACAAGCCCAAACACAGCAGCTTACTATACCACCCAGTCTCTCAGCAGGAAGTCTATTTGTGTCTATTTAGTTTTGCATGTCTGAGCACAGCGGTGCCTGCTGATACGGTGCAGGCTGGGACAGCAGGATCAAAATGGAGTCACATGGAGCTCCATCAATGGTTTATATATACAGTAATAACCATTAGCATTACGGTGCTTTATAATAAATATGATGCCTGCTGGTCGGCACAGTTTGGCGCTTTAAAAGCCTTTAAGAATCAGCCAGATATGGCGAGTTAAGAGTTAATTGGGTTACCTGTAGTAAAAGAGGAGGGGCTAGTCATGTGGGAGGTGGGGGTGCAGGTGGTTTCTCTGTCTGTTTGTTTGTTCTGCTCTTTGTTGTCTCTCATTTCCACCTCTCCCATGGCTCAGAACCCACCAACTTGTCTTTTGGTTTAGCTTTGTTTTCCTTTGCACACGGCTGTTCTAGTTTCTCCCTTCATCGCTCCTGCCTTCCTAATTTCCCCTCCCTTTCCTTCACTCTTCCCTCTTTTTGTCTCTCCCTCCCTACCTGTACTGGTTCTACTGGTTCCAGGAAAGAGGCCACGGGGGAGCGATGAATGGAGAGATGGAGGGAGGGAGGGAGGGAGAGGTGGATAAAGCCACGTGCAAACAATTGATGTAAATGTTGTACAAAATAAACACTTTTCCACCTCAGCAGTGGTCCAGTTAAGGTTTGCCAAACAAACTCGCAACCCTCATCATACATACTGTATTTCCCATAGTCCTGTTCTGCTCAACACCAATGTGATGGCAACAAAGAGACATTAACGAGCACAGTTTTCATTCAAATGTGTTTGCTAATTTTATTTCCTACTGTGTGTGTGTGTGTCAGTGTGAGCGTAAGGAGGAGATGATAGAGAAGATCAAGCTGCTGGACATTGAGACCCAAGCTGCCATCGTGTCTCACATCCAGGAGGTCAGTGGAGTGCAGTGATAGAAACATGATCGACTTCACTGAACAGAAGTTCTAAAGACTAGCAGAAGTTTGACAACAACATCGTCTTAAAGGAGACATATCATGAAAAACTCACAATCTCAGTGCTTGAGAACTGCCTTTGCAAATGTGCACCAATCAGAGCAGACTGAGCGTTTTTAGGACGTGAACCTTTGACCTCAAGGTCCAGGTCACCTATTTCTTGGGCTTTCACCCACATCTCACAGTCTTCATCAGTAGATGGAATTTTTGCAGTTGTCATGGAAACGGTTCAATTGTCATGTGACCTAAGTAAGTACAAATTGTGGAACTAGTCAGGTGATAACAGGTGGTTATGTATACTGGGGGAGATGAATGTCCTCTTTGAGCTTTTTATTGTCCTTCACTGACTCCGATTAAAACGTTGTGTATGCACAAAGCCTGAAATATATACTTTTTAAATACGTTTTTTTTTTTTAAGCTAAAATTGTCAAATATTTAGTTAATTAATAGTTTTCTCTTCTCAAATGTGAGTATTTGCTGGTTGTCTTATTATCTATGATAACAAACTCAATATTTTTGATCTCATTAATCTGTTAATGTTTTTATTTAAATAACTACTATTAACATTTCAAATTTTTGACTGCTTACAATGATTTTTCGAGATGTTGAAAAAACAAAAAAACAAAGACAATCTGTATTGGCCGATATGGCTCAACAATCAGCAATGTGAAAAACCGTGATGGGGAATCTCTGAAAGTTATATTTGCTTGTTTTTTTTCCGCCAATCTAATCCGTGACTTAAAACCATGATACGTTACGATCCATTGCATTCTTGTTCTCCATCTATCTATCTGTGTGCACCATGAAACAGTCCAACATCAGCTGACATCAAAGAACAATAACCGCTCGCTCAGCAGTAATCACTTAAAGGCATTTTGTTCTGAATGTGATGTTTAATATAGCTCCTTCCTATTTCTGTCATTACTCGCTGTGTGGACAAGCATTGTTCAAACTCACACAATTTAACTGTTTTAAGATCCCGAGGTTTCCAATTGTGTCAAAAAAAGTCAAGCCAAATTACAGCAGTAATAAGTGTGGGGAAAAACGGCAAGTCATTTCAAATCAAGCATCAGCTGTAAAAAGTGTCACTTGGGTTTTAATATTTTTACTAACGATATAAAAGTGCACTACTGTATACAGCCTGAATTATTTTATGTTGTTTGTTGCAGGTGACCCACAACCAGCTGAATGTTCTGGACCTGTCCTGGCTGGAGGAAGGATCGGAGCTGGCTCACGAAGAGCTGGAACCTCTGTCCCGTAACATGGCTGTGTCGCTACAGCAACTCATCGACCAGAGAGACAAAGCCAGTGAGGTACTGTGACTCACACATTATTTTATAAACAATGATGAGAATATTTATTACACTTTAAATACGCATTATTATTGTCTACTTCTTGTATGGTTACATAGGTTTGATTATTGTAATAAACCCTCTGAACTCCAAGCAATTTTATGGCATTTTTAAAAATATTTTTGCTCCTGTCAAGTTTTATTCACCCTGACCTAGTTTTTCACTGCGTTGTATACGTCCTGCACCTCTATAGAAACAGCACAATTATGGCTAGAAGTAGAGAGGACTCAATTATGTCCTTTGTACAGTACAACACAGTTATAATGCCATACATCATTAAAAAGAACCATGCAAGTTCATTGATTATTTATTTTACCAAAATTTGAATAAATGTAACATTTTTCCAAGGGCCCACAAGCGTGACCAGCATTTGAAAGTCTCCACATACTTTAGCCTACATATTGAACTATTTACATGTGTTCAACCTTTCTGCTCTTTGTAAACTTTGTCACTGTTGGTCTCCAGTGGCGCTGAGGAGCACAGAATTTAATGTTTTTTACAGGATCTGGTTCGTGCAAATGGATTTTGGCAACATTTTAATTGAGATTAAAGTGATTTTGATGAAACATCACTATTTTAAGCTTAGATTTGGTTATTTTTAGAAATTCAATGATAATTTCTGTCGTAACATTTTCCGGCTATGATTAATTGTGTAATTTTAGCATTTTCTTCAAAGAAAAACCCTGTTGGCGGGTTGTGGGGTTCGAGTCCAATTTGTAATGTTAAATAGTGAAATACTGTCTGAGGATTTTCCACTTGAACACAATAATAAATCAGGAAACTTCTCAAATTTAAAGAAGAAAATCAGCAGAAGTCTGCCTGTAACATTTCAATGGGAAAACAAGAATGAAACGTGAATTTAGCAAAAACACTTCTGCGTTCCAGGTGATTGTGGATCTGACCCAGGAGAGGGACTACCTGTCCAGTCAACAGCCCCAGGAAGGGTGCAGGAACCTGGGCATGAGCAGCCCAGAGCGTGGGCAGAGATCTAGGGGAGTGGGAGTAAATAACGGTGGATCGGCCTTGACTGTGCCAGGGCTGACCAAAGAGGAGAAGCAGCATCTGTCTGTGGAGCTCGCTGACACCAAAGCCAAGCTACGCAGATACAGACAAGAACTGTGAGTGTGGGTTGCTTGTAACGTGGAAGGTGTCGCTTATAGTGACGACCTCATATGGCTAAAGCAGCAGCTCATTTCTTACTGTTACACAGCAGTCCTAAAGGGTTCTGTGGGTATCGCTGGTTTAAACTGTGGTGATACAACAGCAGCTGGTAGTCATTATATATGCAACATAGCTTATTATGCTGTCTAGTTCTGATAGATGCGCAATGTAATCACATAGGGGGATCCATCTATTTGCAGGTAAACTATATACTCCCACTTTACACACAGCAACTGGAAGTCATTCTGCAGAATGTACTGTCTGGATTCATTCACATAGCTATATTAAAGACTTTCTGTAAATCTACTGTGTGTTTCTACAATGTCATTACTGTTAGTTTTCAAACTCTTCAATTACATCAAGCTTTCTAGACATTACCAGGGCGTGGGGCTGATGATACAACGTAATTAAGGATTGTAAAAAAGAAAAAAAATAATGATTGAAGCTGAACTATTCATTTATTGAGTGTGTGTGTGTGTGTGTGTGTGTGTGTGTGTGCGTGTGTGTGTGTGTGTGTGTGTGTGTGTGTGTGTGTGTGTGTGTGTGTGTGTGTGTGTGTGTGTGTGTGTGTGTGTGTGTGTGTGTGTGTGTGTGTGTGTGTGTGTGTGTGTGTGTGTGTGTGTGTGTGTGTGTGTGTGTGTGTGTGTGTGTGTGTGTGTGTGTGTGTAGGGAGGAGAAGACAGAGCAGCTGATGGATTCAAAACATGAAGTGGAGCGACTGGATCAGGAGTTACAGAGACAGAAACAAGAGGTCAGGACCTGTTAGAGAGAGATTGAGTAGATCAGTATGACCTAGATGAAAAGCAGTTTGGACTGCAGGGTTTCTGACTAAAGGCCTTTTCACACGGGTTTTTTTGGCGAATAAATTTAGAATTTTTTTTGGTTGGAACACTTGTTTTTGTCATGAGTACTTTTACACAGCTCAGGATTATTTTGTGGTGAAAAAGATCCATAATTCTTTTTTGGAGCAAGGTTGATTTTCTTTTAGTTTTCTCATTGCGAATAAAGATAAAGGCATCAACCAATCACGTTGTGTGGAACAGAGATAACGTGACAACGTCAAATCTCTGGAAAAGAAGTGATATATATATATATATATCTATATCTATAGATATATAGATATATATATATATCTATATATCTATATCTATATATATATATATAGATATATATATATATATATATATCTATATATAGATATATATATATATCTATATATAGATATATATATATATATCTATATCTATATAGATATATATATATATATCTATATATAGATATATAGATATATATATATATCTATATCTATATCTATATAGATATATATATATATATCTATATATAGATATATAGATATATATATCTATATATAGAAGGTAGCATTCTTCTCGTAACCCCCCAAATGCCCATCCAGTCATATCTAATGCTTAGAATGTTTTTTTTTTTTTTTTGGATGTGAGGATATGTATGCACTGTGTCTTTCTGTCATGTTAAACTAATGCATTAAAATTCAAAAAGATATTGATGAATATGTGTGTGTGTGGCTCAGAACCAGTCGTTGTCTTGTGAGGCTCGGTCGGTCCGAGTGTACCGGGACGAGGTGGACTCACTGAGGGAAAGAGCAACGCGGGTTGACCGACTGGAGACTGAACTGACCAGGTGTAAAGAGAAGCTCAATGATGTTCACTTCTACAAGACCAGAATGGAGGTACACACACAGCTTCACGCTGCACATCAATATGTTACCATCATGTTCAGCTCTCCTGTCTGAAGACACTGTGAGAGACTCTGGATCTGTGAAGGTTCACTGGAAGAACTTATTTTATGTTTTGATAGTTTTGGTATATTTTCATATATTGAGTGTTATGTTAAATGATCTTTTGCTGCTGCAGTTGAAATGACTGGTTGACTTGTAACTGTACGATTTATGTTGACACTTCATAAAGAGTCAGCAGCAGACAGAAGATTTAAACAAGCTATGAAGATAGACTGACTAAGCAGCTGGCACCAGCAGTCCACTCAGAGAGAGAGTGTGTGTGTGTGTGTGTGTGTGTGTGTGTGTGTGTGTGTGTGTGTGTGTGTGTGTGTGTGTGTGTGTGTGTGTGTGTGTGTGTGTGTGTGTGTGTGTGTGTGTGTGTGTGTGTGTGTGTGTGTGTGTGTGTGTGTGTGTGTGTGTGTGTGTGTGTGTGTGTGTGTGTGTGTGTGTGTGTGTGTGTGTGTGTGTGTGTGTGTGTGTGTGTGTGTGTGGTGTCATACAGGAGCTTCGGGAGGACAACCTGACTCTGATGGAGACGAAGGTGCTGTTGGAGGAGCAGCTCTCCGCCTCTAGGGGGCGCTGTGATAAACTGCACACGCTGGAGAAAGACAACCTGTTACTTCGAGCTAAAATACACGACCTAGAAATGGTATGACACAATGTCATCATCAACAATTTATGAGTCAAAATGACATGTATCTGCTGTTTTAAAGGTTTTTACACATTAAACTGAAACTCATTATTTGTGGCGTAAACATAACATATTCAGAATTTTTTTTTTTTTTTTTGAATCTATGGTTTTATTCGGGAGTTTTTCACATTACCAGCCCCAGATATCAGACCAAAATGATTGCCTATTATCACCCTTATTAAAGAATATGATCTCGTGTGTGTGTTGAGCAGGAGAGGGACAATGAACGTCTGCGGTTGGAGGAGCTGGTGGAGGAGAACATGCTGCTGGAGATCGGACAGAAACAGAGTATGAACGAGTCGGCTCATCTGGGCTGGGAGCTGGAGCAGCTGACCAAGAACCATGACAACACTAACACAGAGAGTAAGACATGCTGTTATATTCTGTTCTACCTACTTCTATTTGTGTGTCCACACATGTTGTTTATTATATTTTGTCCAACCCAAATGATTTTTTCCTGTGCCGCAGCTCGTAAGTCGTTGGTCCATGAGCTGAACGAGTGTGTTTCCAGTCGGGTGTTGAAGCTGGAGAAGGAGAACCGGGAGCTTCAGGCCTCCGTAGAGAGATTGAAAGAGAACAACCACCTCCTGCAGGAGCAGCAGCTCCACACCCAGGAGCTAGACAGGGAGAACCAAGGCCTCAGCAAGAAGGTAGGAGGACACATCCATTATTTTTCTGTTACCTGTTACCCATTTGCATCTTACTAATCTACAGTACGTTTATCTTGTGTGTTTGTTAGTTGGACCATCTCCAGGGTTTATTGGACCAGGAGAGACTGACCAATCAGGATATGGAGTCTCTGGGAGAGGAAATATTGAAGGAAAAACAGAGTCTGGAGAGAGATATGCACACTCTGAGGGCAGAGAAAGACAGACAGGTAGTTAACGCGCGCGCGCGCACACACACACACACACACACACACACACACACACACACACACACACACACACACACACACACACACACACACACACACACACACACACACACAGGTAAGACATTGTTAACGTTCACCATAAGAGACCAGAATGCATCATTCGTTGACACTCTTCCTGTCCAATCAGATTTCAGAGTTGGAGAGCGAGAAGCAGCACCTCTCTGACGCTGTGGCGTCCCTTCAGGAGCGCGCTCAGTCAAACAATGAGGCGCGGGTCCGCGAGGTGGAAATGGAGAACCGCCTCCTGCACCAGAGCATCACCAACACCAGCTCCCGATTGGCCAGCTTAGAAACCCAACTCAAGCTAGCCAGTGAGGATGCAGAGAGGCTGAGGGAGAGGGCGGGTCGGTGTGAGGAGGTGGAGCGTGAGGCGGCGAGGCTGGAGAGGAGCAGGGACGCCCTGAACCGAGAGGTAGTAATAAAAAAATATATATATGTTTTATGTATTCTTAAAAGCTAATTTAATTCATACAAAAATGAGTATATTAAACGTACTTCTCTATTTTACTTCTAGGTGGCCTCTCTGCGTGCATGCAGTGAGCGGTCCGAGGCTCTAGAGAAGCAGATGTCCTCCTTGGAGCAGGAGGTGCACAGGCTGAAGCGGGAGGCAGAAGAGGCCCAGCGGGAGCAGCAGCGACTGGGGAGGCACGAGGTGGAGAACAGCCTACTGTCGAAGGAGAACCTGGATTTGCGCTGCTCCCTGGAAAATCTGCGCTCCTCATCCGCCCGCCTGGCCACCCTCCAGGAGGAGCATAAAGAGGCCCAGAGAGAGACGCAGGATCTGCAGAGGAGGCTGGAGGAGACCCGAGAGGAGGCACAAGGAGAAAGGAAGAGGGCAGAGAGGCTCGAGCTGAACGTGGCAGCCCTGAACCAGGAGAAGCATCGCTTAGAGGACAAAGTACAGAAGAGCAGAGAGGAGAGGGAGGATGAGGAGAGAGAGAAGCAGGACACCCAGGCCAGAGAGGAGGAACTGAGAAGGGAAGTAGGAGAGCTGAAGGAGGAGCGGAGAAGGAGGGAGGAAGTTGAAGAGGAGAGGAGGAAGCTCCAACTGGACTTGGAGCAGTCAGAGAAGGGCAGGAAGCACCTGGAAAAGGAGAGCTGGAGGATCAGAACGCTGCTGGAGGGGAAGGAGACAGAGCTGGAGGAGAAAGTCAGGCGATTGGCCACTGTGAAGAAAGAGGGTGCGACTCTGGCTAAGGAAGTAGATAGGCTGAAGGAGGTGTCGGTCAAAGTCAAGGAGTTGGAGAGGGAGAACAAGGAGCTGCAGAAACAGGCAACTATTGACAAGAGGACTCTGGTCACTTTGAGAGAGGTGAGAGTCTGTGGTAATGATTCATTTCTTACACAAGGTAAAATATTGAACAAAGAGATGAACAAACTCTAAATTCTTCCCTTGTGAGTTTTTGTCAAAGAAAAACAATATTGGACAATCTTTTCCCCACAGCAGTTCATAAAATACAATAAATTGAACTTGAAAAACACGCTCATGTGATCAAAAGCTCCGGAACAGCTAAAAAAAACTGACCTTGTGGTTGTACTGTTTTGCAAACCACTGTTTCCAAGATCCAGAATGAACTCAGTCTCAATAGAATAGTTTTGAATAACTTAACATTAAATAGTCCACTATATCGGGTAGATAACACTGACCCATAAACCCCATATCCAGTTTTTAATACAAGAGTAAAAGCGTTTCTCACCAGTCTGATGCCAGAATGTGGTGCAGGAATGCGGAATATTTGCATGGCAATCTTCCTTATGACAACAATGTACACGTGGCGCGTGCGCAAATTAACCGCGTTGCAGTGTTCCATTTTTGTAAAATACAAAAACACAAAAAAGTCTTATTTTGTGAAGAGAAAACTGAGTCAAGGAGTAGCAGCTATGACAATGGACAGTGTGCTACACAATACATAAACTAATTGGACCCCAAATTTGCTGCTGACGCTAGCTGTAGTGGCTGTTCCGTGACCAACATATTATGTAAGTGGACATCAGCTACATTACTATCTTCCTCGTATCCCAGCTGCTTCTCAAGCCATCTATCACCATTTATTTGGTTGTTGAGGTAGTCGGAGTGTTTCTCATACATTATTGGGTGTTTTTAGAAACCCATATGATAAGCCGTTCCCCCATTTTGGCAGGAAGCTATCTGGATGTATGACATCACCTGGAACAAAGGATTTCATTGGCCAAACATTTATTTACACGGGTGGAAATCTGCTGAAATCAAGGTCCATCCGAATATTTTTTCCCCTCACAAATGTTCAGCAGGGGTGTTGAAGTGTTCATAATGCACAAAATCAGTTTTTTGTAAATTTCAGGGCAAATTCTTTGAACAGAAAACGTTTGATGTGAAACGGCTTCAATATTGGCATAACATTCCGAACAACCTACAGTTTGCTTTTTTTTAACCCTGATGTGCGTTGTATCATCTATGTGGAAATGTTGATATGTATGAGTTTCATAGCTGCAGCTCGTGTATCTTTATGTGTGCAGGAGTTGGTGTCCGAGAAGCTGAGCGTTCAGCAGCAGAGTGTAGAGTTGGAGAGACTCAACCAAGAACTGGAGAAGATCGGGCTCAACAGAGAAAAACGATTACAGCAAGAGCACACACTGGAGTACAGGTAGTCTGCTCTAATACGCTGCTATGCTGTTCCCATGCTAGGCTTGCTAATCACATTGAGATGATTTCATGTGTAGAAATGAATGTCGGATGGGAAGTTGATCGACCGATTTCTCTTGTTCACACGGCAGCAAGTACAGGCTGCTGGAGTCTCGGCTCGAGGAAACCGTCCAACAGACGATGAAGATTAAAGAGGAGGAAATCTCCTGTCTGGAAAAGAAACTGGAAGACAGCAACACACTCAACACTACGCAACGTGCTAAGCTAGCCACCGTAAGCACATGCACACAAACTCTTACTAAAAAATCTGGTGTTGTTTTTTGAACAGTGTGTTACAATTTGTTTTGTTTTTTTCCAGGGGGAAGAAAACCACAACTACCAGCAGTGCTCAGGAGGCGACCGGGGTCAAGGGTCAGCCACTGCTGAACTGCTCCGAATCAAAGATCATCTCATTGAAATAGAAAAGAATGTACGATTTGTCTGTTGTTTTTATTCAATTCAGTTTATTTTGTATAGCCCAAAATCACAAATTTGCCTCAGAGTGCTTTACAATCTGTTTTACTGTTTCTATTGCATATATTTATATTTACAACTTATTCAATTTTTTGTGTATATCCATGCGTTATGGAGCATATTTAATGCTCTTTTTACTTGTCTATTTTCCTATAATTCATTCATTCATAATTCACCTTTTTTTGCACAATTAATGAGCATATTTAATGTTATCTGTTTAATTATTGAACCATCAGGAATTCCTCGATGTGCCTCTTTATTTTAGAATTACCATTAGATGTTCTTTTTTTAGTAGGCTGAGTTCTTAATTGTTCTGGTGTCATTACTTTCCCTAGAATGCCTCCCTGCAGACGGAGAGCAGTCTACTGAAGGGGCATCTCAAACAGCTGGAGAACCAGAACACGTCTCTTAACAACCAGATGTTGGGCCTGCAGCGACACACCACCACCCTGCAGGAGCAGAATTCAGCCTTACATACACAGACTGCAAAACTACAGGTACAATGTCCAATTCAGCCACATAGTGATTTTGTAAAACTGAGCCAATAAGCGCCAGTAACATCCGTTGTACAATAATTCCCCGGATAATGTTGTATTTAACCACTGAGTTCTAATGGATTTCTGTGTTTCAGGTGGAGAACTCCACGCTCTCCTCCCAGAGTGCATCTCTCATGGCCCAGAATGCAGTCCTGCAGGGCCAAGTCACCGCCTTGGAGTCGGAAGTGGAATCGTGGCAGAGGCAGCGCGAGGAGGCGTGGCGAGCCAGAGAGGGTGTGCTCAGCGACCACGAGCGCCTGCTGAGCGTTCACGAGAGGCAAGCGCACGAGTACGAGCAGCTCATCAGTCAGCACGCCGCGCTGAAGGGCAAGCAGAGGGCGCTAGAGGGCGAGCACCGGACGCTGCACAGCAAGTAAGTGATGACAAAGAACCTTACTGCCAACAGTAGAGCGATAGTCAAAGTAAAAAAGATAGTAAAAAACACTGTGAGCAGAAAAGCATTAGTGAGAACAATTTAGTAAATAATTAATGGAGGAAGCAAAAATGAATGTAGTCCTCTGTTAAAATCACAGTGGAATGCCATTAGAGCGTATTTAGCTTCTATAATTTAGGTTTAGTTACGAGAATGATTTCAATCAAATCCTTGAAATGTGTGGCTTCATGGATATAGTACGATGTAGCTGTGGAAAGATATGCAGCTGTAGGATTGTTCACCTGCACCACCTCATCGACATCTTATGGAAATGTAATCAGAGTTTTTGCCAGCTGAAATCTAAATACACCTATGATATAACGGTGGAGTGAGGTTTGATATGATGGGCGGGGTTATCTAGTCACCAAAATCACATGATTGATTGGATACATTTATGGAACTGCCCCGAGTTCAGCATGAGTCATCAAAAATATTTTTACATTTTACAGGAAGAGGAAAGAGAGATTTTGTGATAAAAATACTAAAACAATAAATGTTTTAAACACATACGCATTAACAGGAGGTAACACGGAACACAGGATTAGAACGTGGTAGATAAATAGTTCTCATGTCACTGTGACTTTGTTAGGTTCATGGAACCTCTAGACTGTGTGGAAACCGCATGTAATCCAGCCTCTTACACAAAGAGAACCGGTTTCAATTATAAACAAAGCATTTAATACCTCTCATGCTAAAACAATTGCATAGTGGAGTACAACATTTACAGTTACACCGAATATGACCTGCTCACCCCAAATAACGTTACCACCCACCCAGTGGTACAGGAGCAAGAGCCCGGAATTTCTTTATCCCCCGCCTTACATAGTTCAAAAAACCTCCCATAATGTCCGTAGTTCCTATTGGCTAAATCCAGTTGGCTCCTCCTCCTCCTCCTCGCAGGACCCTCGCACGGGTATGACCTGTAATTGCCTGTCTAGAAATCTATCTGTCCCTTACTCCCAACATACTATTCTTTACAGTTTAAAACATTCAATGACTGTCTTTTATGGCTTAACACTTCTATGGTAAACATTCTATATAAAGATAAAGATTTGCAACTTTTGGCAAAAACCTTCACACGTTTCACAAGCATAGAGCTAAAGGTGCTACAAATACTAAGATACACTTCTAACTACAAATCACTTGTAACTACAAATTCTAAAACACTTCTACAATTATGAATCTTCTAATTATGTATTCCAAGACACTTCTAATTATGATTTCTTATTTATTAATCATTAAACACTTCTAAACCCAAATTTCCTAAAACAGTTCTAAACCCAAATTTCCTACAACTCCCCCCTACTCCGCTGTTCACAGCGGATTAAATAATACCTTGGAAATCACAATCCCCCTCAACAATTCAAGGTTGAGTTTACCTATCTAAACAATAGCAAACAACAGTTCAAGTATTTTTCATCATCCACCCCTAACTGATCACCCTACGCTTGCCTCTCTACACACAATAACAGTCGATTCCGGTTGAAGTCCTCTGGTGTCCAGGTGTTGGGGCTGTAGATGGTGGAGGTGGGAATGGTCCTGCATCGAGTTCAGGCTCCATCCTGAGGGCTAGAGAAAAATTTCTGAGAAGCCTTGTCTGCTCTTTTTACTTGACAAAATTACATTTCTTAATTATTGCACCCTGAAATCCCATTATAACCCAATAAAACAAAACAATCACTCAGTCTATTTTCCAAATTTCCAGTATCTCACCGGATGTGTTTAGAAGTCCATCTGGGCCTAATCAGGTCCTCCAGGATCTCAGTGAAGATGTTCAGGAGCCGCTTGTGAAGTCCTGCTATGGCATCGATGGTGGCCTCAACTAAACAGTGGCCATCAGAAGTTCAAATTCTTCCTCATCGTCAACACGTAACTGATTGCCCCTCCTACCAGTCGGTGACTGGATTATCGACACCAGAGTTCTCTGCTAGCTCTTGGCCGAGCGTCGTCAATCCGGCCAGCGCCTTGGTCACCGATCCATCAGAAACTGTTATTTGGAACGAAAGTACCACAGGCGGATCCAAACTCCGCCCCTCTCAGCTAAAATCATATCTAATGCTATTCTGCAAGGTCATTAAACTAGTCTTCGCTAGCTGTGCATGCAGTCCTGATATGGCGTCCCTGGTGAAGTTTACAAAACGCTGTTGATTATAGTAAATGTAATTGATCCAATTGACATTTTTATTGAATGACACCCTTCGAGAGAAAACAGATTCTAAACCTGCAGCTATTTGATTGCTGGCTTTAAATTCATTAGACACCCCCCTTGGTACCCCTATGTCATCTATGTATCTTGGCTATAAAATGAACCTCCCATGGTCCAGTCCCCCCTATTGGTCAGCACCACTTACACCTGTGGACCCCATCCACAGCCAGCTGCCTGGTGATACAATAGGCAACTGCTTTCTCCCGTCAGCGGATGCCTCTGTGTTCTCCACCTGTGAAAACAAAACTTGACTCATGTTAGTTAGCGCCCTTGTATATTCTATTGGTCGGCATCGCCCCATGGTCCTGGTGGCAGCACGGGCATCTGTCGCTGTGGGGGTCTCATGAAGGGAGGTGGTCCTGCCAGACCTGGTCTTGAGTACTGCTGATGTTGTGGTGGGAATGGAGCCCATTGTGGTGGTGTTCTGGCCTGTCTTCCTCTTCTTTTATGTGGGCAATCTCTCGCCCAATGACCTTCTCTCCCACATACGTAGCACTTCCCTCTACATACAGGTCTTTCGTACCCCCCTCTGTAGTTACCTCTCCCTCTGGTGACTGCACATGCACATCCTCTGCCTCTGTAATGTGGTGGAGGTTGGTAGTACACCACTGTGGGGGCCGGTTCTGCTGGATTTGGTTGGTATGAGGTCGGGGGTGCAGCTGGATATTGGGGCTGTTGAGAGGCCTGAGCCTTGGCTACGGCCATCTGTTTCTTGGCCTGATGTTTTCTACTTATTTCTCTGTCCGCCTCCGCTATTTGAAGTTTCAGCAGGCGCAGCTTCATTCTCTTCAGATCTTCCTGTCCACTTGTCTCCTCAGTTTGATGTCTCTGGTTGTGGTGAGTGAGGTGTTCCCTCCACATGGCATCTCCCATGTTGCTCAAGCCTACTACTCCTTCCAGCGCTGTTTGTACTTGTAGGGGCAGGCCCTTCTGCACAGTGTGTCGCCATACTGCAGTGGTGGCTTCATTGCCGTCATGTCTCCCCCCTGTGGCCACATGCCAATCCACTTCTGCTCTTTTTAGATACTGATGCATCTCTTCTTCTGGTTTTATCTTCAATCCACTGAGGGAAGTCATGTTTGGTTTCGTGGGCCAGATGCTTCTCATCGTTTCCCAGTAGATTCCTCGGAAGTTGTCGAATGGGGTCTGGTCCACTCTGCGGGCCGTTCCTGTTCCTGCTTCTAGGGCATTTAACTTTATTGTCCCCTCTGTGCGGATAATCATGGCCCGTATGTCTCCCAGTGCCAATTTATCCGCTGCCGTGAGTTTTTCAAAGAGACGGATCCCAGAGCTGGCTCCTCCTCCCAGCGGTGGCAGTGCCTTCTCCAGTGTGTCCATGTCTCGATGTCCCCATGGCACATACTCAGCTTGCCCATTGGATTTCACCAGCAAGGGGTACTGTTGGGTCAGGGCTAATGGCGGCATCTCACCTTTTACAGGATAAAAATGTTCTCGATAGCGTTCTGGTGCCTTCCTTTTCCTGCTGAACCGTCTGGGAAGTGGACAACCTCCGGCTGCTCCACTTACCTCTTCTCTTCTGTTCTCCTCAGTGTCGTCAAGGGTGTCATCATCACTTGTGGCGGCTCTCTGTCTGTTTCTGGGTTTTAGGAACAAATAACCGTCTGTCTTATACTCACCACTCCCCATCTTCCACTCCTGTTTTATCTTTTTTTCCTCTTCTTCTCTGCACCCCATTCGCCCTGCTTCGTCCTGGCAGCTCCCTGGAGTCTCCACGTCCATATCCAATGTTTTCCCCCTTTACTCTGTACACAGGTGCTTGGATTGAGGGTTTTAACAAAGAGGGATAGATTATTCTGCACTCCTTCTTTCCATACGTCAGGGGAGGTGAGGGAAGCTCCGTCTGCTTCTGTCAGCACTGACGGGTATACTGGTGTGTAGACAGGGTTGTCAGGTCTGGGAGTGGTGATGGGTTTGAAGTCTGTCTCTTTCAGGACCTCTGGTAGTCCCACAGTACTAAAAACCAAAAAATGTGAGTAGCACCTATACGAAAACCGTTTTAAATGTGGATCTATCTCTACAACAAAATCACACACTACATATCCCCCCCTTTGCCACGCTATCGCTGCTGTAAGAGATCACGTGGCAATTGCGTAGGTGCATCCATACATCATTTTGTAATAATTGGATCCCCTTGTTACTGTACAGATTACCAGGATCCTTGGTGTGTCTAGTCAGTGAAGTGAGTCCGAGTTGCTGCCAGTCAGACATGTCCTCTCACACCATTCCTGGGCCTCGTACCAGAACTCATGTGGCATCTCCCCCCTTGACAACTTCAGATTTTGTGGGGACAGAAACAGCAGCAGTATATTTAGACCAATAAACTCTCTAAATGTGACGTGAATCAGCCTGCATGTGACATTCTAAACATTTTTACCTTAATAGTTAACGTGACTTGCTGTAACCTTCTAAATCCTTCAATCTCATTCAAATACATGTGCTACATGGGTGTGAGTGGTGTTTGTCTATTTTCTAATGTGTGTATTAAATGTACAGATTCGTCATCCAAATAATCTAAAGTTAACTCAGCAGTAAATGTTAGAATACATCTTTGCTAATCTGTAGTTGGGTACAAAGTTTTCTCATGTAGGGATAAAATGCAAAACTTTACAATCCAATTCTTAGATGTGTGTGTGTGCGACTCACCTCTGCATCAATTAATTTTCCTCTGCTCCAAACACTCGAAGTTAATCACATTTATTCATAGGCAAATATTGCCCCTTTCAAAGAACCCTAATTTAGTTCACCCTTAAATCCCATGTTGACAAAATAATACCATTTCCGGTAGCTAATCGTCAGCATGCTAACGACAAAACGACTCTTAAAAAACGTATTTCCCCCCACACGTGTCACCAAAATCACACACTTCATTTCCACTAGAACGTGCTTTGTCCCCTCTAACAATCCACCGGTTATTTCCTTTACAATCACCCCCGTGTGTACTCACA
Source organism: Anarhichas minor (assembly GCF_050575085.1). Classification (NCBI taxonomy): domain Eukaryota; kingdom Metazoa; phylum Chordata; class Actinopteri; order Perciformes; family Anarhichadidae; genus Anarhichas; species Anarhichas minor. Next base: position 3,570,013 of record NW_027466483.1, on the reverse strand, counting down.
ATTGTATCTCCCCACAACGCTATCGCCAACACGGTAACAACGCTCATGACAAAACACAACTGCTACCGGACTTATTTCTCATTTACCCACCCCAAAAGTCCGTTAATATCTCGCATTCAAGCTCTCAAATGCTACCGAAGCTGTCCTGGCTCACCAGACCCTTCTTGTTCGTCTCTTTATCCCGTTTTGAACCACACCATTCAAAATCTCAATCTCTAGGCAAGGCCGGCGAGGTAGTCCGCGTACATCGGGCTCCTTTAGTGCAGGAATCCCCGACCCCCAACGGTCTAACTCCGCCGGTCCTACCTATACCGAGCAGTTTTGGTTCACCACACCCGAGAATACCCCGATCGGGCCCTGAAGGGCCGCCACCCTTCAACGTTTACCGATTACGTACTCTCAGTCCGCGTAGCTTACCAAACGCTCTGAATCTCAGTATTCTCAATACTTACTCTCAGTATTCTCAATACTTACTCTCATTCTCTTTACTCATAATATTCCCCCTTATTGTCAGTACCCGTAAATAAGTTTGCAAACGCTTCACATAGCATAGCATCAATACACGCTACTCAGCGTCATGCGACTCACCACGTGTTCAGCTTCTGGTCGCAGACCACGGACATTTCTGGCTAAGATTCCTATATCTACCTACACAGATTTTATTGAAACGGTTCTGCGTACCTCTCGTTCGTGGCCACTCCAAAAATGTCCGTGATTCATGACCGTAAGCCTGCACAAAACCAGTCGAAGAGGCCACTCATCTGGGGTGCCAAATTGTTAGGTTCATGGAACCTCTAGACTGTGTGGAAACCGCATGTAATCCAGCCTCTTACACAAAGAGAACCGGTTTCAATTATAAACAAAGCATTTAATACCTCTCATGCTAAAACAATTGCATAGTGGAGTACAACATTTACAGTTACACCGAATATGACCTGCTCACCCCAAATAACGTTACCACCCACCCAGTGGTACAGGAGCAAGAGCCCGGAATTTCTTTATCCGCCGCCTTACATAGTTCAAAAAAACTCCCATAATGTCCGTAGTTCCTATTGGCTAAATCCAGTTGGCTCCTCCTCCTCCTCGCAGGACCCTCGCACGGGTATGACCTGTAATTGCCTGTCTAGAAATCTATCTGTCCCTTACTCCCAACATACTATTCTTTACAGTTTAAAACATTCAATGACTGTCTTTTATGGCTTAACACTTCTATGGTAAACATTCTATATAAAGATAAAGATTTGCAACTTTTGGCAAAAACCTTCACACGTTTCACAAGCATAGAGCTAAAGGTGCTACAAATACTAAGATACACTTCTAACTACAAATCACTTGTAACTACAAATTCTAAAACACTTCTACAATTATGAATCTTCTAATTATGTATTCCAAGACACTTCTAATTATGATTTCTTATTTATTAATCATTAAACACTTCTAAACCCAAATTTCCTAAAACAGTTCTAAACCCAAATTTCCTACAACTTCAGTGGAAATGTTGCGCTGCTGCTTATTAAAAATGTTTAAATGTGAAGAACGTTGTAAGCTTGCAGAAAAATTGATGGTAGTATTACTTACTTTACCCAATATGCACCATTGTTTCTTCGTAGTTCCAAACAACAGACATTAGCTGATGTTTATTAGATATTAATCTTTATTTAGGTCAGAACTTAAGATGACCTGTCTCGTAGCTCTACTGTAGTTGTAACTGACCAAAGTAACTAAATGCAACAGAACTTCACTTGAGCTCAATGTACAGGATGTAAACGGATGCATGGCGTCACACATATGCACACACACACACAGCGTTCTCAGTTCTCAGTCAAGCTTGCTTTGTTGATTATTGTTGGAATGCTGTTAAGCATTCCAACTATTGTTATCCTGTTTCTCTTTATTGTTGGAATGCTGTTAAGCATTCCAACTATTGTTATCCTGTTTCTCTTTATTGTTGGAATGCTGTTAAGCATTCCAACTATTGTTCTTCGAATCTTTATTCTTCTTTTTATTGTTGGAATGCTGTTAAGCATTCCAACTATTGTTATCCTGTTTCTCTTTATTGTTGGAATGCTATAAAGCATTTTTTAAGCTACAGAAACCGTTCAAATATCAAAATGTTCAGCTCATTAAGGACACGTGTGCTATGACTTTTCATATTTCTAACCTTTAAACTTTATGAATTATTAAGCTTTTTGCAATTTTTTTTTTTAATGGGTTTCTATGGAGAAAATGTTCAAATCCTCTTCAACTTTCAAATCCTTCTACTTCCTCATACTTTCAGCTACAGACACCATTTCAACTTTCAAATGTTGAGAAAACCCTGATCTATTACCACATTATTCAGCTTTTTGATATCTTTTATACTTTTTGAACTGTCCCATTTTAACTTTTATGATTTTTTCACTCCTTTTCTGACTTTATAATGGGTGTGTATTGCGCAGCTTAGAGTGCGTGATGTCACCGCTAGAGTGAAGAGCAGCTTGAGATTCTTGTGAAAAAAACATTTGTCTTTTGCCACTGTGTCCACAATCTTCACTCTTCATGCATCATTTCTGGATGTAGAAGTAGCTAATGTTGTCCTTGTCGTAGACAAATGACTGTGGAATCCCACAGATTTACACATTTGACACAGAAGCCTGTAATTGAGAGGAAAACCAACTTTCTGCTCCATAGAGACCAATGTTAAATTTTGCTTCAAAAACATCTTCCACAGAACACGGTACCCCATTTCTAAATCGCCAGTTCAGCCACATTTTTTACACTACAGACACAATTTTTACAGGATCTGTTCTTCAACTCATCCTTCCTCTCATTTATTAATATCGGAGCAATAGGAGCTACGGTTATGGGAGTTTTGAGGATTTGTATGAGAGGTGTTTCCCTGTTTAATCTCCATGAAAAGGCTGCAAGGACACAGGTGTTTCTGATTTAAGCTCATTAGTGATGTTGATAAACACACAGACTCACAGACACACACACGCTCCTCTCTCTCTCTCTGTGTCTCTCTCTCTCTCTCTCTCTCTGTGTGTGTCTCTCATACAGTCATTCAGGTCTTAGAGACTTTTAGAGGACCCCCCCATTTTAAAATAAAAGCCGCACACACATGATTTAGAGATATACGTGATGCAGTTCAGCCAATCAAATATGGGTATTCTGATAAGTTTCCTGATTCGAGTGACATTTACACACACCGCGACACAAGAGGGAGAGACGAGGAAAGACATGGCAGAGCAGGACAATAGTCATGTAAGCTGTAAATGATAAAACATAGGACAATCTCCAAATGAGAAAGATTGCCAGAGAGATCAGAGTCTCTCTCTCTCTCTCTCTCTCTCTCTCTCTCTCTCTCTCTCTCTCTCTCACTCACCCTCTCTCGCTCTCTCTCTCTGTCTGTGTCTCTCTCTCATACAGTCATTCAGGTCTTAGAGATTTTAAGAGGACTCCCCCCCCCACACACACCCCATTTTAAAGTAAAGGCCCCACAAAATGAATTCTAACTTAAATGCCTGTCATTTAATAACCTGTTTGTTTATCTAACATTATGATTATGTCTCCTCTCCCCCCCCCCCCGCCCACACCCCATTTCAAAATAAAAGCCCCAAAGAGTGAATTCTAACTGAAATGCTTGTGATGAAGCCTGTCATTTAATAAACTCTGTTTATGTGTGTCAAACATTAAGATTATGTCTCCTCTCCCCCTCTCTCCCCCACCCAGTCCCACCCTTTCAAAATAAAAGCCTCATGGATTAACTGTATTTAAACGTTAAGCTGAAAATTAGGCATTTTTTGAAGTAATGAATGCTCTTACTAATACTGCGACAACTACTACTATTGCTGCTAATATTTCTAGTATTACTACTACTGCTGCTACTACTACTACTTCTACTACAACTTTTGCTGTTGCTACGATTACTACTGCTATTACTGCTACCATCAATATTATTACTACCACTACTGCTATTACTACCACTACTACTATTACTTATACTACAACTGCTATTCATGCTACTACCAGTACTAATACTACTACAGCTATTAGTATGACTGCTACTAGTACTACTACTACTGCTATTACTGCTACTTCAAATACTGCCATTACTATTACTACTACTACTACTTATACTACTACTGTTATATTAAATACCACGACCACTACTACAGCTATTACTACTACTACTTCTACTACTTCTTCTAAATACTAATACTTCTACTACTAATGATACTTCTACTACAACTACAACTTCTAGTACTACTACTACAAATATCACTACTGCTGACATTTTTTAAGCCACAGAAACCATTCGAATATCAAAATGTTCAGCTCTTTCAGGAGAGGGGTGATATGACTTTTCATATTTGTAATCTTTAAATTCTTTGAATTATTAAGCTATTTGCAATTTTCTTTTGAATGGGATCTCTATGGAGAAAATCTTCAAATCCTGTTAAACTTCTTCAACTTTCAAAGCCTTCTTCTTCTCATACTTTCAGCTACATATGACTTCATATTTGTAATCTTTCAACTTTTTGAATTATTAAGCTTTTTGCAATTTTTTTTAAATTGGATATCTATTTTCAGCAATGTTTTTGAGATTCATTTCAGCTTTCAGCATTCCAACGCATTTTCAGCAGGAAATGCATTTTCTAGTTCAACTTCTTCAACTTCTATTTCTTCCGTACGTTTTTTGCTACTTATCTCCTTCCACATTTTTTAACCTGTGTCCTTGCAGCCTTTTCATGGAGATAAAACAGGAAAACACCTCTCAAACAAATCCTCAAAACTCCCATAACCGTAGCTCCTATTGCTCCGATATTAATAAATGAGAGGAAGGATGAGTTGAAGAACAGATCCTGTAAAAATTGTGTCTGTAGTGTAAAAAATGTGGCTTAACTGGCGATTTAGAAATGGGGTACCGTGTTCTGTGGAAGATGTTTTTGAAGCAAAATTTAACATTGGTCTCTATGGAGCAGAAAGTTGGTTTTCCTCTCAATTACAGGCTTCTGTGCCAAATGTGTAAAGCTGTGGGATTCCACAGTCATTTGTCTACGACAAGGACAAGATTAGCTACTTCTACATCCAGAAATTATGCATGAAGAGTGAAGATTGTGGACACAGTGGCAAAAGACAAATGTTTTTTTCACAAGAATCTCAAGCTGCTCTTCACTCTAGCGGTGACATCACGCACTCTAAGCTGCGCAATACACACCCATTATAAAGTCAGAAAAGGACTGAAAAAATCATAAAAGTTAAATTGCTGCAGTTCAAAAAGTGTAAAAGATATCAAAAAGCTGAATCATGTGGCAATAGATCATGGTTTTCTAAACATTTTAAAGTTAAAATGGTGTCTGTAGCTGAACGTATGAGGAAGTAGAAGGATTTGAAAGTTGAAGAAGTTTAAGAGGATTTGAAAAATGTCTCCATAGACATCCCATTGAAAATAAAAATTGCAAAAAGCTTAATAATTTAAAAAGTTTAAAGATTATTAATATGAAGAGATATAGCACCCATGAGCTGAAAGAGCTGAACATTTTGATAGTTGAACGGTTTCTGTAGCTTAAAAAATGAAGAAGAAGAAGAGTTTCAAAAAACGTACGGAAGAAATAGTTGAGTGAAGTTGAATAAAGATTCGAAGAACAATAGTTGGAATGCTCAACAGCATTCCAACAACTAGAAAATGCATTTCCTGCTGAAAATGCGTTGGAATGCTGAAAGCTGAAGTGAATCTCAAAAACATTGCTGAAAATAGCTATCCAATTAAAAAAAAATTGCAAAAAGCTTAATAATTCAAAAAGTTGAAATATTACAAACATGAAGTCATATGTAGCTGAAAGTATGAGAAGAAGAAGGCTTTGAAAGTTGAAGTTTAACAGGATTTGAAGATTTTCTCCATAGAGATCCCATTCAAAAGAAAATTGCAAATAGCTTAATAATTCAAAGAATTTAAAGATTACAAATATGAAAAGTCATATCACCCCTCTCCTGAAAGAGCTGAACATTTTGATATTCGAATGGTTTCTGTGGCTTAAAAAATGTCAGCAGTAGTGATATTTGTAGTAGTAGTACTAGAAGTTGTAGTTGTAGTGGAAGTATTATTAGTAGTAGAAGTATTAGTAGCATTATAATAAGTAGTAGCAGTAGTGATATTTGTAATAGTAGTCGTAGAAGTTGTAGTTGTAGTAGAAGTATCATTAGTAGTAAAAGTATTAGTATTTAGAAGAAGTAGTAGAAGTAGAAGTAGTAATAGCTGTAGTAGTGGTCGTAGTATATAATATAACAGTAGTAGTAATAGTAATGGCAGTATTTGAAAAAGTCTAATTTTGAGCTTAATGTTTACATACAGTTAATCCATGGGGCTTTTATTTTGAAAGGGTGGGGCTGGGTGGGGGGGAGAGGAGACATAATCATAATGTTTGACACATAAACAGAGGTTATTAAATGACAGGCTTCATCACAAGCATTTCAGTTATATTTCACTCTGTGGGGCTTTTATTTTGAAATGGGGTGTGGGGGGGAGAAGGGGAGAGGAGATGGACTCATATTGTTAGATTAACACAAACAGGTTATTAAATGACAGGCTTCATCACAAGCATTTCAGTTAGAATTCACTCTGTGGGGCTTTTATTTTGAAATGGGGTGTGGGCGGGGGGGGGGGGAGGAGACATAATCATAATGTTAGATAAACATAAACAGGTTATTAAATGACAGGCTTCATCACAAGCATTTAAGTTAGAATTAATTTTGTGGGGCCTTTACTTTAAAATGGGGTGTGTGTCTGTGGGGGGGGGGGGGGGGGGGGGAGTCCTCTTAAAATCTCTAAGACCTGAATGACTGTATGAGAGAGAGAGAGAGAGAGAGAGAGAGGGTGTGTGAGTGAGTGAGACTCTGATCTCTCTGGCAATCTTTCTCATTTGGAGATTATCCTATGTTTTATCATTTACAGCTTACATGACTATTGTCCTGCTCTGCCATGTCTTTCCTCGTCTCTCCCTCTTGTGTCGCGGTGTGTGTAAATGTCACTCGAATCAGGAAACTTATCAGAATACCCATATTTGATTGGCTGAACTGCATCACGTATATCTCTAAATCATGTGTGTGCGGCTTTTATTTTAAAATGGTGTGTGTGTGTGTGTGGGGGGGGGGGGGGTCCTGTAAAAAAGCTCTAAGACCTGAATGACTGCATGAGAGACACAGAGAGAGAGAGAGACACAGAGAGAGAGAGAGAGAGGAGTGCGTGTGTGTCTGTGAGTCTGTGTGTTTATCAACATCACTAATGAGCTTAATCAGAAACACCTGTGTCCTTGCCGCCTTTTCATGGAGATTAAACAGGGAAACACCTCTCAAACAAATCCTCAAAACTCCCATAACCGTAGCTCCTATTGCTCTGATATTAATAAATGAGAGGAAGGATGAGTTGAAGAACAGATCCTGTAAAAATTGTGTCTGTAGTGTAAAAAATGTGGCTGAACTGGCGATTTAGAAATGGGGTACCGTGTTCTGTGGAAGATGTTTTTGAAGCAAAATTTAACATTGGTCTCTATGGAGCAGAAAGTTGGTTTTCCTCTCAATTACAGGCTTCTGTGTCAAATGTGTAAATCTGTGGGATTCCACAGTCATTTGTCTACGACAAGGACAAGATTAGCTACTTCTACATCCAGAAATTATGCATGAAGAGTGAAGATTGTGGACACAGTGGCAAAAGACAAATCTTTTTTTCACAAGAATCTCAAGCTGCTCTTCACTCTAGCGGTGACATCACGCACTCTAAGCTGCGCAATACACACCCATTATAAAAGCAGAAAAGGGCTGAAAAAATCATAAAAGTTAAACTGCTGCAGTTCAAAAAGTATAAAAGATATCAAAAAGCTGAATAATGCAGCAATAGATCAGGGTTTTCTCAACATTTTAAAGTTTAAATGGTGTCTGTAGCTGAAAGTATGAGGAAGTAGAAGGATTTGAAAGTTGAAGAGGATTTGAACATTTTCTCCATTGAAACCCATTCAAAAAAAAAATTGCAAAAAGCTTAATAATTCATAAAGTTTAAAGGTTAGAAATATGAAAAGTCATAGCACCCCTCTGCTGAAAGAGCTGAACATTTTGATAGTTGAACGGTTTCTGTAGCTTAAAATATGAAGGAGCAGAAGAGTTTCAAAAAGCGTACGGAAGAAATATAATTATAAAAAAAATAAAATAAGGAAGAATAAAGAAACAGGATAACAATAGTTGGAATGCTTAACAGCATTCCAACAATTAGTGATGTTGATAAACACACAGACTCACAGACACACACGCACTCCTCTCTCTCTGTGTCTCTCTCCCTCTATCTCTGTATCTCTGTATGTCTCTCTCTCTCTCTCTCTCTCTCTCTTATACAGTCATTCAGGTTCTTAGAGATCTTTAGAGGACCCCCCCCCACACACACACACCCCATTTTAAAATAAAAGCCCCACAGAATGAATTCTAACTGAAATGCTTATGATGAAGCCTGACATTTAATAACCCGTTTGTGTTTATCTAACATTATGAGTCCATCTCTTCTCCCCCCCACACCCCATTTCAAAATAAAAGCCCCACAGAGTGAAATATAACTGGAATGCTTTTGATGAAGCCTGTCATTTAATAACCTCTGTGTTTCATACATTCTGATTCTGTCTCCTCTCCTTTCTCCCCCACCCAGCCCCACTCTTTCAAAATAAAAGCCTCATGGATTAACTGTATTTAAACGTTAAGCTCAAAATTAGGCTTTTTTGTTGAAAAACGTAATGCTCTGACTAATACTGCGACAACTACTACTGCTGCTGCTAATATAGTATTACTACTACTACTACTACTGCTATTACTGCTACCATCAATATTATTACTACCACTACTGCTATTACTACCACTACTACTATTACTTATACTACAACTGCTACTACTACTACTGCTATTCATGCTACTACAAGTAGTATTACTACTACGGCTATTAGTACAACTGCTACTAGTACTACTACTACTGCTACTTCTATTGCCATTACTATTACTACTATAACTACTTCTACTACTGTTATATTAAATACTACGACCAATACTACAGCTATTACTACGACTACTGATACTACTACTTCTACTACTTCTTCTAATTACTAATACTTCTACTAATACTTCTACTACAACTACAACTTCCACTCCTACAAATATCACTACAGGACTTTTCCCTTTCAAAATGTTCAGCTCTTTCAGGAGAGGGGTGCTTTGACTTTTCATATTTGTAATCTTTTAACTTTTTGAAATATTAAGCTATTTGCAATTTTTTTTTAATGGGATCTCTATAGAGAAAATGTTCAAATCCTGTTAAACTTCTTCAACTTTCAAAGCCTTCTTCTTCTCATACTTTCAGCTACAGACACCATAGTTAAACATTTCAACTAGAAGGGTTTTCAGCAGTGCAGTTTAAATGCTTTCGAGCTTCAACATTTTTCAGACAGGTAGTCTCCCATTTCTTAATTTTCAGCAATTTTTTTACAATTAATTTCAGCTTTAAGCATTCCAACGCATTTTCAGCAGGAAATGCATTTTCTAGCCACCACCAGTGGCTGTAGGTCACAGCAGTGGTGGGCCGTCAGGACCTTCAAAGCCTTCTCTGCTGGCCTAAACAGAATCACAAAGTTATAGCTATTTTATAATTTTATAATTTTTCTTAAAGACACTACATGTTTAATGTAATTTATACAAATATTTTTCCCATTATCTTATTTTCTCATTGCACAGCTACTGTCTTCCTCAGTTGCTCTGCTTCCAGTGCAGCTTGTTTTAAGTAGAGCTTTTATCCAATCAGATTTCACCTCTGTGTCTCTAGGTAAGAAGAGAGGCCCGAGGCCTGCAGACTCACAAGTGAATCCCTTTGCAGTTTAAGTGAATGGGGACGATATTGTTGATTGTCATAGTCTTCAACCAATCAGATCTTTAGTTTGACATGTTGGGCGTATTCTTTGACGTGTCAGAGCCTGCTAGCTGGCCTACAACTACGTCAGCTTTACGTGCAGCTTGGTTTGCAGGTGCAGCTCTGCAGTGAGGTTCAGTGTGCGCTGTGATTGGTCAGTGGGCGAGCATGTGACTATTGTGAAACGAAACTTAAAATAGCCATCAGAGGCAGAAATTAGTTGGATTAGTAAGAGTTCAAATTGAAAGATATGGAAGAAATTATAACATTATAACAGCAGCCCCTGAAATACAACTGGGGAGGCTCGACTGTCACTGGTGTCCATGAATCGAGAAGGACTTCTTACTGGAACTGAAACGATGTCCTGTACAACCGTGGGATTAAACTCTTTGTAAACAAAGAAAGGAGGATGGACTTTGTCTTTAAGTGAACAGCATTCGGTAAGTGACAAACTGCATTTGTTTTTTTACATCTGCAGTAACGTTTTTATGAATAATATTTGATGGCTCGTGCTCTTGTGTGGTGGAATGCGTGGATCCGCTGCAGGTTTGCTGGATTGATGTGTCATGCTTTGTTGTCATATGAATATATGTGACTGGTTCTTATGACTTTGTTGTTAGATGTGTTAATTACGTTGATTTGACTATGCATTGTCCGTTAATGACGCAGCGTCCCATCATGCACGGATTCATGTATCTGCACCGTAGCTGTTCAACTGTAGTAGGACAGCACAGAAGGCCCAGGCATAAAATGCACGGCCTGCCACTGCATCCTCCACTCCAGACGAGTTCAGGTGAAACAGCGTTGCAAGTTTTGATGCGAGTGAATCAACCTCCATATCTTCCCTAAATGGGTAGCACATAAATGTAGCGACTGGCTCTAGTAAAGCAAAGTCTTGAAAGCGTTTGTCCAACTCCGACAGACACTTGTCAATCTGCTCTGTGTAGCGCGCACTGTCAAGTTGCGCACACGCCTTCCGTTGCGTCTCCAGCTCTCACGCGAGGTTTTGGAAGTTCCTCAAATCATGGCGCTGCAGCTTTAGCTTCTTCAGTAGAAATAAATTGGAAGGCTAACTAATTAGCTGCCCGGAGTTTTGCAGTAGCTCGTGCTGTTGACCGTGCATACGTGGTGACCCGTGTGTTAGAAAAGACGTGATCTCAGACCGGCTGCCCTGTATGTCAATCAAGTGGCAAATGTCATAGGGAGGATGGATGATAGGCTAACATCCCATTGTTTTTGAATGGATGCGATCTACCCGCACTACCTTTGCGATCGACTGGACATATTGGGCACCCCTGGTTAGGAGTTACTTTTAAAGAAACATAATATTTATACATCTCACCTTGTAATTTTTTTTTTCACCATATTTGTATTTGGGAAATGTGTGTCTGTGGGCATCACAGGTGACACACGGTATCAAATAGTTATGTAAACATAACCATGCTCAAGTTGTAATCACAGACAATATCATGTCCTTCTGCAGGTATTGTACTTTGCTGCAGCAGAAGGAGAAATGGGAGGAGCAGGAGAGGCACGGTCTGAAAGAGAAGGAGGAACTGAACCAGGAGATCCAAAAGAGTCGTCTTCTACAACAAGAGAATCTACAGCTCAAAACAGAAGTGGACAGGTACTGTGTTGGAAGTGGTTTTCTTAAGGTCTAAGCTTTGAAAAGGTAGTTAAAGGGATAGCATGGATGTTTAGAAGTGGGGTCGTATGAGGGACTTATCCACAGTCAGTGTATAAAGTATTACCTACAGTAGATAGCGGTCGGCACGCCACCAGTGTGAGAAACCTAAAAAAGTCATTATCAATTTAAATGTAAACTATATTTGGAATATTTTGCCAGTTATATAAGAGCAGTAGACCAGCAACCCTCGTGTTCTGCAAGGTAAAATGATGTTGTTGTTTTTCAAAATGGAGTCTGGTGTCTTTGGCTGAAACTACAGCTTCAGTTCCTCGCCAGAAACGGCTGTCTCACTGTCTCATGGCAAGGTTAAGGTCTACAATATGTTTTGCTGACAGCAGTACGTTGCTTTGCCCCTGTGCGGTAGCTCAGGTCTGTTTCTCCAAACTGGGGACGTCATGACCAGCCATGAACTGCACATGATACACTGACTATGGACAAGTACCTCATACAACCCCACATCCAAACATCCAGACTAGAACTCGAGGCAGAACCTGGGAGCACAGTTGGCTTCAAATTATAAAACTACCTGAAATGATTACTTGACTTTCCTCGTGAAGTTATTCTTTCTCTTCTGCCCCCCCCTTTAGGTTAACAGAGAGCCAATCGCAGCAGTCAGAGCAATGTGAGGGGCTGCAGCAGCGCATGAATGAATGCAAGAGCTCATTAAGCTCCGCCCAGCTGGAAGAGAGTCGATGGATGGCACGATACGATTCGCTAATGGAGCAACACCAGGGCCTGGATCTAACCATGACCAAACTAGACAACCACTGTGAGGTGAGCCGGGCCTTTTACTTTAGAAATAAGTGACACGTGTGTCCTGAAGCACAGCAGAGTAATCACCATCACCTTCTTGGTTACTTTCCTGACCTGACCCACGCATGCGTGTGTGGTTTTTTAGCTGTTGAGCCGACTAAAAGGGAACCTGGAGGAGGAGAACCACCACCTCCTGAGTCAGATCAACCTGCTGAGTCAGCAGAACCACACTCTACTAGAGAGGAGCATGGAGAGCAAAGACCTGTATCACCAGGAGCAGAAACTATACATGTAACCGCACCGCAACACCTGCAACACAAACTGTGCACCATAAAACAACACCAGCAGTAAACAGACTATACATGTAACTATAGAGCAGACACCACCCTAAGAGGGAAGTATCCAGAACTGCTTTTAAAGAAATGACACACTGGTTGACAGTTCACTACCAGAGCCCGTATACGGCGTCTCTACGTCAGTCGCCAGCAGTCCAAATATGGTCACATCAGTTCACTGGTTGCAAAAAGCCAAGTTGGCGACGGCCAAAATGCCGGACTCTAAGTTTAAAAACAGCAGTCCACAAACCAACGGGTGACAGCATGGGGACTATGTCCACTTCTTATGTACAGTCCGTGATTGGAACGCACCCCAACGTTTCCAGGGAGTCCCGTCACAAGTACAATACACTTCCTGGTTTGAATCACATGACCTAAATCATATATCTTTCCTATTCGATCTTAACGAATAGGAAGGATACAGTAGTAAATTCAGTAATAACTGTTGTCCACTGAGTGTCTCTGAAAACAAGATATACTAAAGTGTACTATGGCAATGAATAAGATGTGTTTCTGTGTTTTTTATTTTTATTTCTCCATCCAGTGATAAGCTGAACGCTCTCCGTCGCCAGAAAGAGAAACTAGAGGAGAAGATCATGGACCAGTACAAGTTCTACGACCCCACACCTAAAAAGTAATGCTTTTATAGACTCATTTTATTTTTTACAGGAAATGTGGAATATCTGTGTGCAGTATTCAGTGTACAACCAGCCCCACATAACGGTACATGTTGTGTCTCGTCAGGAGGAGTCAGTGGGCCGGAGCCAAAGCTTTAGCCAAACTGATTAAACCCCGTAAGGAGAGCAGCAGGGAGAGAGGGGCCGACCGAGTCAAGGAGGGAGGCAGAGAGAGAGAGAGAGCAAAGAGTGCCCCAGACATCCCGCTGCCTTCCCCGCCCCCCCTCCTCCCTCCTGAAACCCCACCCCCTCTTCCTCAGCGTACAGGAAGTGACACACAGGACAGCGGCCATGACCACAGTAACCATAACAACCACACCAGCAGCACCAGCCTGGGACCCCAGAGTCCAGCGCTCACGCCCATCGGCCGAGGTAAGCACACTCCGTCTTCATACACTATTAATTATCAGGACCGGGAGAATTTACCCGTCAAAGATCACAAGTTTCATATTGACATCAGAGGAGAAATTCATGTCTATGATGTCGTCTTTATGGAACATGAGAGAGTGGAAAACGGTTTAAAGTGTTTTATTCTGAAATGCACAATCTGCATGTATCAAGTATATTCTTTGTTAATATTTTGGTTCCAAAACCTCAAAGGTGATGGAACATGGTGACTTCTGATCTGGTGCACTTCCATATATTCACCTGTAGAGGGCACTGTTGAACACCACATAATATCAGTGACCATTTCTCACGTCTATGATCATCCACTGTACCTGTACTCTACTGGGTTTCCATATCAACAAGACTCTGCTCGTGCAGAAGAGTTTTAATAGCACACAGATGTATTATGGAATGTTCTAAACTAGGTTTCTACTGCATTCTTTCCAAACTTTGTTTTGGAATGTGTGTAATGTATCATATTTTACACTTCCAGGTGCTTCCTGATACTTTATAATTTACACATTTTTCAAATAAACAAACTAACAAAAGTTACAAGTTTGATTCAGTCAATTTAAAACAAGTGTCGGGAGCTTTGTACCTTTGTAATACTCCATACTCTGAAGTGCTATTAAAAGTGCTATATAAATACTTAAATTATTACTATTAGCCATTTAAGTTACTATTATTGTCAGAATAAATATGTGCTTTGTGAAACATTCTAAAAAGGGTAAATCACTATTAAACTAATCTAAATTCATCAACATCTAACAACTTTTCATGAAATGATCATAGCAGATGCAAATATTACAGATAAACGGTATTACCTCAATGTTTATCAAACGTTTCTGAAATAATACTTTTAGAGCTGAAGTACAGTGAAATTACTTCATTCCATGTTTGCCTTGGATTATATCAAACTATGGATCTTATAACATTTATACTGATCTCCTACAAGCCACTAACTATACCCACATCTTTAATCCAGCTTGTGACAAGGGCTCACAAGTAGACATTGCTTTGTATTTACACATACAAGAAAAGGTATGGGACCACTTCACGCTCCAGCGAACTGACTTTTCATCTTTCTGTCCTAATAATAGAAGTGGGTTCTAATGCATGGTCCAAAGTTTGTTTATGTTTCTATTTCAATGTTATTTATATTTTTAGAGCTCTACTCTTAAATGGAGTTCTCCTCATGGCTGAACTCAATTCACTCTCAGTGGCTTTTTAATTGAATTCCACCGGCAAGTGGAAGTTGTCATATTAAGATAAGTTGAAACATAAACTGTAAATCTTAAGATTTTGTCTGCATAAATGAGTCCCCAACATATTCCTACACCACGCGTTGCACTACCAGTCCTACTTTGTTTGAATTCAGAGTGAGTTGAGGTCAGTCTCTTCGAGTCTAATGCATGATTTTACTTTTTTGTTGTTTTTATTCTCATGGATCTTCTTGCATGATGTCTATTATTTAGCATTCTGCCAATAACTTCTGAATCAACTGTTTCCTTTGATTTACTCACTGTCATTATTTCATCGTTTGCTTTACATTTCTCCATCTCTCCCTCCTATCTCTCTCCACTCTCTCTCAGCTCCCCTCACCCCAAAACGCTTCCGTTTCTTCCGCAGTAAAAGTCAAGAGAAACTCCTCCCCTCCTCCTCGTCTTCCTCCTCCTCCTCCCGTCCCTCCCTCTCTCTCACCAGAAGACTGCGATTCTGGTCTTCCACTGACATCACAGCTGACGTCGTCACTAGCCAGCCATTCTCAGCCAACGGAGTATTCTAAACCCCCCCCCCCCCTCCTCCTCCTCTTTAACCATGCACATCATCATCATCATCACTGTCACCTCCACGTCATGATGCTCAGCAACACTCATCGCTGTGACTCGTAGTACTTCACACAATAATGCACATACCATGCACTTCATCAACACTAATGCAGTCACACTCCTCGAGCCTACAGATAAACATTCACAACACACATAAACAGGTACGCGTTGCAGGTGTGAGCCAGCCAGTACAACTAGTAAGTAGTAAGCACACACATGAGATGGTTTATGTGTGAGAACGTGTGCGCGCCATGTTTCCCTGTACGCCAGGCACGCCTGCATACGTCTGCATGTCCTTGAAGAGTTGTTTTATTTCTGATAGGTCTGTGTAAAGAATGTTCGTTTGTGTGCTGTCTGCTCACTTAATGTTTTTAATCTGTTGTCTTGGTGAGGACACATTTCTCAGTCTGGATCTGAGCTGTGAGCTACTACTACTGCAAACTCCGTCACCCAGCACCTCTTCTTTTTTTTCTGCCTGTCTATTTGCTTTAACCCTTTGTCTGTCCATCCTCTGTCTGAAATAAGCTTTTTAAGCATCAGAAGCCTTCATGGGTTTTTAAAACACCAATGTTTTTTGCTAATATCGGCGTCTTTAAGGCAGCTAAGATAAGAATCACGACACCATATCGGTTTAAAGGGAAACTGCGTCACTTTTAAAAGAAGAAACAATACTGTCTTCCTCCTACAAATGAAAAGTTGAAGCAATTAAACACACACACATTAAACACACACGCATGCAAAATTCACTCAGGGGTTTTGTCTCCACAGCTTTATGACCGGTAGATTATGGTGGCTAACATTAGCTAGTGTTACCTTAGATTAAGCAGTTAGCTGACTTTGAGTCTCCTCTACCTTTCTTACTGTTACTGTTACATTTAAGGGTGTCCTAGATAAACATTTCAATGACGTAAAACAAGAAGTAAACACATCAAGGCCTATTTGTTGTCACCATCCCATTGGATCTCAGTCAGGCTGCCTTTCTATGTCTAAAATGCATTATAAACATTTTTATAATGTGGTATAATCTACTTAACACTGTATAATTTTAGTTATAAGCACTCATGAATCTTCATAATGATTTATAACCTAAATATCACAAATTATAAAGCATTTTATGACTTATAATAAGTATCATAATATTTCATAATTGCTGGTCACTCCCTGACTTATTTTTGCATTGATCATAGTGCATAGAGCGATGCAGGAATGACATATTTTTGTAGTCCAACAGGACGTTAGCCTCACACTGGTTCCCTCTACGGAAAGCCAATGGGATTTTTTCATTGGATTTCTGATTATTGCAGAAAATAATCTCTGTGGCAAATAAACATTTATGATACTTACAAGTTTTGTTAAGCGAGCTAATGTACACCACTTTTATGATTTTTGAAGGGTAAATGCTATCGGCAGAGGACAACGCTAACATTAGGCTATAAAGGAACTACACCACGGTCACATGGCTTCACCTCACCACCACCAAGCTAAAGGAGAACCGCTGTTTTTAAGAAACATAAAAGCTTCTAAACAGTTGAACCACAGACCTTTTTTCAGACATCTAACCAAAAACACACAAAAAACATTGACTCTGAGACGAGGAACAGGAAGTGAAAGAATGCTGACTCATTTCCTGGTTTTGGACTCATTCCTGCAGAACTCTATTATAATTCTCATAGTTGTTAGGCATTATTATTACCATTATCGATTCCCCCACTTTGGCAAAATTGACCATTTTGTTACTGTTGAAAAGTGCCCATAAGAACAACAAGAGCAAAATGCCAGGGAGCAAGTGTTATAAGTTCCATCCAGTGATGTCAGTGACCCCCGTCCCTTGACATTGGTCAGAAATATCCAATCACAATGTCCAGTGTGCCTGAATCAATGAATGATGTCTTGCTTGGCTTTCTTGCTACTTTATGTGACGCACACGACACGTCTCATGGTCATACCATGGCGTGCAGGCTCCCTTACAACACTGTCACTGGTCTGCAGGTTTGGCTGACAGAGGCCGCGGTGTTTACCGTAGCAGTACTCCAGGAGGCAGCAGTGAGAGTGTCAATGGAGAGGATGGACACGGCCAAGGTAATGAACGTGTTGATGTTTAATGATGGTTAACATTCTGCCAACATGTTGTGAATCCAGCAGGAAAACTGAGCTTCTTGATTAAGATGGAAGGTAAATCTATGTTTACGGTGTTCGCATACATTTTGAGACGGTCTAATTATTGTAAAGGAACAGGACTGTTAGCCTGCTCAGTGTTCACTCGGTGAACCACCTGCTTGGATTGATTGTGAAATCAGCAGCTGGAATCATATTTTTCATTTAGGCCACAAATTCCAACCTTTTACTTAATCAGGTCTTGTGCACATTTATTGCTGCTAGTGGCCTATCTAGCCACTATCGTTTGGTCTTATCGTTCTTGCTTGAAAACCTAAATTGAGTCACTGGGAAGGAAGGCGAAGAGAATTATACTATTATAATATGCGGCTTCCTTTTACCAATACTTGTGGCTTTGAGAAATGCTTTGAAATTTAAGGTAAAAGGAGATGTATGTCTAGTATTATTGTTTATATTACATGCAGTATATAAGGACAATGTATGATATAAAAAGTAAAAGATATTTTCAGTATAATATTAATTCATTAATTTACAATATTGCATTGTTTTGCTCCTGGCAGCCTAACGTCTTTGAGTTTGCTGCCCTCCAGGTCAGACCCATAGAGCTCTGAGCTCAACTCCCAGCAATCAGTCACCCTCATTGGGCCTAACTACCAGCTCCAGACTGGGACAAGGTCTCAGCCGCAGGCCCAGAGGTAAGCCAGGCTATCAATACTAATATTAATAACCCTTATTCAGGAGGCAGCAAGAGAATGTTTTGTAATGGTGTGTACAAATTTACAGGTCTATTATTTGATGAAGACTCCCGCCACAACTCCTCTGACTCTATGTTTGGTCAACATGGCAACACGGGAGGTCGCCCAGGGTCAGCAGACTTCAGCCACCACACCTCCAGCTCCAACTCGCCTGTCAATGGCAGAGGTACACACACACACACACACACACACAGTGGCTCAGTGGTAGAGCAGGTCATCCTGGGTTGTCTCTCACATCAATTTTTAGTTTAAAAAAACCCAAACCATTTTGTGTCACTGCATCCGAGGGAACGTTAGCTAGCTAACAGTAGCAAAACAGGTCTGTCTCTCCCTGGCAATGTGTTGTGAAATGCGAGGTGATATTCAAACATAACTGGTCATTGAAATTATGCATTTTAATTTGATGTTCTTTATTCATAAGGTTTTTTTTTTGTGACCAACTTTTTATTCATTATACATACTTAGGTACAAAAAAGGAGCACTGACTCATCCTATTCCCCACTACGTTTCACAGATATTACAGGTTATGTTGTTTGTTTGCAATTCTAGTTTATCTATTATTAAAATATATATATATATACAGTTGTGTGAAAAAGTGTTTGCCCCCTTCCTGATTTCTTATTTTTTTGCATGTTTGTCACACTTAAATGTTTCAGATCATCAAACAAATTTAAATATTAGACAAAGATAACACAAGTAAACACAAAATGCAGTTTTTAAATGAAGCTTTTTATTATTAAGGGGGGGAAAAAATCCAAACCTACATGGCCCTGTGTGAAAAAGTGATTGCCCCCTAAACCTAATAACTGGTTGGGCCACCCTTAGCAGCAACAACTGCAATCAAGCGTTTGCGATAACTGGCAATGAGTCTTTTACAGCGCTGTAGAGGAATTTTGGCCTACTCATCTTTGCAGAATTGTTGTAATTCAGCCACATTGGAGGGTTTTCGAGCATGAACCGCCTTTTTAAGGTCATGCCACAGCATCTCAATCGGATTCAGGACTAGGCCACTCCAAAGTCTTCATTTTGTTTTTCTTAAGCCATTCAGAGGTGGACTTGCTGGTGTGTTTTGGATCATTGTCCTGCTGCAGAACCCAAGTGCGCTTCAGCTTGAGGTCACGAACAGATGGCCGGACATTCTCCGTATATATATATACGTGTATATATATATGTATATATATACACGTGTATATATATGTGTATATATACGTATATATATGTATATATACGTATATATATGTATATATATATATATATACGTATATATATATATATATATATATATATACGTATATATATATATATATATATATATATCATATTTTACATGGAGGATATCAGCAGCTCTTTTAATGGCCTCTTAGGTTTCTCCTTTTAGCTTCTTCACAGATGCATTTGACAGTTCTAAGACGAATACATTATGAAAGAAATATCTGTTAATTCAAAGATTGAGTATGTGGAGGTATCTATATTGTGATAAACCCTCTGTTTAATATATTAGGAGAAAAATCCTTATTCAGTAATACAATGTGAACCCCAATGATATCAGATTTTATGTCAGTCACTTGACTCCAAAACTGTGAAACTGAAGTACACTCAAAAAACATACGTACACATGTACTAACAGTCTTTAGGTTACACAGAAAGCATGTTGGGCTTGGGCTCAGCCTCAGCCGACAGCATTACCTTGTAGACAGATAATAGCTGTGTAGAATTTTGTATCAGTTGGTGATTATCACTACCTGATGGAAGATAAATGTTCTTCCATATTCTCTTCCAATAGATAAGATGTCCATAATTTTACAATTTTGCAATCCATACAGCAGTAATGCCAATGTATCCAAGTAATTTCCATTGCATCTATTCTATATGCATGAGGACTAAGGTAGCCTTTCGGTGATGTAAAAACATGAAAGTCTCTCTAGAGCCAGTGTTTGGTTTGTCCGTTCTGGGCTACTGTAGAAAGATGGTGGTGTATCATGGTGGACTCCATGAAGAGGACCTGCTCGCTATGTACATATGAAGGGCTCATTCTAAGCTAACGAAAACAAAACCATTCTTAGTTTCAGGTGATTACACACCATAAAAATATAGTTATGAATGTCATATTCCGGTCTTTAGAATTGAAAGGTCATGTATCCCACGGTAACACAACGGGTCCCAACATGTTCCAATTTTTGTGTTATATGTTCCAGTCTAATTATGTCTTCTTCCCATTTACACAATTTCTTTATATGTTGCCAGTGAACAATAGATCTCCAAGTTTAAGGGGAGTCATTTATTATGGGAATTCTTGAGTATATATAAAAGAAAAGATGTAATATGAACAGATACTAATAACAGCTAGCTAGCTTTTTTGATTTATTCTAACCTTTTGGCAGTATCTCGGAGCCCTCTAGATAGTGCTCTGCGGCCCACAATTGGGCAGCAGGCAGAATATTTATATGAATGAAAGAGAAATTGCTATTATCTATTACTGATAATGTATAACATTAGATAAATAACAAAGTGAAATGACCCAGTCTATATACAGCTCATACATGTTTTATATACAATATTCTGTCCTAAAAACCTCAGGTGTACTGAAGTGGTACCCAGTTTCAGTCAGTACTAACTCGATATTTCTAACCGTCTTAGACTCATCAGATCGTCAGGCTCGCTCAGCCAGCCTCTCTAGTGACGATGTCATGGGTCTGAGCCAATCACAACAGACTCTGTCACGTAGCTCCACCCTTCCATACGACCACGCACCCCAGAGGGCCCAACCGCAGCGCGGAGGCGGGGTTCGAACTAAGGCCCGTCCGTCATCTCATGGAAGTGAGATGGTGACGCTAGAGGAGTTTCTACAAGAGAGCAACCAACAGTCACCTCCTATGGTAGGAAATATATGCATGTATAGTGAAAAATAAGTTTACTATTATGCTAATATGTATGTACACACATAAGAAATATAGTTTGCTCTTAAAATAGGAACATTAACTCAGTATTCACTTTATTATGGACACCTCCCTATCTACACATCTCATCCCTGGAGACTGTAAAACATTATCATAATACAGACACAGTGAAAACCCACAACTGGTGGCTTTTAGGGCAAAAAGGCTTAAAGACAACGGCCTCACAGTTAGTAACAAACACTCACCTGTGAGACGAGACAAATCATTATTGCAGAGCTCCCTTGGGTCTGTGGTTTCTACAGAGGGTTATCTGTACAGGTCATGTCAGGCTACACAATACATGATATGGGGGATGTTAAGAAATTACAAATGAGTCACCTTAAAAAAAAAACATGTTTTTTTTTTGTGAATCACATATTCGTTGCGTTTAATCGGGTTTTTTTTGTGACTGGTCATCCACTAAAAAAATACATTAACAATTTAATTTGTTGGGTCACAGAATGATTCTGAGTCAGCCTCAAACCCATGAACATTTCAGATCAGTTGGTGGAACACTTTGAAAAATGTACTGTGTGCATGAAAAACTGTAATGCAGGTTTCTTTAATGCTTGAATCTCCAATTCCCTTCCTGAAGATAATGGTACAATTACAATCAATCCTTGAATGCATTTATTTGAAAACGTGTTGATATCGACACTTCTGTGTCTTTTTCATGTCTGTTCATTTTCAATCTTAACAGTATTCTGTTGAGTTTTAGGATAAACTTCTCTGACTGGGGGGGGGGGGGGGACCTGTCCCCTGTATGGTCATTTTACATTTGAAAAAAGACAAATTCTTTAAAGATGATGACTTCCAACATTGAGGAAAATTACTTTAAACTCTCTGAACACTCTCAGTTCCATCAAACACCTCACACGAAGAAAGAAACCATGACACGTGTTCTTATCTCGACACAGAGCTAAACACAGTTTAATCTGCATCACCACAGAGCAGAGAAGACAGCCGGCCAAAGAAGGGACGTTTCTGACTGAGCAGCAAACGCTCATGTATTACTCATTGTCCATATTTCTGAAGTAGTACTTTTCACCTCTAATCTAACAGCTGTGAGGTAGACTCCTGCCTACAAATCAGATGTGTCATTCCAGCCTGTCATCCATGTCCATGTCACTAGAAGAACTGCAACACCCATAATAATTCTTATTGATGGTCCCACAGAGAGAGCTGCCTCTAAAACAACACGCATTCCTTATGACAAAGAAATATCAAATCCAGGGTGATTCTGATATCGGTACCACATTTCTATCAGTATAATAAAAGAATATGATAAACAGGGATTCCCACCCTTACATCAAAGGTTTCACGGCCGTCACATCAGATATATTAATGTAGGCCAGACACATGTTCTTTCTTTCTACCAGAAGTGATCGTTTCTACAGCACTTGCTCACAAAGCACATAACAGGAACACAGCAATAATAATAGTGAAATATGAATGTGGGATGTCCAGCAGAATAGGTTTGAGACCAAAACATAGTTATGAGGGTGTTAGCTATTGACCCTGCAATCAAATAATGTTTTATTGAAAGTAAAATAAATTTGTGTGTTAAAATGTGTTGTATGTGTTTGGAAACTAAATGTTTTGCTAGCTTTTGAGCTGAATCTCATGGGCGGATCTACGCTGAAAGAGCTAAAGATATGTATAATAGTGTATTAATACTGGGGGGCTCATCTCGTAGACCCATATTGTGGGAGGGCCCTCTGTGAACTAAGCTCGAAGGCAGGGGTGCCCACACTTTTTCGGCTTGCGAGCTACTTTTAAAATGACCAAGTCAAAATGATCTACCTACATTAAAAATGCTGAATATCTATATATATATATATATATATATATATATATATATATATATATATATATATATACTGAGTATACTTTATATTTACAATATATATATATATATATACTGAGTATACTTTATATTTACAATATATATATATATATACTGAGTATACTTTATATTTACAATATATGTTAGCGTACCTTGCATAACTGCATGAACCCTAATGGCACAATACAATTCTGTACATGTTTGGTCATTAACTTACTCTGATGACTTGCACTGAATGGGATTGGCCAGAGTTGCATAGTCCGGACAGTAGCTGCTGGTAGCCCGCCTCAAGCAGACTTCAAATGATCATCAGTCATGGTGGAACGGTGTTTGGACTTAATGTTCTTCATGTGGGAAAAGGCTGACTCACATAAATGAGTAGAGCCGAATAATGCAGTCAAAAAGGTATCACATTTCCTCATGTTTGGGTACTTTTCCTCTGTGAGAAAACTGTCCATGAGCCCTGGACTTCAGCTGAATGTCAGCTTGCAGTGTCAAAATCTCATCCTCCACTCCAGACGAGTTCAGGAGAAACAGCGTTGCAATTTTTGATGCGAGTAAATCAACCTCAATATTGATACCAAATTAATGTGTCACACAGCAGCAGATGGCGTATGTCAGTAATTAATCAGTATATGCTGATGGGGAGTGGTGAGTGACATGCCGTTCACGTGTCACATGCCATATTGTTAGAGTCACTTGGAAAATCTAGCTAAACCCTCGTGATGTGTCCTTCCGTGTCGAGGCTTCGAAGCGTGTGTCGAGTAATCGGGAAGATTTTTGTGATGCGCGTATCGAGGCTTGTGTTGATGACGTATGTGGTGACGTTCGAAGCCTCGCAAGCCGGCCGTACCACGTGACAGATTCAGGAAATGGTTCGCGGGTTTGGCGTGCGATTCGAAATATAAGGGGCAGCGAAACGCAATGAACCCCCCTCACATTTTGTGGACTTGGGACTTTATTGCGCGTTTGTTTGCAATCTATTCGAGCATCACAAACATCCTTCATGTATTCAATTTAAAGCTTCACACCCCAAAGCCATAGTGTCGTTATAATCACTCTGCCTGTTTTACATTTATTGTCCACTTGATGGCACAGTAGAGCAAATGAAGCACGTCGAAGCTTCGGCCCACGAGTGAACCAATTGGATGGAAAGCTTCAATGCTTCATGAAGCTTCATCTCGCCATCACTACTAAACCCTAAAAAAACTATTTTTTTTGTATTTCCTTTGTCTAGGTGTCAACAGGAAGCAAGGAGGATTTGATGACTGACTATTTCACCAGAAGTCCCGCCCCCTCAGCTCCCGCTGGCAGAGATCAGGTGACTCCCACCAGCTATGTCACGCCCACTGTGCAGTCATCCAACCAGAGGCCGGGCCAGAGCGTCAAACCCTCGCCACGCCAGCCTGTAGGCCAATCCCCGGCCTCAGGCCAGCCCGTCACCCAGAGAAGCAGCCAATCACTGAGCAGAGCTTTCAGCCTGGCCTCAGCTGATTTGCTGCGCTCCAATGGACCAGACAGTTTCCGTGGAAATGAAGGCCAATCGGATGTGGTCGTTCGGAGACAAGGGGGAGGGGCTAGTGGGAGAGAGCGGCCGCTCTCTGCTCGGCTGGCTGGCCCGCCCAATCAGCCCGGAGACGGCAGCTTCCTGAATCCCCCTATTCACCATTCGTCCTCTCTCAACCTGCAAACGGAGAGACACGCGGAGAGAGAAAGAGAGAGAGGGAGGACCCCCGTCTCTCGGAACGGCCCCACCTCGTCCTCCCCCTACCACCACCGCGGAGAGGTTGCCATGGTAACCCCCGTCAGGGCTGTTCCTGCCACGCGGCCTGACGAGGCCTCGGAGCACGGGGAGGTGTTAAGTGAGGGGCAGTCGGGTGACTCCTCCCACTTAAAGAAAGAAAGCGAGAGAGCCAGGTGTGGCTCCGTTGAACGCCCAAAGAGCACACCTTCTTCCCCTGACCCCAACAACGACCCTCAGACCGTGTGGTATGAGTACGGCTGTGTCTAAACACTGATACTGATGGACTTCCATGGGTGTGGCTGTGTCTAAAGACAGAAACCTAAAAACTGAAACTACAGTCTGCTGGGGCTGAATCCAAACCCTCAGTCAAAAGCAATCAGTCTCTGGACTGTGCTCCTTGTATTGTGGATGAATGTTATTCTGAGCTTTGCTCAAATACAACATCTACTGGGAATAAGTCTAAGTCCTGGAACGCAAAAGCCAAATGTAAACATTTCTGTACATAAAGGAGTCGTGACTTCAGTTTGTATTTTCTGGAGCTAACTTTTGTAGATTAACAAGCAGACCTGATTCCGTATGCCACCTGCCGATACAGCTGGTTAACACAGAAAGGAAGCTTTCCAAATCAAAGCAGCTGCCAGGGATTTCAGCACCACCAAAACAATCACGTCCCACCTCAACTACTGGATCTGTAGAATCAATTTCACCATTTTTCATCACAAGCTGGATCTCTCAGAGGGGGATGCTATGTAGACATGATGGGATCCCTGACAATCTTTCTCAGGATTTAGACATGAACACCACAACACTATCGATGGTGCCTGACAATGCTGGAATTCATTGGCCTCTGTCATTTTATTATCGCCCTGTTTACCGGAGCCCACAGGCTGTTTTTTATTTTTCACATCCAGAAATGGAGATGGGAGCTGAGATGTCTGAAGTCTGAGAATCCACAACACTTAAAGCCTGCGGGAACAGAGGACAAGTCCTACATGCAGAGCTGAGGACCAGAATACTAAGGACGGGCCTGGTCTATGAGCTGGAACTCTTTTGATCTGTTAATGTTTACCTGGAGGCCGCTGGGAATTAGCCATCACCGAGAGGAGTGGTTGGACTGACGTGAAGGCGACCAGAAGCGAATGAATGTATCAGATTTTTCCTCCTATTTCTGTCCTCCTCCTCTCCTCTGCTATCTAGAACAAAGACTGGAAAAGAGGAGCGAGAGAAGGGATGGATTCAAGCAAAGAGAGTTGAGACAAGCGAAGCAGAAAGGCATGTAGAGATAGAGAGCGAGAATAAATGGAGGGACGCTGGGACGGAGGAGAGCGGTGGACAGATATAGAGATGGACGGAGTGACGGGAGGACAGATAGATAAACAGGAGAGAGGAGGAGGCGCTCCTCCCAGTTAAATTACAGTTCTTCTCCCTCCATCTTTAGATTCTGTCCCAGCATGCAACACTGTTAACACTTTACTGGAAACGTTGCACAGCTCGAGCCAACACTAGCTTCACAAACACACACACACACACACACATATATAATGATATATACAGACACAGAGGAATTGTCCTTGAGGTTGTGGCTTCGCTAACCATTCAGCTGGCCTTCATTTACACACACACACACACACACACACACTACTGTGTTTTGGTATGGTGCACGAATGCACGCTAAGTTAGCTAGACAGTTGTGAGCACTGCACAACAACGGAGAGAGAGACACAGATTCAGACCCCCTGTGATCTGGATAGTTGGAGTTTGCATGTGATGAATTTAAGTTTTTAGAATAACCAAGTCACCATTAAGAGAACAGCAGCAGAAGGTTGAATGCACACACAGGGAGGTGTTCACCTCATTAAGAGCACTCTAGAATAATAGAAGATGTTTAAGTCTTTCACACTGTCACACCTAACTTGGTATTCTTGAATCTGGATCCTATTTTCCCATGTCTTTGTGTCTCTGTGACCAACTAGGGACAACAGTTTTTTAATTGTTGTCTTTTGCAATATAACTGTCTGACAACTTTTTTGAAAGAGTCTCGCTGGAGGAGAAGGCATGTTTTGAAATCCTGTGGGGTGATGTTACCAGAGGACAACGCAGAGGAGAGTTTGTTGTGATGGAGCACAGAAAGAGTAGCTCGGCATCTAAAAGATTTTCTATATCATGGCTGGATATTGATAAGATTTCAACAATGTGGATGAGGTCTTTGAATTGGATTGCTGCCTGTAGTTATTTGAGCCATAGTATACGGATGAAGAGGGGTACACTGCTTGTTACAAATACATCGTGTTTCCTTTAAAGCCCAGCAAACAGAGAGAGGAGGAGGATGAAGAGGCGGGGGACGTACATGAAAGTATGCCTCTGAGACGGATGATGATGTCAATGGAAGAAAAGAATCTTATGCTAATTATTGTGATCGACTGACCTTTTGTCTGTACTGCTGTTTGTACATACAAAGCTGTCCCTCCTGCATTAGTGACGACTGACTGCAAAGACTTTCCTAACTAGAATGATGAAGAGGAGGAGGAGGAAACACTGGAGAAAGTTTGACTGGAAGCCGTCACTAACCGTTCCGCTCACCTGTTGAACAAAAAGCACATGTCAATATGCAGCGAGCTAAATTATTTTACCTGTAACATTTGTACATGACATTAGATTTTTATAAACGGGGCAGATATTCCCAGACTTTTTGGATACTTTTTTGTAAAATCCTCTGGAACTTGGAAAATGAAAATGTTTGTTAATACCAAAAAAACCTATTTCAGATCAATTCCTGTATACTGGTAAAAGTCATGCGGTTCCAAGAGTTGTAGATTATTTTAAAATTGTTAAAACATTGGTGCGTGCGTGCGTGCGTGTGTGTGTGCGCGAGACAGTTTGCTGACGTCGAAAGAAAACGTATTGAATACCCAAAAGCAATTTTATATTTTCTGTTATTGAAACAAGACCATCACACACACTCGTGCATTATGTTATTGGCTCTGTGGACAGTGTGTGTGTGTGTCCTAGTCTGTGTGTCTTCTTGTCTGTCTACCCGCTCTGTGTTACTGTTCCATCATTCCCTTAACAACACACCAGTTTTGGAGGGTGGGGGGGTCGATTGTTCCTATTGGTCAGCTTTACCTGCTCCATGTTGAGAGCACCACAAATCCTCAGCTGGTGCTTCCTGCTCTGTTTCTGGTCTCTGCACTAGAGGCCCACAGAAGGACACCAGCTCACTGCAGGAGAGAAGTGAAAGCAGAAGGTGAAGCGGAGCCCACGCCCTGCTGTCACTGGAATGACTGCTGCTTGACTTCACTTTATGACTATTGCTGACTACTCTGCTGTGATGTGACTACTGTTTGAAAAAGGCTACTAGTGTGATTCAGTAGAAACTGAGGTTGAAGTTTTTTGGTATTAAAGATTTACAAACTTGAACTGATGCTCCGACTTCATTGTGTCAGCGGTGCCTAGTGTCTTTATTTTAGCACAGTGTCCCAGTTTATTTCCTTTTGCTGTGCAAGGAATATATCATCGACATATATTTTATATGTATACCGAATGTATATGTATGTGAATGGCAGGGACCTAAGATGTTGCTTATCAATAATTGGTTTAGTCTATAGGCCTTTTTCAGAGTGAAAGTGTCCATTTATTATTATTAATAATGTCGTCTCCGTCCCTGTAAACCACAACAGCATGACAGTGGGCCACCGCGTAATACCAGGACCCTGAAACTGAAGCAGTGAATTTCAATAGATTATTACTGCGGTGAAAGGGTGAGTCTGCTGATGTCAGGATATTGCAGATATACTGAGATATGTATATTTTGGTGGATATAAAAACAAAATGCACAGCATCATTCAAACGGAATAAATACAGTGGGTACGGAAAGTATTCAGACCCCTTTCAATTTGTCACTCTTTGTTTCATTGCAGCCATTTGCTAAAATCAAAAAGTTCATTTTATTTCTCATTAATGTACACTCAGCACCCCATCTTGACAGAAAAAACAGAAATGTAGAAATTTTTGCAAATTTATTAAAAAAGAAAAACAAATATCACATGGTCATAAGTATTCAGACCCTTTGCTGTGACACTCATATTTAACTCACATGCTGTCCATTTCTTCTGATCCTCCTTGAGATGGTTCTACTCCTTCATTGGAGTCCAGCTGTGTTTAATTAAACTGATTGGGCTTGATTAGGAAAGGCACACACCTGTCTATATAAGACCTTACAGCTCACAGTGCATGTCAGAGCAAATGAGAATCATGAGGTTGAAGGAACTGCCCAAGGAGCTCAGAGACAGAATTGTGGCAAGGCACAGATCTGGCCAAGGTTACAAAAGAATTTCTGCAGCACTCAAGGTTCCTAAGAGCACAGTGGCCTCCATAATCCTTAAATGGAAGAAGTTTGGGACGACCAGAACTCTTCCTAGACCTGGCCGTCCAGCCAAACTGAGCAATCGTGGAAGAAGAGCCTTGGTGAGAGAGGTAAAGAAGAACCCAAAGATCACTGTGGCTGAGCTCCAGAGATGCAGTAGGGAGATGGGAGAAAGTTCCACAAAGTCAACCATCACTGCAGCCCTCCACCAGTCGGGGCTTTATGGCAGAGTGGCCCGACGGAAGCTTCTCCTCAGTGCAAGACATATAGCCCACATAGAGTTTGCCAAAAAACACATGAAGGACTCCCAGACTATGAGAAATACGATTCTCTGGTCTGATGAGACCAAGATTGAACTTTTTGGCGTTAATTCTAAGCGGTATGTGTGGAGAAAACCAGGCACTGCTCATCACCTGCCCAATACAATCCCAACAGTGAAACATGGTGGTGGCAGCATCATGCTATGGGGGTGTTTTTCAGCTGCAGGGACAGGACGACTGGTTGCAATTGAAGGAAAGATGAATGCGACCAAGTACAGAGATATCCTGGAAGAAAACCTCTTCCAGAGTGCTCTGGACCTCAGACTGGGCCGAAGGTTCACCTTCCAACAAGACAATGACCCTAAGCACACAGCTAAAATAACAAAGGAGTGGCTTCGGAACAACTCTGTGACCATTCTTGACTGGCCCAGCCAGAGCCCTGACCTAAACCCAATTGAGCATCTCTGCAGAGACCTGAAAATGGCTGTCCACCAACGTTCACCATCCAACCTGACGGAACTGGAGAGGATCTGCAAGGAAGAATGGCAGAGGATCCCCAAATCCAGGTGTGAAAAACTTGTTGCATCATTCCCAAGAAGACTCATGGCTGTACTAGCTCAAAAGGGTGCTTCTACTCAGTACTGAGCAAAGGGTCTGAATACTTATGACCATGTGATATTTCAGTTTTTCTTTTTTAATAAATTTGCAAAAATTTCTACATTTCTGTTTTTTTCTGTCAAGATGGGGTGCTGAAATGAACTTTTTTGATTTTAGCAAATGGCTGCAATGAAACAAAGTGAAAAATTTAAAGGGGTCTGAATACTTTCCGTACCCACTGTATATTGTTGGCTGCATTTTTAGATAGCCATTTAAATGTTGTGATTTTATACATAGTTAATTCAGATGATGCATCCTGTTCAATGTCTACTGTGATGTTTGTTTGTTTGTTGGGACATTATGCAAGATGATGGGTGTGATGAAACAAGTCACTCACATCCATCAGCCAACCCTAATCTGTATACAATAATTTTTTCTATCATGCATGCTCATCCCTGGAAGTCACTAGAACAAAACTAAAAATATAAATATATAGGCCAAATTTTGGCCTATATATTTTACAGCTTTTCCTTTCATCTTCACATATTCGGCGAGTGTGTGTGCGTGTGTAGGCAGTGTGCTTCAGGAAGACGGACCACGTGCGTTTGTGTGTCAGCGAGAGAGAGCTGGCGGTCATTGTGCTGCAGACCTACAGAGCGGAGAGACTCGGTAAGAAATAAGCTTCCTCATTTCATTGAGTTATGTTTTATTTTTTTTTTCCACCAAGCTCAGTAGAGATAATGTGTATTCATGTGCCTAGGAAGAGTATTTTTTTTATTAGTCATATCAGTCAGCGATAGTCTTTGATATTCGTTATTTATAGCTGAAGTGACATATCGGCGGACTCCTGTTGAATATAGATTATTATGAAGCGATCACGTGTTTCAAGTGAAGACTTCAAATGCGTTTCAAATGCGTTTAGAATGCATCTACAGGCTCTCCAGTGCGGAGATATTCATTATTGATCTGAACTATCAAGTCGTGTCAGTCGGCACTCGGCAGGCTGTTGGGGGAGACAAACAGTGTTTGTGGAGTCACACAGAGACATTGTCCATCACTGACTGGACTTCATTTACTGCGTGAAGCAGCTGATGGACTGTAGAGCTTCATGTAACATTCACAGAGTTTCCATGTGTGGACTCAGTGACTGCTTATCAAGTGATGGGATACAGCATGTGGGCTACTTTATCTCTAAACGACACAGATCCGATGTAAGATAAAGGAATATCATGAGTATTATGAAGATGCTGTTGGAGATAAGAATACCAAAAGTCACCGTAGTCTTGTATTGTTGTGTTGATTTTGTGTCACTTTAGCCAAAATACATAACAAGCTTGTAACCCCCACTCTGTCCGGCTGTGCAGTTTGATGTTCTGTATCTTGAGATCTTCACTGCTGAGATTCCTGCCAGCAAACCAAACAGTGGAGAGGAATTCTAACCATTGAATCAAATCAAACGAGACTGAAGCTCCGTTGGAAATATGACTCTAGCTTTACAGCTGCAGTAATCAATATTTTTTTAATTTTATGTCAAAATATTTTACACATGCGTAATGTGAAAAGGGTGGCCTGTAGGGACAAATATGACACATAATATTCTGAATATGATTGGTCTTTTTTTTTTTTTTAATGCATTCCGTGATCCATGAGATGTGCTTGAAAGCTACAGGAAAAACTTGCAACCCTGAGTTAATAATTTTCTTCGTCAAGCTGTGTATTTACACAGATTGGATTATTCAAACTTAAAGGGATGTTTTTATGGCTACACCATTCAATCAAATGGAAATATTCCAAATGCCTTACATCTTGTGCACATTATCCCAAAATTCGTGTTAATTTGATATCTTTGGAGATTTTGAGAAGTCTCTAGAATTTAAATTGAAGTTCTGTGGGTTTGAACGACTTTAAAGTGGTCAAATGACATTTATTGATGAGCTTAGTTTAGTTTTTAGTTGCAGGATTGTGCTGCAGTCTATACATCGCAAGGACTTGATAAGGTTGGCCTATACAGTCAATACAGTCTTTCTACTTCCTGATTAATATTGGATTCACTCTAATTTTCCCATAACCAAACCTTGACTCCCTGCCCACAAAAACAGAGGCTCAGCCCAGCAGCTCTGCTAATTCATCCTGAGGCTTCTTTTTCTTCTTCTTGTCAGGCTGTCTTACACCGACTGACTCGATCGTATAGACTGACATGGAGGGAGGAGCAGCAGCATTGCCAAAGCACTTCCATGTACCGCAAAGAATTAGTGCCCACCATTAACATTAACAGCATTAGTCACAGCAGAGAGAATGAATACAAGACTTCACATAGTAATAAAGAAATCAAACTAGAGCCAGATAACATGAAATAAAGGCAATTAAGTTGTAACCAGCAACAATCAAAGACATAAACTGCAAATGTAATTGATTTTTCCTCACATTGACGTCTTTCAGATCAGCAGTCAGAGCAGAACTCTGCAGCAGCTTGCCTCCGACTGCACAAATACCTGTTGATCACAGTCTTGTTCCTTTTGACTTCTGCTCTTCATTCTTAATTCAGGCAGTCTTTTTGAATCTCCTTACAGCCCACACTTGGGTCCAGGCCCAGACATTGGGCACCAGTTGGACAGAATGCAGTGACCCTTTGTGTACACTAACCTCATTCATCCGTGCAAAGGCCATCTCAGCTCTCTGCAGACATTAGCAGAAATTAAGTAAAAGCCAAACTCTGTTTGTAGTGTCAGTGGCTTTACATACACAATACAACTCAGGCAGTGGTGCTAAATGTGGGGATCAAGGACTGCCAAGGGCCTTGAGGGGAGTCCAAGAGGCCTTTGTGACTGTGCCAGGGGCCCACAAGGGAGTCCAGTGGCCCTGGCGGAAGTCTCCCGGTGTCCTCCAGGGGGTTCCAGGGTCTCTAAAACGACCATTGATAATGAATTTCTAGTGACTTGTAACTCTTTGAGGACACCTTTGGCCTCCATTTGGACCACAAGTGGCCCTTCACCAGGCCCCAGGGTAGGAAATTTACATATTTTTGGGGGGGCAACTTTTGCCCCCACTGACTGAAATCCAGGGGCATTTTCAAAAAATTGGGGGCACTTATTGAAACTTGTGAAATAACAGTTAACCTTTGTTCAAAATAATTTAATAATAACTTATTTAGGCTTACAATATATGAGCAATTGTCATCAAATGGCAATAATAAGACTATTAGGTAGTAGTCTACAGATTCAAAGTGTTTTTTTTTAAACAAAAAACAAACATAAATCAGACTCATATTAAATTTTATTCTTATTTCTTTGTGGTTATTTATTATTATTACATTTTTTAAACAACTATTAACAATTAAGTCAACGATGCCTTGATTACATATACATCAGTCATTGTGTGGAATATTTGAGAAAAACATTTTTATAGCACCTTAAAAATTAAAAAAATGTGCCATTTGAAGGTACAAATTCAGTTCAGAATTTAGGTGTATTGTCCCTTTAACTCACGAGATGCAGGTAGCATGTTTTATACTTAATGTGAATATAATTCTTTTAATCTAATTGCCATTATGCAATATGTCTACTTTGTTGGCATCTTATTCTGAAAACCGGATGTTCGTCTGAAGAAACCGGATGTTGTCTCACGTTAATCTTTCCGCTAACTTTCAAAGTCCTTCGCTCGCTCCCGATCTGTGCCGTTTGAATGAGTTTACCGTGAATTTCAGCATATAGGTGTACTCAAATTTAAGTGTCTGCTGAGTTGACCGCAGTCTCGCAGTCACAGGTCTGATTTAAGAAGCGCTCCATTTATTTATTCGTTTAGAAAGTTCGGGGGCATTTTTTGCCCCTCTCCTAGCGATATCAGGGGCAAAATTATATTTCTTAGGGGCAGTTTTGCCCTTTGCCCTCGTGTATTTCCGACGCTGCCAGGCCCACAAGAAAGCCTAACATTTTGTTAAGGCCTCTTGAAGACCCCCAAACCTCCCCTAGTGACTGCTGGACTCGTTTGTGGCAGTAGTGGAGGTTTCAGAGGTTCACAAGGGAGTTCCAGGGTCCCCCTGGAAGCTCTGCCAGATGCTTAAGGGGGACTCTGGTTGCAAGTGTTTTTGTCATTGATGACGGAACTGGGTCTAGGGACCGGTTACTCTTGAGGACCCGTTAGACCTATACCAGGGCCCTCAACTATAGGCCCAGGACCCCACTGGACACTGGAACTCCTTTGGCCCTGGTGGACCCATGGTTGTCAAGGAGTGCGGGGGCCCTTGAATGGGGTTTCAGGGCCCATCTAGCAGGATTCAGGGCTTCCTTGTGACTTCTCATTTTGTAACATAAGGAACACGATTTAAATACCATGACATGATTTGACAGAATGACTATTATATTTAGCTTATTACTGAAGTGCTAACAGTTAAAAGTGTAATTCCATAAATGTTTAACGTAAGTCCCATATAGTACCCTGGATGAAAATCTTTGGGCTAACAAGAGGATTAAGAATGGATTCTTATTACTTTTCTTCTTTCTCCTCTCACTCGCTGCCTCTTTCTGTCTGATAAGCTTGTTGTTCAGAGGGTGAGAGGGAGCGAGCAATTGGGTGTCTGGCTAATCTCGGAAGAATACTTTAGTTATTATTCTGTGCGAGTGTTAACTGGTAGCAGGTGTTTTATATAATTGGGGAACCAGCAGTAGACCCAAATGTAGCCCTGTTGTAACTGATATATCCTGTTGCTTATGAACTGAAGCTGGCTGGTGTAAAGCTCATATCTTATTTACAATCAGCTGCACAGGCTTTTATCCCCATACGGAGAATAGCACCGATAGGATTGTCTGGAATGAAATGATACTGAGGCATGTGTACACCTTATTACATGTAATGCTGCTTTGTATGTTTTTATTTAAATATTGGATGTGTGGATACTGGGAAGCAGATGGAGCATATGCATAATGTATTTAGTATTCTACTCTCTTTGACTGACACCTAATAAAGCCACATACTCTGTGTTGTATTGCTGCGATGTGGCCATGTAGCGGATCACATTGAGCAGGCTGGATTACCAAGCAAGCAAAGTCTCAGGTTCACTGTTTATTATGTTTTGTGGCCAGTTGATTAATTGTAGATTTGTTTGTGACTGTGCACCACTATATTGCATTTTCAACTGAAATTGAAATGATTAGGGCCTTTCAATAGGAATTGCATTACTACTTAAGGCCCTATCTCATCACTCTCTAATTGTCTTTGTCAATTAGTTTAAATACCTTCCTTATGTATTGTGCTGTCATGGTACATATTGTTTTGCCCTGCCCAATCAGAAGGAAGTGAAAGATCAGGCCCACGTTTTAGTCCACATCATAGCTGTGGTCACTAAGAACATATCATGCTTTTTTTACGAAGACAGAAGAAATTTGTGATTGGTCGATTGCTTATCCAAACGGTCGAAATAGCTTTAGACAAGCACCAGAGCTATTTAGATGGTGAACGTGTTTCAGAACGTGGCCTTGATTCAGAGCCAGGCTTGGTGGGAGAGTCAACATTGGGCCCATAGCTTATTTTTGCCCCACACCCCCAAAGTGGGTTAATCCATTCATCGCCTTGAGTATGAAAATCAAAAGATTGATTGATAAATCTGAACTAAATAAAACTCCACAGCTGGTAGTGTCTAAAAAGCTTTGAGCAGAGCGATTGCACTCAAATAGTTCTGGGTACCCGGGATCTTAAACACAGCTTGTTGTTGGAAGTAAACGTTCAGTAACAGTATTATCCTCATATAAGAAATTATATGTTTTGTGAAAGAGCAAAGATAAGCACCATGTCTGATCAGAGAAAAAAAACAAGAAAACTAAATTGAAAAGATGTCACAGTCCCACTTTTGGGTCGCGGGCCTTTGCCTGACAAAAAAAAACAAATCTTGTGCTTTTATTTTGAAGGGGATTTTTTATGCAGCGGAGTGCAGTCTATTCACACTCCTTAACAATATTTGGCGTTAATGCCTTGTAATGCTAATATCAGCAGGGGATGAACTGAAAACTATACCTCTGTCAAATGACACTATAAGTAGACGAATTGAAGACATGTCGGATGAAATCAAACTACAGACCACAGCTCGAATTTAGGCAAGGTGGTCATTTTGCATTAGGCTACTAATGGCCGAATCTACAGACGTCACAAACAAAGCAGTTTTACTGGTTTACGTGAAACATGTGGGACGGGGAGTTACAGGAACAATTTCTCTGCACAAGCGAGCACCCTACTACTACGACTGCAGAGGACATCTTCAGCTCAGGTTCAAACTGCACCATCTTTACATTAAATACATTTGAGAAGTTGAAACTTTTCCTCGATTTGGGTCGCAGCTTGTCATTAAGGGGTGATGGTGGGTCCCGCAGCCAGACCAGTTGAGAACCACTGGTGTAGGTCATTGCTGGGAAATGCAGTGCACACAGTAATTAGGAGACTAAAGAGGGTTTTGCAAAATGCCACGCACTGAATACTGATAGGGACATCACCTATTGCAGCGGACTCATCAGAGCCTGTCTGTCAGAGGATGTCTTTCCCCCAAATTTTTACTCAATTTTTTTTCTATTATATTCAATTGTGATGCTAACTGTCAGCCTCGAATTCCTAGTGGTCCAAACCAGAATTTGACCAGTAGTCTCTTAAATCTAATATTTAATTTAATCTACCTGTAGCTGCTATTACCTGTGTGTGTGTGTGTGTGTGTGTGCTGATGAAATCACAAAACTTTACAGGTGTGTAGTTAAGATCGAAATAGAGGCTGAGTTAGAAGATGCATGTGGTCCGAGGCAAAGGCGCAGGAATGTCCCTCCCACTTTACGCCCCTGGCCCAATTTGGCACCTCGGCTGGTGGGATCCCATCGCAAGATGGTCTCTATTTTTGCGCTTATTTTTAGAAGTGCTAATGACAGGGTTCTAGGGTTGTTGGCCACTCTGGTCCAGACTAAAAAGTCTGGACAAATATTGGATGGATTACCATAACATGTTCATGGTCCCCAGAGGATAAATCATAATCCTAATGGCTCATGTGAACCCCTTTCCTTAGAGCAGCCATTAAGGTTGACATTTGTGAAGCGTCTCAACAACAATTGGATGGATTACTATGAGATTTTTTTTAACTGATGATTGTAACTTCAGATTGTATGGACCCAGTAGTCGAGGTGAAATGCTGCCTCTATCAGGTATTACACGTTGCACCTTCAAATGGCTATACAAAGACCTTAGGCATGATGTCTGACAATAATAGCAACTTCTATTGTCATCATTAATAGACTGTTGTTGCTGAATGTTACAGGGAATGTTGTTTGCATGAGGAAATAGCTGTCAGCCTCTCTTGAACATGGTGTTTGGAGTCAACAGAAGATGTTAGCTAGTGCTAAACATCACCTACATTGATGTGAGCTATACATTAACAACATCCAGTAACTGACTGCTAACACTTGCTAACAGTATACGCTTACCAGACGCTGGTCTTTTCTGGGCAGTGCCCAGTTGTGTTTGCCTCTGTTTCTGTCTGTGGTTCCTCCCTGAGTGTGTTGTAAATCAAACATAGCCACCGGGTGAATAAATCAAAAACTGTGCTGCCCTTGTAGACAGATCAGAGAGAGACCTCAGGAGCAGGGGAGGAGGGAGAGACATATTCACACCAAGTTTGATTGAAATAAGTCTTAAGTATCCAGCCTATTGGACCTATTGGATGAAAATGTAATTGCGGTGAGGGCTTGTGCCCAAACCATCACCAGAGTTAGTAAATGAAATATTATTGCACCGTTTTTAATGACAATCACTCCTTCCCGTATGTTAATTTGTTATGACACTGCAAAAAGGATACATTGGAGTTGTGTTACTATTGCTGCATCAGACCAAAGCTGAAGACATTGTACATCAGCATGTATATTTACAGAACGTCTCATTCCAGGAATTTAGGCATAATTGGTGCTGACTGGTAAACTAAAACAAACATAGATGATTTGCTTCGAGCAAGTAACACAAAGTGATACTGCGATGTAGAATGACACACAAACATCCTGTGATTTGCAAGAAATGTGTTTGTATGTCTATCACGATGAGATCAGAATGTTTAACCCTGTTACATCAATATTCTAACAGAATGGGGCTGAGGATAACAATCATGCACGACAGTGGTGGGGATGATACTGATTGGTCAGGATGAAGATGAGGGCGACAATTCCAGATGTGTGAGTAAGAGGAACAGCATATTCCCTGTAGCGGTGACAGGACCCTCACTAGTGCCTGATTTACAACTTGCTGCTGTTGCCCTGGTTACCGCTGTCAGGGTCACTGATCAAAGAGCAGCAATGGCATTCCAACTGCCTTAGGGAAAGAAGTCAAGGTATTGTTCACATATGTAATTTGTTAAATTATTGTTTCTGGTGTCTGAAGAATAGATTAAGTTTAGAGTTATCAATGTTCAACTGGTTTGTTTTCTGGGAGAACTGGACGTCTGCACTGGGACTGTGTACGTCACACTGTGGACATGCAGTCATGTGTACGTGCACACAGTTTGGCGGCAGCTGTAGCTGTGTATGGCAAGTGTCCAGAATGTATTGTATTTGGTGTATAATATGATGTAATGCCTGAAGAACATACATACATACAACATTCTGTGTACCTGTTAGTGCGGTGTGCGCTAAACCCCCTCCCCATAAAAATACTTGTTCAATCATATTTTAGTTTTTAGTTTAGCCTGTGGCTGCCAAAATACCAATGCCAGAGACTTGCAACCCCCACTATCCCCAGAGGTGATTGAAGCACAAACGGCCTGATCATACTGAAGTTTGATAGCCAACACAATAGCCTTTCAACCATAAGCATTGTAGTTTACACTGCTCGGTGAACTCAGTGCTGCTTTGCTCTATTCTGCCGCTGGCCTCTCTGCTTGGTTTTAGGCATCAACCCTCATTTTATCTTGTATGAAAATATAAGACATAAAGCTTATTGATTTGAACTACATAGGCTACCAAGAATTGGACCCACATTGTTTACATTGTGGGTCTGTAGACTGACCGGCAGCTGTCGCTAATCTGGCGTAATCACGGGTCATTGGGGACACATTCAATTTATACATTACAATATTTTATTTATAGCCATGTAGCCTTTACAAGTATGGTTACAATATACACTTTGAAATTGTTTAAAAAAATATTTCACACATTCTGCAAATCATCTCGCGAAACGCAACAATATTTTAGAATCTTGCAAAAGGCTCTTGATAAGATAATAACATTATTGATCCCACACGGGGAAATTAATTTGTTACGGCAGCTCAATAGTCAAATAAGCAAGAAAGAAGAGTGATTGAGTAATAAATAAAAATGGGTCAGAATAGAAAATAAAAAAATATGTTTATAAATAAATATAATTGTACAGGATACAGAAATTTCATAATCTAGGCTGCTTCTTGCACTGCGGGTACACATCATACACCCATTCATACACTGATGGAAGGGGCTACCATGCAAGGTGCCTGCCCATCAGGACTAACTAAGCGCTCCCAATGTTCTCCAGGTATAAAAGGGATCTATGCAGTAGGTAGATGACTGCTCCCCCCCCCCCCCCCCCCCCACTTCAATGCCTGGTTGATAAGCAAAGTGCAAGGGGGTCCAGCTTTGGGCTCACCAGGGGTCGGATGTGGTTTAAAACGACCCTCTCCGTGGTCTTCATCGGGTGAAAGTTGAGGCTACCGGTCTGAAGTGGTTGGGCTCCCTGGGGTGCACAGTCATTGGTACTGGAACCACACAGGCCATTTTCCAAAGGGCTGGAACTCTCTCGAGACCAAGATGTGCAAAAC
Organism: Anarhichas minor; assembly: GCF_050575085.1. Taxonomy (NCBI): domain Eukaryota; kingdom Metazoa; phylum Chordata; class Actinopteri; order Perciformes; family Anarhichadidae; genus Anarhichas; species Anarhichas minor. Next base: position 3,530,017 of record NW_027466483.1, on the reverse strand, counting down.
CACGTCACAGAGCTAATCTGCACCGTCCTTGAGTGGTTTGGAGCTGATGCCATCTGGGCCTGTGGCTTTTCTTGTCTTGATCTTCCTTAGCTCCTTCCTCAAGTGATCAGTTGTTAAGGAGAGACTGTGGGCTGGTGTTAGTAGGGTGCAGGTATTGTCCCGGATGCCCTGGGGAAGGGGGTGTGGTAGGTTTATGGGGGATTGAGGCCAGAATTGTATCTGTTAAAGAACATTTGCTCATTCCCTGTCTCCACATTCTAGGCCACTGCATTTGCAATGACCTGAGATCATCCTCAGTCCTCTCCAGACATCTCTTGCAGGACTCCTCCATTTTTCTCCTCTCCTGCTTTTTTATTTTTAAGTATCTTTTGTACCCTCCTCAATGCCTCTTTGTCCCCAGATCTAAAAACCTTCAGCAAGTCTTTTAGTTCAGGGGTCACCCAGGGTTGTCATTGGATAAACACCTGGTAGGCACAGTGTTCACCAATGAGAAGTTTATGTAGTCTGTGAGTCAAACTGTCAAAGTCCTCCCTATGTGGTGTTCAAAGTACTTCCCAGTTAGTGGTTTCAAAGCAGTCCCTGAATGTCTCACTGGCCTCCTCAGACCATTTCCTCACAGATCTTGTGGTTGGGGTTTGTTTATTCACCATTGGTATGTAGATTGGAACCAAATGTGACAGGGAAGCATGGTCAAAGTCTCCGGAGATCAGGAGGAGGGACTGCATTGGCCGAGGTAGGGGATGTACAATGCTACCGCGACGACGTGAGAGAACTTCCTCGATATAGGTAGTATGGCCCAATGAGTAGCAGCTCAATGCCCTTTGTGCAGCACTGATGTGCCCAGGGTTGCACCATCTATCATTGACAAACTTCGCTATTCCCCCACCCTTCCTCATACCACGCTCTCTTGCTCTCCTGTCTGCTCTCACAAGTTGAAAACTATCCACAGTTACTAGTAAGTCCCCATTGAGTTTGTTTAGCCAGGTTTCTGTGAAGCTCCCTCTGCAGCGCTGTTGGCGCCGTTAGCGCCTCCATCTTACGCTCCCCATATTGACAGACGCTAGGCATGGTTTGTACCATCTTTCATCACCCGGAACTTTGCTACAGCATTGCATCCTCTCGCCCTTCTCCTTATTTTCGAAGAGATCTCTGGTCTCTTTCAGAGTGTCCTTATTTGGCGCAGCGGCAACAGCTGTTCTCGGGTGTAAACAATTAAGTCGTGGTTAGATGGGTCTGCTGGTACGGTTTTAAGTAGTCAAAAATAAACAAAAGGCATACCAGTAATCTTACCAGTTGCACATCCATAGTTACATACAAACAAGGGAGATTAGGGTTAGAAAGAGGCACAAACAAACATAAAATACACAAAAAATTCAGAATGAAGAACAGAGCTGCAGTAACTGGCTGCCACAAGCACAGCACCATTAGAAATATGCATCTGATGGCTTAATACATGATCATGCTATCAGTGGACAGGACACATATTTTGACAACAGAAAAACAGTTTTGCGTTCTTACATACACACACGGTTTAACCTTCCAATTATCCCAAATAAACTCATGTGTTTGAAAGACTTTATTAAAATCAGAACTCTCTTACACTCTGGATGGATGTTGCTGGAGGTCAGAACAAAAGGCCATTTACCTCCAGTCCACATGAAGAATGAGTTTGCTGGAAGCAGCATGAACAGTAGAAATTCTTTTTTAGTGTAGATATTTAGTGAGCACCACTACAGTTATTATTTTGAATGCCACTTCATTGCCTAACACACTATCCGAGGTGTCCGCTAAAACAACAGCATCTGTCTGTTTTCACTTTTTTTATTACATCATTAAAGGGTGATGAATCAGGAGTCATTGATCCATCACAGGTAGAAAATCCAGACTGATCCTTTAAATGTAGCTTGTTTTGTTGGGTCTGTTTGCACAACAGATGTCTTGGTCATCAACAAAACATAAAGATTAGTATCACCTGCATATAAGATATTATGCCTTTGGCGACTGGATAGCTGTTGGCGCATACCAAAGTCATATTCATAGTTTGTGCCCAGCAACATTCGATGCTGTGACCACCATAAATGGAGTTACATCCTCCTCCATTGTATTGGAGGTGTCCTGATCTGAAACGCCCATCAGCAAGACCACATCATCTGTCTGACTTCCAAAACCATTACAAATCCCTGTTGAACAATAAATCTGTTTTATAATGTGACACCACTATGGTTTGGTTAGGTAAAGACACAAAAACAACCTTCTTTAGGTTTGGGTTAAAATGACTACTTTGTTAAGGGAGCTTCTTCATCATGGCAAAATAATACCCAAGTGGTTCAGGTTATGGAAAGATTGTGTTCATGCTTCAACAAAAACATTGTTGACTGTCTGTTGGAAATGGGATGCGGACACCGGTGTCCTGTGTTAAAGTCTTATGTTTCGTTGACAATTGAGTTAAGCCAAGTTTATAAATTCAGGTTCAACAGTCTGTATATATATTGTGGTGGGCTCAACAGGTAAAGTAGTGGAGGCCTGCCGAGCGAATACCTTATTTTACAAGACAGGAAATTTCACATACGGTTTTATTGCATGTGTATAATTCAAACTTATTCCATTTACCTTGCAGAATAAGGGTTAAAAGCATGAGTTAGCTTGATACTTGAGGAATGTAAAGCATATCCAGCTGTGCCTTAATCTGTCCGTGGTTTACTTAGGAAGACCAGAGGGAGGCATCCAGAAGGACACACTGAGTGAGAGAAAGAGAAAGATGATGCTTGTGGTTGAAGTGTGTTGTGTTCAAGTGGTTTTATAGTATGCTATTATGGAGCCATTCTAAAGAGGCTGGGATGCCAAAGCAAAGAAATATATTGGTTATACTCAGAAGCTTCACCGTCCGTTGACTCTGTCTTACACTGCAGCTGGAGACAGGAAGCAATGCTGAATTTAGATGCTATTCATGTGCTCGTTTGTTCACTGACTGGTTTCTTCCAACAGCGGCAATGAAACCCAGAACAGCTAAACTAAAACGCTGACAAGACGCTACTTCTGCCTCACATTTAAATGTCAAAGTCAGGAATGCATTTTCTAGTTAAGGTCTCATATTCCAATTTCTGTGTCTCAATGAGAAGAAAACAGCCAATTACAATGTGGTTTTAAGTCCTGCTCAGAGACAGTAACCATATAACAAAAAGTGTCCTTTAATAAACAGGGTAGGGTAAAGGGGGATAGGGTCAAACTCAACAAAAGATTCCTCCCGGTCGGGGTCTTTGGCCTTTGGTCTACACCCAGTGTGAGACGATTCCTCCGTCCTGTTTGGGCAGAGGAGAGAGCTGAGTCCGCTGAATTACCTCCGGTCTGCTGCAGCTCCTCTCCAGAGGTTCAGGAGATCCTTGTATTCTTCTGCCCAGTCTGTCAGGACTGTGGATGATTACATCATCTATGTAGGCCGCTGCCGATGAGGATGGAGCACCTGGTCCATCATCCTTTGGAATGTGGCTGGCGCTCCATGGACTCCGAAGGGCAGGACTTTATAGTGATATAGGCCCTCCGGGTAGCAAAGGCCATCTTTGCCTTGGCTCCTTCTGTGAGGGGAACCTGCCAGTAACCCTTGGTGGGGTCAAGAGTGGACACAAACCGGGCTGGGCCTAATCGCTCGATTAGCTCATCAACTCTCGGCATGGGGTAGTCATCAAATTTTGAGATTTCATTCAATTTCTTAAAATCATTGCAGAATCTATCCGTGCCATCCGGTTTGGGAGTCAGAACAATTGGGCTGGACCAGGCACTATGTGACTCCTCAATAACCCCCATTTCCAACATCTTTCTCACCTCTTCCTTGATGGTCTTCCTTTTTGCCTCTGGGATGCGATGGGGCCGGAGCCTCACCTTCTTTCCTGGCTCGGTGATTGTCATGTTGGATCACATTGGTGCATCCAGGTAGGTCAGAAAACACATCCTTGAACTGACTGGTCAGTTCCACCACGTCTTGCCGGTGGGCTGGGCCCAACTGGGGGCCTAGAAGTACCTGTGAAGGGACAGGGTCTGGGATTTCAACGGTTATTGTTGCCATCGGAACACCGTAAGGGGCATGCCATTTCTTTAAAAGATTGATGTGATAGATTTGACAGGCCTTCCTTCTCTCAGGTTGTCTCACCTTATCACCTTTATAGTTAACCTCGCTCACCCTCTCAATCACTTCATAGGGTCCATGCCACTTGGCCAGGAACTTACATTCAGCCGTTGGAACCAGGACAAACTCACCGGGCCGGAACTCCCGCACTTGAGCTTTCCGGTTGTAGATTCGGGCTTGAGTGTGTTGTGCTTGCTGCATGTGCATGTACACTAGGGGCCATATTTTACCCATCCTCCCTTGCATCTGGTCCACATACTCTATGACGGAGCGGTGGGGTGATGGCTGTTGCTCCCAGGCTTCTTTAGCCAGATCCAGCATGCCCCTGGGTCTCCGTCCATACAGCAACTCGAACGGCGAAAACCCTGTGGAAGCCTGGGGAACTTCTCGGATTGAAAACAAGACAAAGGGGATTCGTTGGTCCCAGTTTTTCCCATCCACATCAATAGTCTTCCTCAGCATTTGTTTTAGGGTCTTATTAAAATGTTCTACGAGGCCATCCGTCTGTGGGTGGTACACTGAGGTTCTTATTTGGCTCACCTTCAACAACTTGCACATCTCCTTCATGACCCGAGACATGAAGCAGCTTCCCTGGTCGGTTAGGACTTCTTTTACAATGCCAACTCGACTAAAGAGGAGGAATAATTCCCTGGCAACTGCCTTAGCACTTGCAGTGCGTAATGGGACTGCCTCTGGGTGGCATAATCCATGATGACCCCTAACGATGTAACGATGCCCCCTACTGGACTTCGGCAGGGGTCCTACTATATCCATGGCCACTCTCTGGAAGGGGACATCAATTAAGGGTAACGGGATCAAGGGATTCTGATAGTGTACCTTTGGAGCTGTCTTCTGGCACTCCTGGCAGCTTTTGCAATAATCCTGGACCGCCCTCTTCACTAGGGTTGGGTATCGTTTGGGTTTTTTCCGATACCGGTGCTAAAACGATACTTTTAAAACGATACTGGTGCCTAAACGGTGCCTGAACCGATACTTTTTTCTTCAAATTGAACAATATATTAACTGTTAACAGTTTACAGTATACTTAAATAAATAACAATAAATACAAAACACACACACACTCTGTACACACACTACAGCTTCAAATTTCAGCAATTCTTTTGCAGAAATATGAGCATATTTGCCCTCTCTGGCGAAATAAGACCTCTCCTGACTTATTTTATTTTATTTAACCAGTTGGTGGCGCTAATGCGCCAATTCATCGTTTGCCAACCGCCACTACACCTCGAAGAAGAAGCTTCCGCGTGCCTGTGTTGTTGTGCTTATGAGCTTATTTTGTGTACAACTTGGGTGGTGACAAAAACGTCCTTCTCACACCCAGTGGACACTGCTCGACATGGAATGACTGAAAACTTATGACCAACAAAACCAAACTTATGGCAAACAAAACCAAACGTCATTACAGTTTATTACAAACTACATATAAAGATTAGGTATTTGGTTATACATCTGCCCACATAAGTGAAGACTTACTGTTTTATCTAACAGGGCGTGCAGCAGTTGTGCTCTTTTCTGTACTTAGCAGGAGAGCGAGTGTTGTCATCTTCACCACATGGGAGCGTCTAAAAAACGCAGATATTGTTGTCTGCTTTTCAGTTGGTTGACGCCACATATTTTTTCCGACGCTCGCTGTGTGTGCGTGTGCGTGTGCCGCGTTCCGCGCGCATCGAGGCGGAACTCCGCCGTGCGCGATACAGAGAGCAGAGGAGAATTGTAAACGCGCGACCATGTAAAGACAGAAATGACATGCCGTCTATAAATAAGATAAATAACAAGACTATTTAGTTTGTTTAAAGAACACGGTATAGACCTGTTCTATAGGAAAGGTAACCTTAAATGACTTCTGTTGTGATGTGGCACTGTATAGAAAATAAAAGACGAGCCCCCCCCCCCCCCCTAATATAATGGTAGGGTAAACACTGTTTATAATATATAATAAAGATGAATTCTTCTGTGTTCCACAGTGACCAAATGAAACTGGACTACCCAATAAGAGAAGACAAATGAGAAAACCCAGATGAGACAAGTTTAAGCCATCGCTGAGTGCTCCAACCAGCATGAAGATTTGTGTGTGTTACATGCATGCATGCATGTTAAAGGTGAAGTAGTGTGAGCGAGGTGTGATGGTGTACACCATGTCTGAGGACATAATGAACTGCACCATCAGGCATGAAATCCACCAGTACCTCTTCTCCTGTGTGTATATACTTGTACTATTGGTAAGTTTGTGTACATCTTCAATACCTGCACAAAACTGTTTAGGTGTCTGAATTCTTTATAAAGTGCATAAGTAACTATTTTAAAGAAATGTTGACAGTGTTCACATTTTTAACACCACAAACACATCAGCGTGTTTGCCAGAGTCTTATCTTTCTCATGGTATCCATATTTTGGCACTTAGACTCCTGCTAATTTGTTAAAAAGAGGCAGGGGTTTTGTTCAAAATCACTGATTACTGCAACGTTTCATAATCAGTCTGCCTGTAGCACCAGGCAACCAGTTACTACACGCACGCAGGTTCTCTGTCTCTACGCACACAGATGACTTCGAGATATTCAGTGAAAGGCATTGTTGGACCTGTCTGTCTGCCTGTCTCTCTCCCACTCTGTCTCTCTCTCCTCTCTGTGTCTTTATCATACAGTCATTCAGGTCTTAGATATTTTTAGAGGACCCCCCCCCCCCCCCCCCCCACATTTCAAATTAAAAGCCCCACAGAATGAATTATAACTGGAATGCTTGTGATGAAGCCTCTCATTTTAGTGTCAAACATGACATTCTGTCTCCTCTCACCCACCCAGTCCCACCCTTTCAAAATAAAAGCCCCACAAATACAAGATTCAATCCAAGAGTATGAATCTAAAATGCAGAAAAGAGAGTAGCGCTATCTCAATTGAACCTGAATGACTCTACCGGTAACATTGGCGTGTGTATATGTTGGGAACGTAAAGGAGCGTGTTTGGTTATCAGCAAATATGAAACTAAATTATCAACATCAATGGAGTTATTAACATCAATAAGTTAATTAGTAATTACTAATAAGAACGGGGCACCACCCTGCGGACAGGGACCAATAACCAAACTATAAACTAAGTCTCATAATTAGTGGTCACTCACGATATTAACAGTCTGAATACACGTTTGGAGTGCGAGTGAAGGGTTAAGTTCGAGCACAGGCCACTACATCCAGTTGTTATTACACACTTATGCACAAGTAATCACAGACGACTGCTCTTTAAAATATAACAGTTTATTAAATCAAAATAATAAATGATCAAATCAAGTAATATCATAATCAACAAACGCTATCATACAATTATGTGTCTAATACCTAAACTCAAATGAATTGTGTGTGTGTGTGTGTGTGTGTGCGTGTGTGCGTGTGTGTGTGTGTGTGTGTGTGTGTGTGTGGGCCTACTCAACAGTGATGGTGGGTAATCTCAATAGGGGCATGTGAGCCTACAGGCAAAGATGGCGGAGTCTAGAGACCAGCGACCAAAATGGCTGAGAGGTGGCTGCTATAACCACGTGGGACGGCGTACCATGTGGGTTGGGGTCAGAGATTACGTAATCACGAGTCTGAGAGGTTCACCCAAAATCAGTAGCTCCAACTACGTGTGTGTGCTGGTTAGTAGAGGGAGAGAGAGAGAGAGAGAAAATCGACCTCTGAGCGCGGTGCTCTGCGCAGTAGTGAGGAAGCGAGGAACAGCACGCTTTTACGGTGATAGTTGCGGTTCTAGATCTCACTCGCAGAGCCGATTTAAAGAGGAGAGAATAAAACCAAAAACAAAATAAAAGAATCCCCAAAACAAACAGATCTTTGCCACTGCTTGTCTCCCTATCACCCCGAAACTCGGTCGGCCACCGTAGTTTTAGTTTTTAAAGTGATAGAATCACAAGCTCCACATCCACTAGCAGCGACGGATCAAATGCGAACGGTTACAGCAGGAAATACACAATATAACGGGACTCCGTGGTCCGCGATGCTGGCGTAATAACACGTTATAACACGACAGTAACTTAACACAACAAGATACAGGAGTAACCGACATAAACGAATAGTCAAAATTAAGCTAATGCTAAGCTAAGCTAAGCTAGGCCCAGATACCAGTAACTCTTACTTTGAGAAGCTTCGTCCGGTAGGGTCCTTTTCCCGTGGTGGGAATCATTCAGTCCTCGGGAGGTGAGGGGTCCCGGTGGCGCGGCTATTAGAGCTAGCGCAGACTCAATCCCCTCGCTGCAGAGAGGGGTCTTAACGTCGGAGGCGTGCGGGAGTCGCTCGTCTTTGGCCGGAAATCTTCGGCTCTTTAGGGGCTCAGTTGCCCTCTTTTGCCGGCAAGGTGTGCACTAAAGGGTGGGAGGACGGGTCGTAGAGATTATCCGTTCTCGCACTACGGGATCCAAAACTCAAAATAAAACACAACTTTTGTTTGAAAAGCACGTGTGAAGGTCTCAGCCAGCCAGGAGAGCAGGGTCAGATCCCAACATATATATTGCGATTTCTTCGGGCAGTAGAAGCCACACTGTCAAAATTTCTTTAGGAATTTTCTAGTTAATATTAGTATTAATGTGAATGACATGGGGGGGATATCTGTGGACTCACTTTGGAGATACTGCTGGATAATGGGTAAAGAATTTACGTTGTCTTTTTCCACTAAAGGGGATAAAGACAATGAGGATGAGGATTCAGTCACCTCATTGTGTGACTGAATCCCGGAGTTATGTGCTTTGGTCACACATGGGTTTCTAGGGTGTACAGGGTTTCCAATGTGTGCTGGGTTTATACCTCTGCGGCAACTCTGCAAAGAATAAATCTGAGCCAAAACTTGTTTAGAAAATTTGTCATTTTGCAACAGGCAGGTTTTATAACATGCATCCAGCTGTATAGCTGCTGCCACTCTCTGCTGTGGGGCCTCCACCCTAATGTCCACCCTCCACCCTAATGTCACCAAGAGCCCTAAACTACACTCTTCTGCCAGTCCAGAATCCTTAGGAATCCCTTCCATATTGGAGGATTCTGTACCTCACGATTTACTGCAATGTCAACATTCACTGTCAAATGACCCATTATGTAGCGAGGTGTGGAGGTCGGAGGCGGATGGGCGTGTAGTGAGTTCTGCTCTCATGCAGAAGACAGTTTGTGTTCTGTCAGATCTTACAGAGCTGTAATTAACGTTTGCCTTTTTAGAAACCAAAACCGCAACGAACCTGCCATAACCATGCTCTTTGCCGACAGTTACTTAAACTATACACTCCTTAACTGTGTTTTGTTTCCCTAACCATACCAAAGTTCCCATGTGCAGATGTTTTACAAAGAGTGCATTTAAAAAATGTAGGCATTGAAAATAAAAACGGTTGAACAGTGAATATGAATCATATAGGCTGTTGAACATAATCCAGGGTTTTGTTGAATCATCCAATGTGGACGTTCTAAATATGTGTTTTTAGTAATCAAGTAACGAAAAAAGCTGCCTGGTGTCAGAATAATCGCATTAAATGATCTTCTTGATTCTAGGTTGGCGTTCCCTCCAACCTGTACTCTTTGTACCACGCTGCTCTGCAGCTGAAGCAGAAGAATGAGCTGGGAGTTTATTTAATGAACCTCACCGTGTCTGATCTGTTATACCTGGCATCGTTACCACTGTGGCTTCAGTATTTCTTTCAGGTAGAGTACAACCACTCATCTACAAAAATTTCGAGAATTGTTTTTTAAATTTGTGTTGTGATTTTTCACAATACATTATAGGTAGGTTATCGCTGTCTATGGACTTTTTTATGCAGCTCCTAATATCTGAACAAAAATGTGTGTGAACACACATTGTAGACTTATTTTGATATTTGTTCATTATAGAATGTGATGTCAGTCTAATTATACCTTTAATTTGTATTTATCCATGTAACAGTCCAGCTCCATCTGCTTTTAACCAAGTGTTACCTACCTGTTGTCTCGTAAACCGAGCTAGTCTACTCTCATGTATGTGTGTTGCTGTTTCAGGATGATGACTGGAGTCACAGGGAGTGGTTGTGTCAGCTCTGCGGCTTCCTGCTCTATGAGAACATCTACATCAGCATTGGTTTCCTGTGCTGTATCAGCCTGGATCGCTACCTGGCTGTGGTCCATCCTTTAAGGTCATTTATAACAGCAGGTCACCGCCACTGTTACCTTTTCATAATATAATATAAGATTTGTAATATATGAGCTTTAATTTAACGCTAATTACCAGTTTTCTCCTTTCTGTCTCCAGGTTCACCTCTCTCCGCTCTATGAGTGCAGCGTGGCTTGTCAGCGTCGTCATCTGGCTGAAAGAGATCGCCGTCGGTGTGGTTTTCTTCCGCCATAAAGAACTGAGCAAAGACCGCAAGAACCAATCAGTGTGCTTCGAGCACTACCCCATGCAGCCGTGGGAGTATCCCATCAACTATTACCGCTTCATTATTGGCTTCATGTTCCCGCTGGCTATTCTATCGGTATGATAGCCGTTTTACTACAATAATAATCTAATTTTAAAAGATTTTGATACTGTAGCACTTTACTGCATTTGATCACATTTGTGTTGATTTATTGATATTTTGAACACATATATTTAATGACAATGACCTTTTTGTGCCTGAAATCTCTGCTTTAGTATTGCTGTAGGAAGACACCCACACAGGTGTTTTCACTTATATTTCCTAATTAGACCTCTTGTCAGGACTGTGTAGATCAACACGTTCTTACTCACAAGTCGTCAAATACCGACGCTTGGTCAGTGGCCTTACGCTTCAAACTATGACTTTCTACCACCATGGCGTCAGTTTTGAACGCGTCAGTTCCTTCTTGTTACGTGCATGGTGTCTTTCAAAATAAACTTCAGTGTTCACAAGAAATGTACAGTTTCCACTCGTTACATGCATACAGTGTCTTTTCAAAATAAGCTACTTTTACTACTACTTTTAAAACTGGTCAAGGAAAAGATTGGGGTTTGGGTTCAAATAAGTATGTTTGTTACGTAACTGACTAGCAAAGTACGGATGTTTTGTGAAAAAACTACAGTAAAATAAGTAAACGTGAATTTTTTGTTTGACCCATCCAACCTCCCCTACTACTACAGGAATTTGCTCACTCTTTATACTACGTCAGTTGCTCTTACTGTCTAATTATGAAGTGGATGAGTTCACATCAGAGCTTGGAGCACCTCATACAGACGCTGAAGGCTGCCTCGGTGCAAGCGGCGATATTTGACGAGTTGGGAGGATGAACAGGTTCTGTAGACGTGCACAAACTGCACTTGAGTGGAGTCTCCTGTTGGGACAACTTACCCTGTTTTCAATCTTACTAGTCCATAGAGTTTTGTGACATCATATACTCAGCATAGCACCACCCAGCTTTAACATGGCGAGAGAGTCTTTGTGGGACATTCAGAGTGACAGATGATTGGCCTATATTTAAAACACCACACTTCATTTTCCCACCCACTGATAGCTGGGCTGTAAATAAAACTCCCTCTTGAACAGTTGTTTCTGGTAATAGATGGAAGCTGACATCATCCCTAAAGATGGATAAGAGAGCTGTGTCTCCAAAGAGAACTGATGTATAAGCTATGCTTCCAGTGTGTTTGTGTTAATCAGATTGAGTTCTGAAAAGACTCTTTTCTCAGTTAGAGTGAGATTCTTCTCTACTTTTGCTTCTGTTAAACTACATTTTAGCATGTCACAGATAAATATTTCAATGGTTTCATTGTTAAAGTAAAATGTAACAAGCACAAGATTGTGGTCTAAATGGTCTTTGATAAACAAGCAACTGACTCCAGAGAATGTTAGGAAATGACCAAGTTGGTAGCTATTTGGCAAAGGTTAGGGGACACAGTCTTGCTTTACTGCACAACATCTATTAGTAAATGACTTCTGTTTTTTCTGTCCAGATCAGCTACCTGTGTGTTCTCCGTGCCGTGGGTCGGAGTGCTGGGACTCAGCCGGATCAGAAGACGAGGATCAGGCAGTTAGTCAGCAGCACCGTCCTCATCTTCCTCGTCTGCTTCTCCCCCTACCACATCTTCCTGTTAGTACGCACCCTGCTGGAGCGAGACTGCAACTTTATTGCAGGTACAGTGCATTTTTTTGCAAAGTCATCCAGTGACTAAAAGCCTTTACACACCGAGGGCGTCTTTTATTTGTACGATTAGTTTGTACGCCAATATACGTAGAAATCTTGTTTTTCCCGAACAAGGTTGATTTTTCTGAGCTTTAGCGCTGCAAATAAAGGCATCAACCAATCACGTTTTACAAAACGGACATATTCGAATGTACAATATACAACAACATGGAGGCTCTGTAGTCTGAACCAAGACCGCAAAATTTATTACAGGGATTGGGACTGAAAATTCACTCAAAATGTATTCGCTGTCCCGTGCCATGGTCATGGACCATACAGTAACTTTTGACGTCAGAAATAAAAAAATACAAACTCTGACTATAGGCCGGTTTCTGGAATGGAGCCTTCGAGAACTTCCCGATGGTCAGTCTGTTCCTGGCTTACAGTAGCTTTAGGCAACAAAACAATTAAGCTCAGACCCTGCTGTGGGTCAGTTGTAGTTGTAGTTGGTCCTCTGCTTGCGCAAATCCAAACCTTTTATTGAACAAGTGTTGCAGCTCTCACTGCCTGTGTGAATGAAGTTTTCAGGGGGAATATTCGCATTTTCGTGTAATTTATTCATCACGCCCTCAATGTGTTAAGACCCTACGGATGAAAACTTTTTTGTCTTAACCATGTGGCCTGTCGTTATTTTACAGAAATATTTAACTACTACCACCTGTCATTGTTGCTGACCACCCTGAACTGCGTGGCCGACCCTGCTCTCTACTGCTTCGTAAGCGAAAGTGCCCACCGCGGCCTGTACAGAGCCATAGTCAGGCCTATTGTTAGGATACTATGCTGCTGCCGTGGCAACGCCAACCCTGCCACTGATTCCCAGGAAGTCGCCACCGACGACAACGGTCATCCGACCGTGGTGCTGCTCACGCACACCAGCACACTCAACAACTTCAAAACAAACACTCCCACCAAAACCACAATTTTTATCACACAGACTGACGTAAAAACTATCATACCCTTAATTGTACAGAATAATGGACACTCTGACAAACGTGTGGACAGTGATGGAAAGCCCAGCTGTGTGATAGGCATTGAAGAGCCAAGCCAAGATACAGAGAGGACTCAAGAGACTGAATGCCAGCTAAAACAATCCAGTGAGCAGTCAGGAACCAAGCTAGTAGAGGCATCAGAGCAGTGGGATTTAGACAACAAGACTGCCCGTAAAGACTCAATCTAGCAGTGGCCCTAAAGAGAGCCTGCTGCCCACTCAGCTGCGTTTACATCATCATCATCACCATCATCCAAAGGCATTGGACAGAAAACATTTTCTTCTCTATCTGGAGTGACTTTACTGAGTTGTAATACAGCAGGATTCGCCTACAATGACGTCTTTGTTGCCTCTGTAAATGCCCAGTTTACGTTTCTCTGGTTTGTAGACATGGGAGCAAAATGGAGGTGCAGTTTGAGATCAACAGAAGGTCTTAATGCATCAGGAGGTCACAATTATTGCCCTTTAATTAATTGTCCATTTGGGTACCAAACCCTTGGAAGGGGGTTTTCATTTGAAAGAATAGCATTATGCTACCACTTTCTAATAAGGTACCCTTTATAAAGGGAGATTTCCAAATCATGTTTTTATTAATGGTTAATGAATCCTTAACTTATAGATCAGTTATAAGCAATCATTAACAACAATGTTGCCAGCAGTAGCATGGCCATAATTCATGTTGTGGGTGGGCATATAGAAAATAAGGGGGGCCTACACCCAAGACGAAAATAGATAACTATTACCATCACTCCACAGTCACTCTTAACTGCATTATAGGCACCAGTTATTTTAACTTATGGCTAACTAGCTTCATAGGCCCCACCACTGCTCTGAGCAGTACGTCACTGTACGCTGCGTGACAGAGGACGATCATGGATGAGGTCTTGACATTCAGAACAGAATGACACTCAACACAACAGAAAACCATTAATATAACTATCAGTTACAATTTATAACATAAGCTCCATAATGCGGATTCTTATCTCTACCAAGAAGCAATCTATAATGTGTAATTTACATTTTGGACACATTACATTACTATTGTACTGTTAGAAGTTGAAATTATTCTTATATTTGTAATGATGTGACCGCAGGCAGAAACCCTTTAATATTGATAAAAAATCGGTTAATTTTGCAGCATAATCTGTATACAATTCTTCCTGCCATATAATCCGTAAAAATGACGTTGACAATAAATTGACCCTGTGGATAAAGTAACAGCACAGAGCATTCGGTATCAGAGCAAACATGATAACAACCGAACTGGAAGTGGTGCTGATGCCACACCACCACGGCATAACACCACTGTGCATGGTGGCCAATTGTTTTGATCAGAAATATAAGGTGTAAGGAATACTAATGCAGCTATACATTTCCTGTTAATATATACATGGATTTCCTCATGTTTGCCGTCTTGTCTGATGAGAAAAAAAAGTCTTAGTTTCTAATGAAACTCTGGGTAGGGGTTGAATATATTTAAGTTGACCATTAATATGACAGAAATCTACCAACTACCTTCTACAGTATTATGTTCAGCATAATGTAACATCCATGGTAGCATTGAATTGGAAATCATTGTCTTTAAAGCAGTACTGTGTAACCTTTGTGACTGTGTAACAGCCAAAATGGTCAACAATTGACAAATAAGGGATAATGGTGAATCCTGGAACATGCAAGTGTAACAACAGCACGTGTCGAGGAGAGTCGTCGAGTCAGCTAACTGACCCAGTAACGTCAGTCACAAAGCAATTGCTACCTAAAGTTTACTAACGTTACGGGCTAGCTAACATTAGCAACCATATGCTCATGAATTTAACTTATTTGTTACCGGATGTTTGTTTATTTATTTATTTTGTCAAAAGTTACACAGTCTTGCATTAAATAGTAATCTCTAAATCATTTTGCTTGTTTTACAACTTTAACTTTTACCTTAACTTTGTAATACCCAACATTTGTTTTTAAAAGTGCTGCTATTGATTGTTGAATATTTTTGAAAAAAATACCTATCATTTTAAGAGCTGATACTATGTGTAAGCTATATCAAAGTATAGCATTACTTTAAATGTTATAAAAGTATGAATTATTGTCAAAATGTCAACAATATGAATTAACCATGACTTTATGGTGCAAGATTGAATTGTTACAAAGATGTTTCATTATGGTGAAACTCATTTGTTATGGAACATTATGGTCAAAGAATCTTGTCATAATTAATGTTGAAATTGCATATTTCACAGTGACAAATGATAAATAATATTTTCATAAATACATAGTATGTATAATAATAATAATAATAATAAACAATTATCTTTTGAATGCTTTTTTTTGATTGAGCACCTTTTTAAATAAAAAAATACTATGACTTGTTAATGACTGATTACTGAGTGATTTTTCGACATACTGTATGACGTTTTCATTACTTTTTTTAACATACTATATACTATGCCTTTTTTATGCCATGTTTAGACACAAAATACTATATCTTATTTTTTAACATACTATACTATGACTTTTTGGACTATATACCTTCTATTTATATTAGCATATGCCTTTTTAGAATGCCTTTTTTAGACATACAACACTATGACTATTCTTAAACTGAATATACTATGAACTTTTTTGACTTCTGACTTTTTTTGACTGACCCTTTTTATGACTTTCACCGACATAATGTACTATGACTATTTATGCCTTTTTTTGACATACTAAACTTTGCGCTTTCACACAACACCAAAATCATTGTGACCCTCACGCTCCAGCCTTTCATTTCCTGTCGCCATTCAAACCTTCCTTTTTTAGCGAGCCAACCGCCATCTACTATAATTAATACACTGAGTAAGTAATACACTTAGTATTAATTACTTTTTTGATATACCATACTATGACGTTTTTATAAAAGAATTTGACTTTTTCTTGCTTTTTTTTTTTAAACAGCTTAAACTATGATTTTCTTGACAAACAATACTACGACTCTTTTATGCCTTTTTTGACATACTATACTAGGCCTTTTTCATAACTTTTTTGGACATCCTATATTTGAACTTTTTTATGCCTATTAACGACATTACTTGACTTTACTATGACTATTTTTGAAATTGTAGTTTCAGCAATCTCTTACCTAACAACAACAATAACATGTTTACTCTTTATTCCGTCTGCATAACGTATAACATTTGTGTGGAATGCTTCAATGTATGACAATACCAAGGCGAAACACAACGCGGGAAACAGAATGCTTTGTTTACCGACGCATGAAGTTACTAAGCCCAACAAAACAAAGTCAGAGAACCTCAAGTGCAACACAGGAGACACGGAATATTTGTCCACATGATAGAGCAGCTCTTTATTGTTCCAAAAATGACAGTCATTTTTCACCAAAATGAAAGTACGGTATTTTGACCTTGTAGGGCAGCTCCCGTCTACAGCAGTACATTACTTTGCTCCGGTGCTGGTACTCCTGTCTGTTTCTCCAAACTGAAGGGCGAGCCAACCGCCATCTACTGTAAGTAATACACTGAGTATCTTATACAACCCCACTTCAAAACATCCAAACTATCTCTTTAAGCATATTAGACTATGCAACAGGCACATTGAACTTTCCCATCAAGCAAATTGCACCCAGACCGTATAAACAGAAACACTAAAGTATACAGTAGATATGTTATAAATCCCACATATAAAAGGACATACTTTTCCTTTAAGTACAATGCTTGAGTGCAGTTGCTTTAAGTTTTAAGTTGTAGCACTTCCCTTTTGAAGGTTTCTAGAAAATGCAGTATTCTGTCTCTTTACTTCGGTGAAGTAAAGTGATGGTTGGCTGGATGTGACTTATTAGTGTTTATTGGTTTTAGAAGATCAATAAACACAGTTGTCAGGTGAAACAGAGCTGAAAATCAAAATGAGTTTGTGTGATATTGTATTTGTTTTTGTAACAGAATCCTTCCTCTGGAGGCACTTATGATGTTGTAAGTGTATATGTGTCTACTCAAAGCAGTAGTGTAAATACTCCAGACAGAAAAGGGACAAGTGTGTGTGTGGGAGCAAGGCAGAATATGCAAATGCATGCGATTGTGTGTATTAATCTTGGCAGTATCAGCTGCTGCTGACTGCTGCTGCCGTCCAACAGGAAGTCGCATCAAACTTGGGGTCATAGGTCACAGTTGAAAAAGATCTGAGGAGAGATGAGAAGAACAGGAAGACAAAACAGAAGCAGAAAGGAGAAGTGTGTTGAAAGTGGCCCCCATTCTGACGCTTTACATCGTAAAACTTGTCCTAGATTTACTTCTGTAATACTTAGTAATTTCCTGATTGATTCAAGAAAGCTGGGGGTAATGCATTTCAAACTCCAGTGGGATTTAATTAAACAAAGCAGAACTGGGTAACAATAAAAAATATAAAATAACACATTGTACCTAATCATATTTGATTATATTGGAATAAATAAGGGCTAAATAGCACCATTTAGTGCATTTGTAAAATATAGAGATGTTTGGCAATCTTGGGAGAAGTTTTTGACAAGGAAGTTTGTCCTTCTTAACCTGAGCGAGGACCATTTGGGGTTCCATCGAGAAAGTTTAGCGTAGAGCGTGAATGTTACACACGTTATATACCCAGTTAAAGAAAAAAGTCTGGCAACAATATCATGTAAGCCATTTTTACATGCTCCAAACACAATTCTACACACCTA
This sequence comes from Anarhichas minor, assembly GCF_050575085.1. Classification (NCBI taxonomy): domain Eukaryota; kingdom Metazoa; phylum Chordata; class Actinopteri; order Perciformes; family Anarhichadidae; genus Anarhichas; species Anarhichas minor. The sequence continues at coordinate 3,512,073 of NW_027466483.1, read as the reverse complement.
ATATTTCAACTAGAAGATTTACCACAAGATCACATTTTTCGCCATGAGTCCACAAGCTACGCACTCCGGACAAAGCTACCAACACAAAGCTAAAAGCTAACACGGACAACCAATACATCAGAAAGCAAGATAATTCGATACAGATTCCAGAGATATCTTCAGAATTTCTCTCCATGAAACCATTACAGAGATACAGCCAACAAGCACCAAAACCACAAACTGCTTTACCGCTAATAATCATAAATGCGCCTCACCTTTACGCTGTATCATGAAGACAAAGGCATAATTTCCTGGTTCTGGAGCTATAAAAACTGTTCTACGTATATCCTGTGTGTCTGTGTGACAGTTTCCGTGATGACAGGGGGCTTTTATAAGGCAGGGTACGAGGGGGGGACGATTTGACTTTCGGCATATCGGATTTTATGCTTCGCGAGGGACGGCGGTTTTGATTCTGACTGGCTAACGATTATGTCAATCAATATCACGTTGTCCCAGCTAAATTCTATAGGCTCTGACGCGTCGAAGGAGGGTTCATTGACGGAAATCGACCAATGGGCTGCTGAGTTAGGTCTCCATAGACACAGAGAAACTGCAGTCAGACGAGAATGGATCCATGGATCACAGACACAAACAGGCTCAGAGAGGATTCTAGCTCTCAAAATGAAGCCAAACTGCTGTATTTGGATAGATTGAACACTATTAGTGATACAACAAGTGAAATATATAGTCATATAGTATATAAAATTACAATGGAACAGCTGGTTCCAAAATGACCATTTGGTTGACCTCGCCAATACATCAAGCTGGGGGTAATGCATTTCATACTCCAGTGGGTTTTAATTAAACAAAGTAGAACTGGGTAACAATAAAAAATATAAAATAACACATTGTACCTAATCATATTCGATCTCTGTACTAAAACCTCTCTAATTTTGTTCTGCTTCACTTTATCAAAGTCAAACTTTGCACAGAGACTGTTCACATGTTGTGCTATGATTTGGGAGAGGTTTAAACTATCAGATGCATCATTCAAAAGAGATAATCATGCTTTCAGTGCTTTTTTTTCAGATGAACCTGAAACTTTTCAATTTGAGCTGTGTGCCATCTTCATTTACTCTTAACCAGTAACATATACAGTGATATTTACACATCTGAACAAATCTCACAAGTGTTACCTTTATTATAACATCAAAATTATTCAAATAGACCTTGTAGTTAGAGAAATACACTCTTTTTAGTATGGGTATGCAATTTTTGAGCAGAGGCCTAAAAATAGGGCTAGGGATAAAGAGAACTGCAAATTTGGAAATTACATCACAAAGGAAATCACCAAGAGGAAATCTAAGACCTATGTGTGGAGTTCACGTTACCATAGTTTTGTCCTTAACACTATTTATACAAATTAAAATGATTCAATAATAGTTAGCACACATGTGAATGTGAGTTGGAACAATAGCCTCTTCATGGAACATTAAAGCGAGCTCATGTAACTTTTTTGCTTAACAATGACATTGTGGAAACCCAGTGATGGGCCGTGCATTGTATACCTGGGCCTTCACTGCTGTCCTGCAGCTGAAACACAGCTACGTTTATTATTTGTTTCGTGTAAAAATGAAGCCAACACCTATAGATACACTATCTGCCGAGAGTGCGTCTCCTCTCTGCTCTGACTGTAGCTGGGACTGCAGCGCGAGGCTTCTGTGGGCGGCGGCGGAGGTGCTCACGGCAGCACCCGCTGCTCGTTCACGACAGTGCAGAACGTACGTGCTTTAACGTAAAAACACCAGAAAATTCTCCAACAACACCAGAACAAGTCTCTAGATTTGTCACTAGTAGCTTTTGACAAAGAAAAGTCGCCATGAGGGTTTTGAAAGTCGCCAGATTTAGCGAGAAAGTCGCCAAGTTGCCAACACTGGCACCTGCTAAATATGTCCCCAGAGCAACATTGGACATAACAATAGTTCCTATCACATATAAAACCAAACAAAAATCTTCATAAAAAGAAGTTGTACAAATAATAATATATAAACAAGCAAATTAAAGCTACTGCAGATGTAAAAACAAACGCATTTAACTTACCAGAGCTGCTGTTCACTATTTAAAGACAAAGTCCATCCTCCTTTCTTTGTTAATAAAGAGTTTAATCTCACGGTTGTTCAGTACATCCGTGCGTTTTAGTTTCAGTAAGAAGTCCTTCTCGATTCATGGACGCCAGTGTGGAAAACCTTAAGATAATGACTAAGGCTGTCAAAGTCGACGTTATAACAACATGTTCACGCAAATTCATTTTTAATGCTACTAATTGTTTTGACTCAATAGCGCAGGTTCTCTTGTGATATCCCTTTGCCCAAAGTCAGATGGCAAGCAAGCAATGGATGAAGAAAAATGTATTTTGAATGGCAAGTTCAGCTACAAAGCCCTGCCAGATGGCCTGAATCATCTAGCTTGCGATGTGTCATTAAACATTGTGGAAGACGACAGTCCGCGGGAAATTTGGATTGAATATAACTTCTACACTTATGAATTGCCTTCAAGAGCCATCACTGTACCGAAGATGCTTAATTTGTACGAAGGCCGCACAAGTAGCAGAGGAGTTGGGATAGACTACAGCGGATACACTCACCCGAGACTTCACTCAACAATCACAGTTACCTCGGGGTGACAATACATTATTTTCACCAGCAGTGGAAAGTTGTAGTTACTGGACGTAACTCCAGTTCTATGCGTTAGTGTGAGCCTTCTAACTATTGTGTTGTTAATTGATTTCCAATAATAAAACAAGTCAAGTCAGGTCAAACTTATTTTATATTGCACATTTAAAAACAACCACAAAACAAATGAACACGAAGAAAACAACAATAAAAACCGAAGAAAACAATAAACATAATGTACACATAATACTAGTAAAGGAATTGCAGCACAACAGAAGATGAAGTCAATTTGAATAGCGCAAGCCAATCAAACACCAATGAAAATAGGTCTTCAGCAGTTACTTAAAGCTTTCTGTAGTCTGAGAAGTTTTTATATAAACAAAGTGGGCTGTTCAAGCAAGGCCACAATAAAAGCTCGACCACCACTGTTTTTGTATTTAGTTCTGGGGACATCCAAGGGTATTTGATTGATTAAGCTCAGTCCTCTAAAGCCTCTTATCACTCCTGTAAAATTTGTCTAAAACGCCTATCCAACACGTACCCAAAGTAAACTGACAGCTCTTATTGAACCATTGGGAGTACATGTATGGTTTTAGTCTCTATTGAACGGTAGCACTCTGAAGGTTCTTCACAAACAGTCAGAATCACTGTTAAGTGCTACTGGCATTGACCTATGGAGTTTACAACACATTGAAAAAGAAGATTTTTATTTACGCCTGGATTTGTTTTGGCCAACAGATGGCAGCAGTTATCTATGGCTGGGACTTACAGGCTTGAAAAGACACTCCTACGACAGCATGCAGTCATGACACCTGGTAGAAGTTAGAATTTGATAACAATACGACAGAAAATTTATATTTTACAAGTGGTTTCTAAGAGTGCGGCCGCGTAAAAACGCATTTGGAGGCTAGTGTCACCACGTCAAAATGCAAATGCATATACTACGTGTCCAAAATTTAAATTATAGTTTATTTATGTTGATGTATGGTTAACTATATCATATTTAACCATTGTCAACTTTCACAGATTCTCAAAAATTCTCATGAACCAGACTTTGCTCTTGATAATCGGTCTCAGGTACCTGAGTCACGGTTTACAATTTCAGTTTTGAAAACTTTCCCAGGGGGCCATCTGATAAATCTGCATATCCTTGTCTTCGTAATTTCATTGGCTATATGGAGCCTGAGTTTGAACTGTTGGATCTGTTTCCAATTGGCTCGAGCATTACCCAAAGAAGAGAGGCGGGCATTGTCTTTCAAAGCGGACTCTCGTTGGCTGTTCCAGAATGTGACCGGGCTATAGAAGCTCCTATTGGGTCAAATGAGGTGTCAATCTATCCGGCGGAATGCAGCCTCCATTTTGCGATGAAAATCTCTGCTCTGTTGACATGAAAAGTGAAATTATGACCGAAATATGATCGTGAGTTATCATATCTGCTGGCTAATTTGAAATGATGCAACAGCCCCCCGTGGGTCTTTATGGACGTACTAATGTGTTTTGGACTAAATCTTTTACTGGATTCGATCGAGAGGACCCTTAGCCACCTAGCAAGACCGTTTTTGCTGGACTAGCATGCACAATGAATCATATGAATCATGATATGAATCATAATCGGTGAGTCAAGGCGATATTTTATCGGCTATTTTTGGAGTGCTTGTTTGACAGAGACTTTAACTGTACCTGCTGTTATTGTATCTTGAAATGGTTTGCATAAATCGAATTACAAGAACCGTAGCTTTCTAATGAGATATCACATTAATACTCATCGTTACAGAGCAGTTGTGTACATAACACAAATCTACACTTAACACTGACGGCCCGCCCGCGGGCCGTCAGAGTGAGATGAGGCTAACTGGAGTTGAATTGGTGTCAATCCTCAGTTAATCATGAAACGGACAGGAAGCCGGTGGGAGGCCAATATAATATGTGCAATTCATACTAACTGCAGACGATGAAGAGACGACCCACATACAAAGAATTATAGTTGTCTAACTGAGAGGTAATAAAAGCTTACAAAGAATTATAGTTGTCTAACTGAGAGGTAATAAAAGCTTACAAAGAATTATAGTTGTCTAACTGAGAGGTAATAAAAGCTTGAATAACTTAGGTTAAAACTCTTAACTGGAACTAACTAGTCAAACTAGTTTTGACAACAAATTTTATCAAATTTGAAGGATCTGTTTTCAGGAAGTTAAAGTTTGTGACAGTGGATGATACATATATCTACTCCCAACAATACAAGAATTCCTGGACTCTCTGTGTTGAGCCATGTGGTCGACATGGATGTTGAAAGCAGGGAAAATACAGCCTTGGTCTGTGCTATGGGCCTGTACTAATTTAAGGTCAAGCCTTTTGGTCTCAAAAATGCTCCAGCAACCTTTCAGGTTCCTTGAGCACATGCAACATAATGCTGGTGTTCAAGTGGACCCTGAGAAGACCAAGGCAGTTGAGGAATATCTGTAGTTATTCTTAGGAATGGCTAGGTGGTACCACACTCACTCAATGCGACTCAAGAGGTCACAGATCAAGACAAAAGTTATCAAGTGTGTCAAACCTAGGAAAGTGGCAGGAAAGCTTCATCAGACCTTTCCCTGTGAAAAGCTACACCAGAGTCTGCTAAAATTACTCATCCAGGAAATCGTTGGGAGTTCCTGACTACATCCTCTCAGACCAAGGCCGCAATTTGTTGCAAACATCTACAAGGAAACCTGCAATGAATGGCACGTAAAGCACAAAGACCACAGCCTATCATCCACAATCAATTATGACGATGATGTGGGAAAACAATCACAAGCAATGGGATAAACACTTACCTGAATTCCAGTTTTCCCAGTTCACCGGAGTAACTTGTCCAGACCTTTGCAAGAAGCTATGTTGTTGCCAAGACAGCCCCCACCGGACTCTATATCATGTCCAAAAATTGCTCAGCATAGTGAAATGCAAGGATTTGTGGGTGGGTTGTGCATGGATGAGATAGAAAAGAGATTATGAAAAGAACAAACTGGAGTTCGAGTTTAAAGAAAAAGCTTGAGTGTGGCTGCAAGCTCATCCTCTATCAAAGGCAGACAAACTGTCTGTGGCTAAACTGGCTCCGGAAAGAACCATACAGAATCGTGCAGCAAAAGGCCAGGTCAACTATGATATAGAGGAGAAATAGAATGGTCTGGGGCGAAGGAAATGGGTAAAAACCCAAGAGCAGAAATCTTGTTACTCAACAATTTAAGGACGTTTTCACAGAGCGGTCAAAAAGGGAGGCAAGCTCAGCACCGAGATCACAACAGCCATCATTTTTCTAAAACAGTAGAAAACTGTGACATAGTTATTGGGTTAATCACAAGCAGGTGGTGTGTCCCTTGTTCTAATGTTACAAGTTGTAACATTAGAAAAAGGGACTGTAGTCGTTCATAAAACAAAATTCCCACCACAAAGTCCTGTATAAAATCCTTATTGAACTTTGGTGCACGGCACAGGACAATGAGAGTTTGTCTCAAGTAGCTACCACTCAAAGCTGGAGTAAGTTTTAGATGAAGTCTCCTGAGAGTGGAAGGTGGACTCAAACACAGATCCTAGCCCTCCACCTTTGCCAGTGATCTGCAAAGTCCACAAAAAAGGGGTAAACTAAGCATGAAGCCAGGTTTCCGTCTGTAAAACTTGACAATAATTTAAGGATCCAACCTTCTGAAAAAAATGTGTGTCAGTCATCCTTTGCTGTGCTATTGTTCTACATGGTACGTGATTTAACTTCTTGTGTAAGCTGTTGATTCGAAGAAGAGGACCATGCTGTTTTTTGGGCCAAATTTAAATGGAGTGGAAACCACAGCCGTTGGGCAAAAACCGAGCACTGTGCAGGGCAGGGAGCACACACACTGCCTGTGTCGTGGTGCTGTGATGGATAGATGATCTTTACAAGGTGACATCTATCACCCAGTGTCTCCAGGTACAATCAGCCCCCTGTGAGCCTGCGTAAGAATATGCATGTAAAGACAGTGGTTGAATGAAATGTCTGAAAGATGGCTGCTTTGTTTTCACTACAGTTCCTCTGACACATCACTAAGTATACACACAAGGCCATTTAGCCTTCCAACCGGAAACTGATTAGTTACCGTCACTGCAGTTGTACACCCACAGTCAAGAAATAACGTTGCGAGACAAATTGGACATTTTTGAGAAAACAGCTCTTCAAACTCCATCTGCGAAACCAACCACAGCTGTTTACATCTGCATCTTTCCTGCTTCTCCCTCTCTGTGGCTCTTTCTTTGCTTTGGATAAATCACAAGTGTCAGAAACCTATAGAGCAGAGAAACGTAGAGGAATGGAGGGCTGGTAGTGTATCCATTTAAGGCTTGTTTTCTTGCTACTTTACCAAACTCTGTGAGCAGGATACAGTTTGTATGAAACATAGAGCAGGACTTAAAACCACATTGTAATTGGCTGTTTTCTTCTCATTGAGACACAGAAATTGGAATATGAGACCTTAACTAGAAAATGCATTTCCTGCTGAAAATGTGTTGGAATGCTGAAAGCTGAAATGAATCTCAAAAACATTGCTGAAAATAGATATCCAATTTTTTAAAAATTGCAAAAAGCTTAATAATTCAAAAAGTTGAAAGATTATAAATATGAAGTCATATGTAGCTGAAAGTATGAGAAGAAGAAGGCTTTGAAAGTTGAAGAAGTTTAACAGGATTTGAAGATTTTCTCCATAGAGATCCCATTCAAAAGAAAATTGCAAATAGCTTAATATTTCAAAGAATTTAAAGATTACAAATATGAAAATTCATATCACCCCTCTCCTGAAAGAGCTGAATATTTTGATATTCGAACGGTTTCGTAACGTTTAAATACAGTTAATCCATAGGGCTTTTATTTTGAAAGGGTGGGGCTGGGTGGGGGAGAGAGGAGGAGGAGACAGAATCAGAAAGTATGAAACACATATACAGAGGTTATTAAATGACAGGCTTCATCACAAGCATTCCAGTTAGAATTCACTCTGTGGGGCTTTTATTTTGAAATGGGGTGTGGGGGGATGGACTTATAATGTTAGATAAACACAAGCAGGTTATTAAATGTCAGGCTTCATCATAAGCATTTCAGTTAGAATTCATTCTGTGGGGCTTTTATTTTAAAATGGAGTGGGGGGAGGGGAGTCCTGTAAAAAGCTGTAAGACCTGAATGACTGTATGAGAGACACACACAGAGAGAGAGACATACAGAGATAGAGGGAGAGAGACATACAGAGAGAGAGAGAGAGAGAGGAGTGCGTGTGTGTGTGTGTGTCTGTGAGTCTGTGTGTTTATCAACATCACTAATTAGCTTCATCAGAAACACCTGTGTCCTTGCAGCCTTTTCATGGAGATTAAACAGGGAAACACCTCTCAAACAAATCCTCAAAACTCCCATAACTGTAGCTCCTATTGCTCCGATATTAATAAATGAGAGGAAGGATGAGTTGAAGAACAGATCCTGTAAAAATTGTGTCTGTAGTGTAAAAAATGTGGCTGAACTGGCGATTTAGAAATGGGGTACCGTGTTCTGTGGAAGATGTTTTTGAAGCAAAATTTAACATTGGTCTCTATGGAGCAGAAAGTTGGTTTTCCTCTCAATTACAGGCTTCTGTGCCAAATGTGTAAATCTGTGGGATTCCACAGTCATTTGTCGTATGATAACAGTCATGATGTCATAAGATAACAGTAATAGCTTCAATCCATTTCAGGTTCTAGGGATAGGTTCTGACCAATCAGGAACAGGTACCAAGTTGTAGCGTCTTGCTAGCACAGGTAGAGTAGCATGTGTAGCATGCGACAAGGACAAGATTAGCTACTTCTACATCCAGAAATTATGCATGAAGAGTGAAGATTGTGGACACAGTGGCAAAAGACAAATCTTTTTTTCACAAGAATCTCAAGCTGCTCTTCACTCTAGCGGTGACATCACGCACTCTAAGCTACGCAATACACACCCATTATAAAGTCAGAAAAGGAGTGAAAAAATCATAAAAGTTAAAATGGGACAGTTCAAAAAGTATAAAAGATATCAAAAAGCTGAATAATGCGGCAATATATCAGGGTGTTCTCAACATTTTAAAGTTAAAATGGTGTCTGTAGCTGAAAGTATGAGGAAGTAGAAGGATTTGAAAGTTGAAGAGGATTTGAACATTTTCTCCATAGAAACTCATTCAAAATAAAATTGCAAAAAGCTTAATAATTCATAAAGTTTAAAGGTTAGAAATATGAAAAGTCATAGCACACGTGTCCTTAATGAGCTGAACATTTTGATATTTGAACGGTTTCTGTAGCTTAAAAAATGTGGAAGGAGATAAGTAGCAAAAAACGTACGGAAGAAATAGAAGAAGAAGTTGAAGAAGTTGAATAAAGATTCGAAGAACAATAGTTGGAATGCTTAACAGCATTCCAACAATAAAGAAACAGGATAACAATAGTTGGAATGCTTAACAGCATTCCAACAATTAACAGCATTCCAACAATAAGAAGAAGTATAAAGATTTGAAGAACAATAGTTGGAATGCTTAACAGCATTCCAACAATAAAGAGAAACAGGATAACAATAGTTGGAATGCTTAACAGCATTCCAACAATAATATAAGGAAGAATAAAGATTTGAAGAACAATAGTTGGAATGCTTAACAGCATTCCAACAATTAAACAAAACGTCATTATACATTCCTTTAATGACAAATGTTAGTACCTGGACCTGGAAAAAATGTTATTCTTGCAATTACTGCACAGAGTCATTTACATTCAGTATGAGATGTATCTCTTAGTCAGAACACAGACTGCGGTATCTCTCCTTCACACCTCCTCCTTCAGGCTGAAGCAGCCTGTCACTGAAGGAGTTGCCCAGTGCTTTCAGAGTGTTCTGCATGGGGTGGGACGTGTTCACAGCTGGCCTTCTTCACTAGTCTGGTGAGTCTCTTCCTGTCGGCAGTCGAGATACTGCTGCCCCAGCAGACCATGCCAAAAAAGATGGCTGATGCCGCCACAGAGTCGAAAAAGGTCATCAGGAGAGCTCCCTACACTCCAAAAGACCCCCACCATCTCAATATCCATTCCATGGATGTTTACTGGTGCACCTGAGAGTGGTTGCACCTGTGGAAGTACACCACCGGCTCTTTTGTTTTCCCTGAAGGCTTCAAGCCTTTTCCAGGTGAGAAAGGCATTGAAGGTAGATGACAGCATCATCGACCCAGTTTCCAGGTTTATTGGACTCACAAGGGGGTGAAGATGGACAAGAGCCAGCCTCTCCAGGGTCTTCATCAGGTGCCACCGGCCTCTGGCTGTTGACGTCCTTCGAGTGCGGGGTCTTCGGCACTGACACCATGCAGGATGCTTTCCACTCTCCCCAGCTTCAGGTTAAAGATGTGCTCAACAATCCTGCACGGTTGGTCTGCACAGGTTTTGAGAAGCCTTGAGCTGATGCCATCTGGATCCACAGCCTTTCTCGCCAGATCATTCACTCACTTCCCCACCTACTTCACCCGCTCAAAGGTACAGAATGTAGGATTTGGCAGCATCTAGCAATGAGGTTGCAGATTGCAACCAACTGAAACTGCTCCCATGTGCCAAGTGTATAGGAGAACCACGTGGCCGACACAAAAACACAAATGGCCCCATCTTGAGCCAGTGTGTTTGGTTTGTCTTTTTTTGGCTAGAAACACAGCGCCCAGCTCTGTAGAGAGGACTGGGTCCATATGTAGATATAAACTGTTCATTCTGATATAACGGGAACACAACGATTCTTAGTTTCAGGTGATTATACACTAAAGAAGATACTTATTTATATTATATTCCATTTCTGCCAATAGATCCCCCTAAATGCTACACACATTTGGAAACTGAGTGAAGTTTTCTTCAACAAGAGATTACTTCCACACTAGCGGCGCAACATCATGATAGGAAGTGTGTTTGGATTTTCAGCTGACAAAAAAAAAAGAGAAATATTACATTTAGAGAATGTGATAGGCACAGAAATATGTTATACAAGTCTTGACATTACTCTAAACTTCCTTTTGAATGCTTTTTATTAATTCAATATTTTTTTTACTCATTTATTTATTTTAAAATAAATAAGTTTAGAATGAAAGTTATGATACTACTACATTCCACCAACGTAGATAAGAGCAGGATGGTACATTTGTGTGAGGCTGGTAAACAATGACAACAATATGTTCAGCACAAGCAGCTATCTTAACAGAAAGCTACATACCTTTATGTATTCAAATTCTAGTGTTTTCTGTATTAAAATGATATAGTGACGTGTCTTGCCTTTCTGTTCATGCCATCTTATTACCCAATGTGTTTTTCTCTTTCTCCACAACGATTTGCCCTCTACCTGAATCCATCTGAACATGCCACAATCTAAATTATTAACACTATTTCAGCCAAGAAATGAAACAGCAACTGCAGCAAATATGACCAGGAGATCCATTTGCCCCTCCAGGCAGGGTGGAAATAAAATGAGGATATTACTGTGGACACACTGCACGGATGTAGTTCTTGTGCTAACCCTGAAAAGGATCGGATGTTGACAATGACGAGGGGAATTGATTGGGAAGGACAGGGTAGTTCAGTTTTTTTCAAACTGGATAACCCTTTGTGCCCTCTGGTTGCGACACACACAGCACATTCTGACTATAATTAATGTAATTTCTTGAAAAAATATTATTGCATTTGTAGTTACTCTTGAAATGTCTTGCTTAGTCAGAAATGGAAAGCATGTAAGTTATGTGTAGTGTTTAACAAGTGGCATTATGTCAATGTTACTAAACAAAACTAAGGGAATGCCCCAAGGCTCAATATTGAGTCCCATTTTGTTGTGCATGCGGACAACAGTTTGCACCTTTTAAAATATTGTTTTAATATGAACTGTATGCATCCTGTGGTCATAGTTCACTGATGCGCTTCATTGATCATTGCCTTGTTGAGAAAGCTAGTTCCCTATCAGACAAACAAAGGTATTGTCATTTCCATCATACACAGACTGCTTATAAGTGGGCGTAGTGATGATATAGGTGACTGTGATGTCACCTATTGGTTAGTGGACTATTTGAAGCCTTGAGTTTGACAAGAGGGAGGACCGACGGGGCCAGGTAGCATTAGCTGGTAACTTAGAGTTTGTCATGCCAACGCTAGCTTGTGCATCTGTAATTCACGTTAACTGGGATATTAATTGGGATACAAATTTTGGCTATTAAAACAGGCTTGTTTGTAATGTACTTACTGTACAAAAGCCAACTCCGAGAGTGTCTCTCTGTACAGCGAGCTAAGTTAACAAGCCATGTATGGTGAGCACAGACACCAATACCCGCTAATTAGTGCTAACAAACAAATAAAATAAAACTTAAATTTCACTCTCCAAAAGAACTGGAGCACAGACCTCTTGGACGGTGTACAACTACCTCACATCAAGGCATTTTAGGTCCAATATTTGCATGAAGAATCCTTCAAAAGGCACTTACACCACAAACACACCTGAGCTATGAGGAAATTAGCTTTAGAGACCAAGGTTATCTTTTTAGCAGGCTGTAAATGTGTTTATTTCTACTAAAAAGTTGTGCATTAAAATGGGCCTCTGCTTGATCATACACTAATAAAGGTACTACTTGGCAAAAACCAGCTCAACTGCTATAAAGGTGCACAACAGATCACCGTAGCGCAAATAAGAAAAAAAACTAAACATTTATGAGACAGACTTCAGATGAGTGGCATATTTTTTTATTTACATTACATTACAATACGTAACATTTTAATTTTCCTGGTAGTAACATTTAAATCAAAGCTTCAATTACAGCAATATTGTACAACAATGTTCAAGACTTATTGAATGTCTGACTACATAAACAGTCACTGGAGTGTTGCTGAGAAGTAAATCACTTGGTAAGGTGCATAATAAGCAGCATTTAATATTTATAAAATCATCAATGTAACCCTAAGTAGGAATGAAGTTTATTACAGTTTTTACTAATATTCATCAGAGTGTGACTGATACTGCACTCGCTTCGTTTGGGAGTAAACGTTTGATTTTAACAACTGATACATTGCCAAACAAGGGTTGTTCAGTGTCTCTGGTTTTAAAATAATTTCTCATAAGGTTTAACATTTTAAAACCATTTGAATAAAAACAATAAAATTAGTGGACGAGTAGTTTTCGCCTTCATAAAATCACATTTCTAAAATTTAAAAAAGCATGCAATTGCAAATATGTGTTTACTGTTTGAAATGCAGTAAATGGATGTATTCGGGTACCATAAACTAGTCCAAAAACACAAAATATATAGTGGTACAGTGTTACAGGGACATGACAAAACACTTGTGTGCTTCCAAAGTCATCTGAAGTGTTTCTCTCTTTTGCGTTTGCAGGCATAGTCCGCTGTCAGATATTTACATCTGAAGATCAAGGTCACATGTGAATTTTATGTTTGGATCCAACTTGTTGTGCAGCATTCTGTGACGTGTTCAGTTCATCTATCGCTGCATCCCAAAGGATCTCCACATCAGTAGTGCATCTAAACTAAGGCCGAATATTTTTAAGATGTTTCCTGACTATATACAAAAGAAACTCTTTGAAAAGCAGCCAAGTGCAGTATGTTAGCCGTCTGCATGCTAACGGCTGCACACAAAAATCACAGCCCATTTAAGTGACACATCTAATAGTTGGAAAATCTGTGCTAAAGATCCATAACATCGCAGTTATTCACACACCACCGTCTAGTTACTGCCAATGAATCAACTACACCCCTACAAAGTATATCTGATAAAAATGTTGTTCTGAAAGCATGAGAATAGTGTCAGAGCTCTGATTCATTCCTTCATGCCTGAGCCAGACAGAGAGAAGTTTGCTTTGTAGTCAAGGAAGAGGGCTGAAAGGTCTCACACTCTCTCTCTCACACACACACACACACACACACACACACACACACACACACACACACACACACACACACACACACACACACACACACACACACACACACACACACACACACACACACACACACACACACACACACACACACACACACACACACACACACACACACACACACACACACACACACACACACACACACACACACACACCTTTTTCATTCAGTCCTTTCTCTCTCACTTCCTTATGGCAATCTGAATAGAGAGGAAACAGAATGCCACCTCTGGCACATTGACAGCCTGTGCGTCTGTATATGAGTGTGTGCGCGTGCTCAGGTGTGTCTCTGAGCGTACATGGCTACTTGTATCAAGGTGATGTTAATACTCAATCACAGACTCAGATAATTCACTTTTTGATCTGTGCCTTTAAAAAAAAAATAGTGCTGAGAATAAACAGGAAAAGTTAGAGGTTTGGAGTGGTGCAGCCTAGTGTGACTTCCAGGAGTCTGGTGATGATGTCGGAGTGTGTGGGGTGAAAGGTCAAACCATCCACCTCCATGGCCAGATGACCAGTTTTCCCACTTCTTATCCCAAAACGCACCAGAGTGGAAAGGATGGACTCCTCCTGGAGGAGAAAGAGAGCGTGTTTGTGTGTGTAAAAGCCAGTCCTAGAGATGTACCATAGGTACAATTGTTTTTTATTGGAAACACAATATTCATGGCGAATGTGTAAGCAAACAGTTTCCTGCTTACACGTCCAGTGGAAACGGTGCATTATATTAGCATTCATTTGGAGCTGTATCCCTTGCCTTTTGGCAAATGTCCGGTATTCACTCTCCTTTTCTCCACCGACTTCTGAGGAAAATAGCCGCTTATGTACACCAGCTAGTCTAAGTTAGTTTGTCTACTGCTTGGTGCTGGGCAGGTAGTGTACGGTGGGCTTTACTCAAAACAGCTGCCTGCTGCTGCTGGAAATGAGGCTGATGAGAGTATGCAGGCCAGAACCCCCCCACAAATAAGGTAAAAGAGGCTTTAAGACTTTGTAGAGCTGATGGGAACTGCAGAGTTGTGATAATGTTTTGTGGGTTCGTCACTTTGGGCGTTACTTTTTAAATTAAACATATTAAATTATTCCAAAAAATACTGTTTATAGCTAAGTTTAATGAATAAATTTCAAAAGCAATAAAAAGGACTGCATTTAGTCTTTACCCTTTAATTTGTATGTAACAACTATATATGATTATATAACTTGTAATTTCCTTTATTTATTTAGTAATTTTTGTTGTACTGTAATATTTTTGTTGTACTGTAATATTTTTGTTGTACTGTAATATTTATCTGTTTTTTATGAATTTGTGGTGTCTTGTAAACCCATGTGGAATAGGGACATTCTGTGATGCTTCAGTAAAACTCATCTTAATAATTCATTCTCAAACTGAGAACAGACACATGAATGATAGATATTATTTGTAGTTTACTACTTCAGAGTAAATCAAATTGAAATAGTTCCTGTGGAATTCAGTTACTGTAGATTAATTTTGTACTCTCAGCTTTAAAAAAGTATTATGTAAATCAAGAAGATATATTTTTTGCTTTCCACATGATTTACATCTTAAAAACAGACAACATTGATTATTAAGAGGATGTGAGAAAGCAGATGGAAATCTCAAAAAGACATTTTATTCAAGAGATTATTTAGAAAGGCGTGTGTGTGTGTGTGTGTGTGTGCGCGTGTGTGTGTCACCTTGTCCACAGATGGCAGGTTAGCAGTCCAGTCCTGGAGCTGTTCTTGGGGGATTGTATTCTCCAAACCCAGTCCTTTCTTTCTGTATCGCTGGTGGGAGGGGCAGGTGTGGAGCAGATAGAGCCCACAGACCACAGCATATCCTCCCCAGTTAGACACCCCTTCAGGAGGGAAGGACGTTGGTGAGAGTGGGAGAAGGCAGGTAAACCACAGACATTGGCAAAACAAAGAAGGATATTTTTTTAGGGCATTTTACTGCTTTCTCAAAGCCTAATTGGTGGTTCTCAATGAGTAATGATATAAAAACAACAAAAAGACCAAAACAATTTCAAAGTAACACAAACCGACAACAAGAGACACAAAATGACTACAAAGACACAAAGCACCTACATAGAGATGCAAAACTACTAAAAGGAGCAAAACAATGTCAGACAAAAAAAAGAAACACCAAAACAAATACAAAGTGACACAAAACAAATACAAAGAGACGCAAAATGACTACGAAAATGGGAAAAACTAGAGACAAAAATAACTACAATTAACATATTACATTGATCGGGCCCTCGCAACTTCACGCACGTCGAGGGTACTAGCAGGACTCTGGCCATGCATTTCTGTGACCGTCATACACTGCGTGCACGAGTTAAACGGTATTTCCTGGTACTGGCAGGACTGGGTGACGCGGCCATGAATTTCTGTGTCCATCACACTCTGCGTGCACGAGTGAGATATTTCCTGCGTAAACCAGCAGCGTAGCAAGATCATGTTGCCAGGTCTTAAGCCTCAAATGTTTTGAGTGTACATCCAATACAATCATAAATGTAAGCCTTTAAAGATCATTAAGAAAATGAATGTGTGTGAATGTGCTTCAGTGTTTGTAACATAACAGACTGTCAGTTTACTGGGATGGGGTTCAACTCCACTAATGCCCACTGACATGGTTTGAGAACCACTGTTATCTAACTTTTGCTCTCCAAGCATCTTAATTTGCACATATTTAGATCAGAGAAGTCTTTTTCTCATGGTGCGCCCACAAACCCTTTCAATAAGTTCAGTGTTTGGGCCGCTGTAATTATATAATCCTGCTAACGTCCGTGCTTATCAGTAGGTGGCGTGATGACTGAGTTAATATTGGCATGCAGAAGTCCTAAAGCCATGACAGTCAACAAGCATGTCAAGTTTGGGACAGTTTTGACAAAGTACAGTCGAATTACAACAGCTTGATGGATGATGGCGAACCATGTAAAATGGCCATCACACCATATCCACGTCGTTCGATGAAACCTAAAGCTTTTAGTAACTTTTAATCGCTAAGGTCTTTAGATTGTTCTGACCAAATTCTAAGCTGATCGGATTAATTCCCTAGGAGGAGTTCGTAGTACAGCACCTGGAAATGGAAAAAAAACACGAGAAATTCATTCAAAATTCAAAATGGCTGACTTCCGGTTGGGTTTAGAGCATGGTCCCAAGAGACTTTATTTTAAGTCCACATGTGATACATGTGCCTACCAAATTTTGTAAATCTATGTGAAACGTACAGAGAGGGCTGCTTCGTCTAAATTTTGTAGGGGGCGCTATTGAGCCGATTTGCCACTCTGAACCAATAAAATCATATTATATAACTACATTTTGGGTTTTAAATCTGCTTGCCAAGTTTGCTTATGTTTCGAGCATTTTTAGCCTCTCAAAATGACCTTCGTTGTTAATGGCGAAGACTGCGTCGCCATGGCAACGGCGTTGGACGAAACATCAAAAGCTTCATGAACTGGTATTATGAACTTCTTACATTTGTGTGGAAGTAAGTTGATTTGATTTACCTACTAAGAGAAACAAGCCAAAGTATAAAGCCTTTAACTTACTGTTACCAGTAGGTGGCGCTATGACTATGATTCAAAATTGGCCTGCAGATGTCTTCAGGCCTGGAGTCTAATCAAACATGTGAAATCTGGTAAAGATCTGATGATGTGGAGTTGACTTACATCAGTTTATTCGTTCATGGCGAAGGATCGAAATTCGCCAAGCCGCCACGTCGCCGCCCTTCAACAACTTCTTACAATCTTCACAATGAAGCATTATCAAGGTCTTAAGGCTGTTCTGACAACATTTTAGAGGGATCTGATTAATCTGTGAGGAGCAGGATGTCAAAGTACACAACTTACAACTTCCGGTTGCCACTAGGTGGCGCTATTACTATGATTCTAAATGATCATATAGATGTGTTCCGGGTCAGGATGTTATGACATATGAGAGATTTGGAGCAGATTCGACAATGTACGGCCGAGTTACAACAACTTCCTGTTTCATGGCGAATGGTGTTTTTTTGACGCCACGCCACGGACACATTGTTCGATAACTTTTTGATCTTTGAGTAACTTTTCACTGCCAAGGTCTCAAGAGCATACTGACCAAATCTGAAGTCAATCGGGTCAAATCTCTGGGAGGAGTTCATTAAAGTATGACGCCTTGAAATGGTCAAAAAACGTCATAAAAGTCAAAATGGCCGACTTCCTGTTTGGTTTAATGAAAAATTCCAAGAGGATTTTTTGTACATCCCATCATGTTCCACATACCTACCAAATTTCATACAGCTAGGTGAAACCCGGTGTTGGGGCTACTCAATAGGGGGCGCTATCGAGCCAATATTTCATAACGCAGCTGGACACCCCAATCAGACTGCAATTTTCGCAAATTCTGGCTTGCGTGCCAAATTTCACAAAATTCCCAGTATCCCAAGCGCCTCCTTTTTGCGACGAAACACCAAAAATAAGAATAAGAATAAGAAAAAACATTCGAAAAACAATAGGTCCTCCGCTCCGACTACGTCGGTGCTCGGGCCCTAATAAACATACGAAAAACAATAGGTCCTCCGCTCCGACTACGTCGGTGCTCGGGCCCTAATAAACATACGAAAAACAATAGGTCCTCCGCTCCGACTAAGTCGGTGCTCGGGCCCTAATAAACATTAGAATAACAATAGGTCCTCCGCTCCGACTACGTCGGTGCTCGGGCCCTAAAAAGACTAAAACAATTCCAAAGCGACACAGTGATGCAAAATGACCACAAAGAGACACAAAACCACGGAGAGACGCCTAACGCCTACACAAAGAAACACAACACAACTACAAAAAGAGGCTGAACATCTGGCAAGTCTGTGTGTTTTGCTCACACGAAGGTCAGGTGGTTGGGCCTTTTGTATGTCTGTGCCCAAGGACCAATGTCTCATAATCAGCACATGACCTTACTTACGCCCCACAAAAGGTTGTGTGTTATTTCCTGATTATTTCCTCTTTTTGGTTTCACGTCTCCATTTAATAAAAGATTAGCGTAGAGATAATATAATTACTCCCCTGTGGAACTTTCTAACCACTTTTGGTACTTGACATGGGCTTTTTCTCAGACCACATACAAGGAGGTTACGGAGAGGCCAGGTGTTCAGTGTGTATGTTTGCCATACTGTACATGCATTCTGCATGTAGACCTGTTGGTGTGTACCTGAATTTCAGAGTGCATATTATGTAACCTGCAGGAGCAGTGTAACAATGATGCTACAGTCATTACATGTATTAAAAGCATATCTGTGCTGTGGTAATGCACCCATAACAACAGCAGCCGTATAATCTGCGGTGTTAAATTTGCACGAGTATAATGATGGCGAGTCCATACCAGCAGTGATGGCATAGTCAGCAGGAACATCACAGGCTATGAGACTCCCATTGGACATCAGAGTCTTCACCTTTTCCTTCAGTTTGCCCATCCCCAACTCATTACCACCATCACCGATTCCTGCAGGCTCAGAGAGAGGAACATCTGATGAGCTATAGGGAAATTCAGAGGTGAGCAACAGACATATTCAGAATCAGAATCAGAACCGTTTATTGCCAAAGAAGTTTGCACCTACAAGGAATTTGTCGTGGCAGGTGGTGCGTAACATTTAACAATAAACAATAACATTAAACTATCAACAACAATCAACACAGTGCAAGAAATAGAAACATATTAAAATTTACAAGAAAATATAAAATAAAGTGCACAACAAAACAGATAACAGGACTGTAAAACAAGTGAAGTGTAAGTGAAATGTTAAAAGTGATGAGTGTGTTTAAATAAAGAAACAGGGATGTGCAGGGGAGAGACCAGAAGGAAATGTCCTGGGGATGACAAAGTCAGTGGGGGACCCGGGCTTTGTTAATGAGCCCGACTGCGTACGGGAAGAAACTGTTTGTGTGGCGTGAGGTCTTGGTTCTGATGGACCGCATCCTCCTGCCAGATGGAAGGGGCACGAACAGATCATGTCCAGGGTGAGAGAGGTCGGCTACAATCTTTCTTGCTCGCTTCAGGGTCCTTGAAGTGAACAAGTCCTGGAGGGAGGGCAGATTGCAGCCAATCACCCTCTCAGCAGAGCGAATGATGCGCTGCAGCCTGCCCTTGTCCTTGGCTGTGGCTGCAGCGTACCAGACCGTGATGGAGGAGCAGAGGATGGACTCAATGATGGCTCTGTAGAAGTGCACCATCATTGTCTTTGGCAGGTTGAATTTCTTCAGCTGCCTCAGGAAGTACATCCTCTGCTGAGCCTTCTTTGTGATGGAGCTGATGTTCAGCTCCCACTTGAGGTCCTGGGATATGGTCGAGCCCAGGAAGTGGAAGGACTCCACAGCGTCGACGGGGGAGTCACACAGGGTGATAGCGGCAGGTGGGGCTACGTTCTTCCTGAAATCCACAACCATCTCCACTGTCTTTAGAGCGTTGAGCTCTAAGTTGTTCAGACCGCACCAGGTCACCAGATGGTCAGTCTCCCACCTCTAGGCAGACTCATCCCCACCAGAGATGAGTCCAATGAGGGTGGTGTCATCCGTGAACTTCAGGAGCTTGACAGACTGGTGACTGGAGGTGCAGCTGTTGGTGTACAGGGAGAAGAGAAGAGGGGAAAGAACGCAGCCTTTGGGGGAGCCGGTGCTGATGGTCCGGGAGGTTGAGACGTGTTTTCCCAGCTTGACGTGCTGCTTCCTGTCAGACAGGAAGTCTGTGATCCACTTGCAGGTGGAGTCGGGCACCTGCAGCTGGGAGAGCTTGTCATGCAGCAGAGACGGGATGATAGTGTTGAAAGCAGAGCTAAAGTCCACAAACAGGATCCTGACCTAGGTTCCTGGGGAGTCCAGATGCTGGAGGATGAAGTGAAGGGCCAAGTTGACTGCGTCATCTACAGACCTGTTGGCTCTGTAGGCGAACTGCAGAGGGTCCAGGAGTGGGTCAGTGAGGGTTTTTAGGTGGGACAGGACAAGGCGTTCAAAAGACTTCATGACCACAGAGGTCAGGGCGACGGGCCTGTAGTCATTGAGTCCTGTGATCCTTGGTTTTTTCGGGATGGGGATGATGGTGGAGACCTTGAAGCAGGCTGGTACGTGGCATGTCTCCAGGGAGGTGTTAAAGACGTCTGTGAACACCGGAGACAGCACAATGCTTCATGGAGGAGGGGGAGACAGAGTCTGGGCCGGCTGCTTTGCGGGGGTTCTGTTTTTTAAAAAGCCTATTTACATCTCTCTCCAGAATAGAGAGAGTCGTCACTGGGGAGGGGGGTTGGGGGGGGGGGGGGGGCGCGCTGGGATTGGTGATACAGAGGCAGGACTGTCCCATTGTCTTTCGAATCTGCAGTAGAACTCGTTCAGCTCGTCTGCCAGGCAGAGGTCATTCATGAATGGGGGGTTTTTAGGCTTGTAATTGGTGATCTGTCTGAGGCCTCTCCAGACAGAAGAAGAGTCATTTGCTGAGAGCTGGTGTTGCAGTTTCTCAGAGTACAGTCGTTTAGCATCTCTCACCGCCTTACTAAACCTGTATTTTGCCTCTTTGTACAAGTCCTTATCCCCACTCCTAAATGCCTGATCCTTCAGCTGTAAACCAGGGTTTGTTGTTGTTGTAACTCACCCTGGTGCTTGATGGAACACAGCTGTCCTCACAGGCCCTGTCCACACTACTCCGTTTCTCCTTGGATGCAGATTTGTCAAATAGAAACGATCTCCGTCCACACGGGAGTTTCAGCATCATTCTCGAGTTGATCTGCGTCCACATGGCAGCCTTCGAAGGCGGACAGCACGTGACCATTAACGTATACTGGGCATGCGCGTGACGGTTTAAACAGGAAGTGGATTGCTTGCTTAGTTAAAAAAAAATAATACGACAGAGTAATAAAGTAGTCTTTAATAATGAAAGGTTGTATTTGATACTTAAGATCTTCCTCTAAAATCTCCCTCTATAAACTCAAACAGACACAGTTCGTGGAAAGTTTTAGAAGTTTTATTTTTCAGACGTAGTTACAGAGCTGCGGGTCTCTCGCTCTCTCTCTATCTCTCTCTCTCACATCAAATTTACTTTAACATCAACACTTACACGTAAACGTTTACTAGATTATGGGTCCATCAATGTGGTCTCTCATTCGTTTCCTCCGTGTTGTTGATGTCTGTTCTCACTAGTAGCTCTGAACATCATGTCCGCCTAGCTAGCTTCTAAGCTAATTTTAACATTACCGCCAATGGAGAAATGCTAACCGCGATTAGCATTACAGCGGTGCGGGTCTATCTCTCTCTCTCACATCAAATTTACTTTAAAATCAACACTTACACGTAAACGTTTACTAGAATATGGGTCCATCAATGTAGTCAACACACGTCTCTCACTCTATTCTGCTCTTGCTTCGTGCAGGAAAGCTTAGCAGATCGCTAACAGTAGATCCGTGAAATAAAGACCATGGAATCCATAGAAGAGTTTCAAGACTTCAGTGTGAATCTTTCTTATTTGTAAAACTGTGGAAACACAATATGAAATATGGCTTTACAAACTGTCCCTATACACATTACATGAATACAAAACAACAATCCATGATATAGCCAGCATGTAACATGTCCGCCTAGCTAGCTTCTAAGCTAATTTTAACATTACTGCCAATGGAGAAATGCTAACCGCGATTAGCATTTAATACAACACAAATGTTATACTAAACACGCGAATAGAATATATCTACGTACATCTTTTCATGCTTCATAAATACATACTTACAGACTAAGGTCTCTCAAGGCTACCAAACGGAAGAAGTAAAACGTTAGTGCAGCGTGTCTTGTCATTAGAATCTAAAAACAACGAGCTGCTCCATAGGGCTGATGACGGTCACGCCGCTCGCTAATCACTCCAATAACAGCTGCTACCTCCACAGAAATGCAGACTTTTACTGCACAACAGCTGCTAGCTGCTGCTAGCTGTTGTGCTAGCAGCAACATCATGTAGCTGTTGTGCTAGCAGCAACGCTTGCAATTAGTTATCCATGTTGAAATGAATCGCTGGTAGCCCAGTTTGTTTTCTTCCGGGTACGGGTCACGTGATAGTGAGTGTGACGAATCAGGGACGGAGACGTCATGGTTGCCAAGAACCAATCCAGTAGCGAACACGGGTGTGGGCGTAATTTTTTCTAAGCACATCCGTATCCGACCGTCCACACGCAAACGCAACCCCGGAGTTCTCAAATACCTCCAACCTCGGCGGAGTTTTCAGATTCCTCCGTTTAGGGTGCTCCAAAACTCCGGCGTAGTGTGGCCGCTCAGTGTAAACGTAGCAAATACGGAGTAAAAACGGAGTAATGTGGACAGGGCCACAGAAGCTGATATATGAAGTCACAGCCTCTGTGTACTCATCCAGATTGTTGGTAGCAGTCCTGAATACATCCCAGTCTGTACAGTCCAAGCACGCCCGAAGATCCTCCATAGCTTCACTGGTCCACTTCTTGAATTTCCTCACCACAGGTTTACAGAGCTTTAATTTCTGCCTGTAAGCAGGACTCAGATGGACCATGACGTGGTCAGAGTATCCCAGTGCAGCACGAGGGACCTGCTGATTGTTGTGTAGCATCCATCCATCCATCCATTTTCCTCCGCTTATCCGGGGTCGGGTCGCGGTGGCAACAGGCCAAGCAGGCTGACCCAGACTTCCCTCTCACCGGCAACATGTTCCAGCTCATTCTGGGGGATCCCGAGGCGTTCCCAGGCCAGCTGGGAGATGTAATCCCTCCAGCGTGTTCTGGGTCTTCCCCGGGGTCTCTTCCCAGTTGGACATGCCTGGAAAACCTCCAGTGGGAGGCGTCCAGGAGGCATCCTAATTTGATGCCCGAACCACCTCAGCTGACTCCTTTCGACGCGAAGGAGTAGCGGCTCGACTCCAAGCTCCCTCCTGATGACCGAGCTCCTTACCCCATCTCTAAGGCTGAGCCCGGCCACCCTACGGAGGAAGCTCATTTCGGCCGCTTGTAGCCGC
Organism: Anarhichas minor; assembly: GCF_050575085.1. Lineage (NCBI taxonomy): Eukaryota > Metazoa > Chordata > Actinopteri > Perciformes > Anarhichadidae > Anarhichas > Anarhichas minor. The sequence goes on along the minus strand of NW_027466483.1, from coordinate 3,488,502 downwards.
GACCTTGTCCTTTCGGTCACGACCCAGAGTTCGTGACCATAGGTGAGGGTAGGAACGTAGACCGAGTGGTAAATTGAGAGCTTTGCCTTCCGGCTCAGCTCCCTCTTCACCAAGACGGTCCGGTGCAGCGCCTGCTTTACTGCTGCAGCCGCACCGATCCGTCTGTCGATCTCCCGCTCCATCTTACCCTCACTCGTGAACAAGACCCCGAGATACTTGAACTCCTTCGCTTGAGGTAGGCACTCCGTCCCCACCTGGAGGGAGTTGTGTAGCAGTGATCTAGAATGTTCTCCTCTCTGGTAGGGCATTTAATGAACCGTCTGTACTTATGGGGAGTTCATGGCTGAGGTTTCCTTTGTTAAAGTCACCAAGGACAATAACTAAAGAGTCTGGGTTGGTCCGCTCCACACACAGTATCTGTTCGGCGAGTGTCCGCTGTGCTTCCTGCACGTTACCCTGCGGCGGCATGTACACACCGACCAGAATGAATGAAGCGTACTCACGGGGGGAGTAAAAGGGTTTGCAGTTTATAATGAAGGATTCCAGATCAGGAGAACAGTGGCTGTCACATCGTTGCACCAGCCACTGTTGGAGTAGAAACAGATTCCTCCACCCTTCGATTTGCCGGAGAGCTCTGTGTCGCGGTCCGCTCTGAACAGCTGGAAGCCAGCCAGCTGGAGCGCAGAGTCCGGTATCGATCCACAGAGCCAGGTCTCAGTGAAGCACAAAACGGAGGATGAAGAAAAGTCTCTGTCTCTCCCCACCAGTAGCTGAAGTTCGTCCAGTTTGTTGCACAGTGAGCGGACGTTGGAGAGAAATATCCCCGGCAGCGGTGTGCGAAATCCACGTGAGCGGAGACGCACAAGCGCGCCGGCCCGTTTCCCTCTCCTACGGCGTTTCACTGCATGAGTTAAGGTGAGAGCACCTTTGACGAGAATGTCCAGTAATTCCACAGAAGTTAACAGAAAAGTTGGAAGTAAGTCCGCTGGAGTTGTTCCCCTGATGTTTACGAGCTCATCTCTGGTGAAAGAGCTCCAGGTATCACAGCAGAAATAATCATAATCATTTCTAGAAGAATATACCAACTGTGTGAGAGCTTGACTGAGTCTGACGGCTAAGTTAATGCAATACACTTTCTGGAAACAGCAAGAGATTTATATCAACACATTTCCTGGAACTTTGACTTAGTTTCATGTTTGTTACATCTCCTAGGAGACAGAGCTCCTAATCTAATTGGATCGGTGCATCAATAACTTTACTCAGCATGTCACATAGAGCAAATAACAAAAGAGCTGTTTGTTGAATTTATCATGTTTCTCTGTTAGCTGTTCAAAAGACATGAAAAAGATGCCATAACTTTACCTTATCCCTCTATCGTGCCAAAGTTTAAAACGTTTATTACGAAAGATCATTGGTATGAGTTGGATTTTCCATAGAGGTGATTTAAGTAACAACTCGTTGCTCACTCAAAGAATATGATGGACTTTATAATTTAACCAGGAGTAAGTGGGTTTTTGGTTTTAATAATAATAATTTTAACAAATGAAACAGTATGATGAGATTTTTTTATGTTCATATTTAATACTAATATGTGACAATAGAAGTGAGAATAATTCACACATATGTTGGGCCATAATTCTGGCTTTTCTGTGCTAGTAAAATATGTAAATTGAGCTTTAACAGTGGAAAAACACGCAGTCTGTATTTTTCTTTGAAAGGCTATGAAATCATCAACATGAGTGTTCCATAATTAATTGCAGTTTAAATCCCGAAATTAGAGTAATAAAAAGTATGCATTATGAAGACGACTAACAATAATACGTGTTACCTACCTGTAGTGATTATTCCTGGTATATCCTTGGCAGCAATAAACAAGTTATCAATGGGATCCACCAGATGTTTGATGTTTACTCCTCTCATGTTGTAGTAATTTCCATCTTCAGCACGTCCAGTGCGCTCTATCGCCACAAGGTGGTCGTACCTGGTATTAAACATGACAAGCACATTGCATTTACACTCTTAAAGCTGAAAGACTCAATGTTTTAAATAATGCCGACTACACCAGATGGCAGTGTGATCACTAACAACTATCTATACCAAGGACACTAATCGAACCAACCCAGACTGCTCTAGAGAATCAGTCCTGATGTGAAGTAGTTTTTGGGTTGGTAGTAACGCAAGTCAGTGGGGACTTGGCTTGGGAACCGGAGGGTCGCCGATTCAAGTCCCTGTACGGACCAAGTATGGAGAGTGGACTGGCAGCGGATGCCAGTAAGCACCCACACCCCAACTGCTCGGGGCATCTGTTGATGGCCCCCCTCCCCCCGCTCTGCCATCCCTCCTGCACGTGTATAGGTCCCATATATTTGTGCCTTTATGTGTATAAATAACAACAGAGTGAAAAGATTGAATTTTCACATACAAGTAAAGGTTTACTTTCTTTCTTTCTTTCTTTCACAATAAAGGGTATTTTATTGTGTCCTCGTCCTTACTGCAAACACATACGACAGGTCAGCTCACCTGGGCTTGCTGGGGTCTCCATGGTGACACAGGAAGTGTAGTGCAGAGTCTGGGCCGCTGTCTTCAAATGTGACCAATGGGATTGCAGTTTTCAGCACACCTAAGGGTGGTATCACAGACTATTAAACCAAGACAAAACAATTTCAATTCAAGAGCAATGATGAATGACATTTCAGTGGCGTTAACATATTCTGGCGGCGGGTTGAGGTCCATCTCTTCCCCACCTGTCCTCACAGCTTCATCAATGATGGCCCGGTTCATCTCCAAGGCTCTCCTGTCAGTCACCATTGTCACCCGCTTCCCTAGCGACAGCAGCATGGTCGCCATGGCAATGGCTCCAGGGGGGCCGTCAGTCTCGTCAGGGGGACTAAAGGGGAAGGGGAAAGATTTTCATTTAAATAAATATCTGTTCAGTCACTATCTGTCACCGATTGAGGTAACACAATGGAGATTGGGTATAAAGCCTTTTGCTTTTGCAGCTTTACAAACTGGGTGTCTGTGGCGACAATCCGGGCAAAAATCACAAGCGGCTCTCTGGGAAGGTTGATCAAAAAACATCCCTGCAATTACCACTTACCGCCATGGGTGTAGCTAATGAGAACAAACGGAGATCTTTGCGATTGAGACTTTAAAGCTGGAGAGCAGAACATTTGTCTCCCCCTTCTGGCAGTGAGAGTAATGGGAGAAACCATGTGGGAGAAACCATAGCGACAGAGAAGCAGCTATCTGGAGTGGATGCTCCAGATAAAAAAGAAACTCTGCGTTAAAATTGCATGGGAAGACTTGAAGAGAGCACTCCTGAGGCCGATCCCCTGATCCCCCTGTTAGTGCAGGAAAGTCGCTACGGACACCACTGTGAAATACAGAGAGCTCTCCTTGGCAGCGATAGGCTTAACTAGCAATGCGTCAACCCGTTTGGCAAGGGCTTGAACGTAACGGACGGACGTTCATTTTTATGTAAAAGTCTGCCACTCAAGCTTGTTTCCACCTCTGGTTGGGGCAGTTTGAGCTGTCAAGACATGTCGGACTCACTGCTAATTGCCTGTTGCTCTCTCATCAGCCAGCATTCACCTGTGGAGTTATTCTCCATGGGCGTGATACCAAACAGAACCGTGGCACAAGTTACATTCTGAACAATTAACTATGCATCAGGATGCAAGCAATTCAAATAAACGGGGACTAGGATAATGTGTTGAAAGAATACTTTAAAAAGGAGTGTGAGAACCACTGCATGGCTTTGTATATAAATATTAGTGCTGGGCAACAATTAAAATATTTAATCGCATGGATTTTTTGCGATTAATCGCATTGTTATGGCAAAGTTCAATAATGAATTCAAAAGTAGTGTATTGCGCACTTTTATTTTAAAAGTACTGCTATATGAACAAAAGGGCAATACCATTTGGTTCACGAGATGCAGGTAGCATGTTTTATACTTAATGTGAATATAATTCATACTTTGTTGGCATCTTATTCTGAAAACCGGATGTTCGTCTGAAGAAACTGGATGTTGTCTCACGTTAATCTTTCCGCTAACTTTCAAAGTCCTTCGCTCGCTCCCGATCTGTGCCGTTTGAATGAGTTTACCGTGAATTTCAGCATATAGGTGCACTAAAATGTAAGTGTCTGCTGACTTTACCGCAGCGATGTCCAGTAGTCTCCAGGGAGAGCAACAGCTGGTGCAGCTTCTCTCTTTATTTCTGCCCCCCCCTCGACCAGAAGCGGAAGTCGCCTTTTCTCTACGGCAACCCTGAAGGGACATCATATCTCTAATACAAAACGATAAACATGAAACAGTCTGTTATGGTAAAAATACTTACCTGTTTTTTGTTATTATTATTATTATTTTTTCCCCATCTCAAAAGGCACACACACACACACACACACACACACACACACACACACACACACACACACACACACACACACACACACACACACACACACACACACACACACACACACACACACACACACACACACACACACACACACACACACACACACACACACACACACACACACACACACACACAGTTTGCTGGCTTTTATCCCACTGTTCTTGTCATCCTCTTGTTGTTATGTATATGTATTGTCTCTTGTCTTTCAATTAAAAATAAAAACAAAATTATAATAAATTTAAAAAATGCGTTAACGTGCGATAAAATAATTGTCAGCGTTAATTAATGAATGCGTTAACTTGCCCAGCACTAATAAATATACCTGTGTGTCAAGTGCATATGTATGTGTGCAGGTACCTACCTGTGCATGTAGTGTGTTGGAAAGCCAGTAGTTATGGCAACAGAGAATGCGTGGGAGAGTGCCAGACAGGAGCGCAGAAGTTCATCCTGAACAAATAAAGCTCTGATTCCTCGTTGACCTGGTTGAGAGAAAAGGAACAAACTTGCATCATCACATCCAGCAAACCTGGTACTGAGACAGCCACTGACCTCTCCATCATCTCCACTGCTAACAGAGGCTGTCAGAGTTATCTACCAAGTATAAGGTGAGACACCATCGAACATTATCAGTTCATGTCTGTTATTTTTCACATTCGATCTGGGTTCTTAATTTACTAGTTTGGTTTGAAATACAAAGACTGGTGTTTTGTTCTGAATCTTGTTGTAAAGACCACCCTTCTGCTTACGAATTTCATTATGCTACAAGCTAAGGGGAGGAGACTGTTTGGCAAACACGGCAGCTCTATAGAGAGCCAGAGAGAGATCTATCTATATCACGTCATCATTGGCATATGCCAACTGCAGTATGAATATTAACACAACGCATACTTGTTTGGCTATTGAATTGGATATTTTAGGAATGTTGCCAAATAGTCCATCACCCCTTCATATCAGTCTTTTTCATCCGATAAAAATTTGGCTTAACTGGGAATGTGAGCAGAGTACTTCAATTAATGTTGGTTTATTCTTTTCATGTATTTTAGCATTGAAAACACACAAAGGAGCTTTAATGGATTAGCTGCTCATGATGAGATTTTCCCTGCAGTGCCACACTAAACACAATGGCTAGATGGAGCCGTGTGCATTGTGTTCATATGTTATGAGCAACACTGAATCTCTTGCATAGGGACTAACAGAAGTACAGATGGTGAGAGAGAGACGAGTGGCTTTCTGGGCAAAGTTTCAAGAGTGGTAGTCAATCACACCTTAACTTTTGAGTGTAATTATTGTTACAAGACTGAGACCTTGTTCAGACTGCCAGCCCAAATTGTTTTTGGACATACCCAGATTGGAAAGAAAAAAAAAACACATGAAATGTGATTTTTGCAAATCGGATCCAAACCACATATGGAGGTGGTTTGAAATGTGATTCCAAGATTTTTTTAGACGGAGGCGTCTAATTCCGGACGCTCTAGCCACCCCAATTGGATTTCAACAGTCCGTGGACAGATGCCGAAATAGTGAAGACCTTCATGACTGCAGGACTGAACGTCCTAATGTATACCAGCCTCTACTGCACCG
>NW_027466483.1:3462500-3475000 GCF_050575085.1 Anarhichas minor | reverse complement strand
AACAGGTGGATAGCAGATAGCCAGCAGTTGAGTGTAAATAAGAGACAGTTGGGGAACAGGGTTGTTGGTTTGTCAGGCTAACTGAGCAGCTACATGTAGAGCTTTTAACTTGTGTTGCTGTCAGTGCAACTGTTGGCGCTATTTCATTAGTTTGATTATTTTGTTATTTGTTATTATTGTATTGATTTTTGTTGACACTAGGGGCACGGAGCACCAGGCCGGGCACGTGTCTAGGTGAAGGGATATAGGTAGTAGGTGGGTCAGTATCAGGTGACGCACCAGGAAGAGACATGTTTTTTTTACCAGAGCAAGAGAGAGACTGCAGGACGAATGTTTGCAGCAAATCTCGACTGGACATTGGACTTCTGGAGTTACAATCCGACTAAAATGGTGCATCAGTGGCCTTTTGATGTTTTGTTTTTGATTATTTCTCTTTGACAAATAGCCACTACAGCAACATCAAAGCATTGTCCGATGTGACTTACATTTATTCTTAATATCATTTTTATAATTTTTCATTTTATTTGAATTTAAAGTTTTTAAATTGTTGTTTTCAATTAAAATAACCACTTTTGTAAGTCATGATTATACAGAAATGTAAAATATACCACTAATGGAATATCTTAATAAATAGGAGCCCAATAGTACATTTATCTGTAGAAAGTCATACTTTTCTCTAACTGACTGGATAAAAAGGACCCTAGAAGCTACTGTTGGGTGTAATCATAGCTATTCTGATCATAGTTCCCTCTAATTGTTCAAGCTTAGGTTAAGGTTATACCAGTAAACCACAAATAATTCCAAGTGCATGGCTCCAGTGCCACATGCAACAGTACAGAGATGATACACTGGTTCTTACCGTTAGCTAATCCAGTCGTGGTGCTTATTCTGGGATCCTCCTGCCTGATTAACAGCCTCAACTCAGCAGGACTCAGAGAATTTAAATGATTTGACTGCTCCATTACAGAACACGTGCTTCTGTTAGATACTCCGAATGCTACTGCAATTACTTCCTCCTATTCCATGGACAAACTGGGATCTGCTAATCTCAGGTTCTTGCCTCAGGACCAAGTAAGAGCCAAAGACAGTCAATGCAGACGGCAGTGGAAGCCATGCAGTGGGGGAAGAACTCCGCCTTTCAAGGACTGGTCCACTCTTGCCCGCTTCACTCTGGTTAATGTTTAAGTGGAGAATGTGGTCAATCATTTAAATGAATGGCTCAAGATGAAAAGGGGGCAGGAATGGGGTAAAGGGAGAACTATTAACAGAGAAGATTATGACATTAAAGAGAGACAGAAGAAAATGTATGGAAACAAAAGCTTTATGTAGAGAGAATGAGAGGTAGAGACAGTTGACACGGTGGGTTTGCTTTTTTCGACAGTTGTAAAAACGTATAGGAATCTAAAATTAGCAACTAAATCACTGTTCTCTGTGTTTGTTGTCTTGGCACCCTTAGACATGCCATCAACTAGTTGCTCCTAAGTTGTTTCTTGAACTGCAATTTTATTATTTTTGTTTTCTATATTTTACAGGTGATAGGGCACGTGTAACACAATCCAACCAGTCATTACATCAACTCACCCCCATTTTACTGCCACAAATCTAGTACACACAGAATGAAAAACCACATCTGTTTTGTAATTCATGTGACACAAAAGCTGGTCTCGATGGAACTTTTTATTTTGTTTCCTGTTTGGTTGAACTCGGTGAAGCTGCCCTGCAGTATTTTGGGCTCATCTGACTTAAAGGGGAACACCATCTCAATGAATGAATTCCAATATGTTATTTCCATTACCTAGTAAAGTCCAATCAACGTTTGTGAACATGAGCTCTCTCAAAGCCAGAAAACAGAGAAGGAAGTGTAAAACTTATGTCATCAAGTATAAAGTGTGGAGCTGCTCACAGACAATGAATTAAAAGACTCCACTAATACCACTGTTGTAGTGGTATGTAAATATCACATGTATCTCTGGAAATAATAATCACAATGTCAACAAATGTTGACTAGATGTTCACAGATGGTTATTACATACAATAAAGCAAAGAGTCCATCAATACCTTTGCCCATCTTTGAAATGTATACACTTATACACACATGAAATATAGGCGAAAAAAATATAAATAATATATATATTAATAAAAAATCCAAAAAGGTACGTAATTATATGTTTGTCATTATTTAATTAAGGAAACCAATCACCCAAAAATGTAATTTACCAAAGACTGTTATCTTATCATAAAAGTAGGTTATTTAACTATTTACTTCACCCTCTGATGCCGCAGCCCCCAATAGTGCAGCTAGCACTTCAAACTGACACATACAATGGGCCCTATTGATGTAAATGAAGAGAAGTTTAAAAACAAGATATAATATGAGCACATCTTGTAAAATATATAATGAACAATTCTTTATCTTTATTATATAATTTATGTTATATATGATGGCCGGATATACTATGAGCGTGAAGCAACATTTTCACATGACTTAACTGAATTGAAAAAAATCTAAGATTAATCATGAATCAAATCATAAACAAACAAAATACAGTATATATATATATATACTGTAAAACTCTACATATGCTTTGAGAGCATATGCTTATGAGCATTTAACCTTCTATTTATCATCAATACTTTTCAGTTATTATATGGTAAATGGACTGTACTTGTATAGCGCTTTTCTAGTCTTTCCGACCACTCAAAGCGCTTTAACACTACTTGTCATCATTCACCCATTTACACACACTGTCTATCAGACTAACTCATTCACACACTGTAGGCACAGCTACGGGAGCAACTTTTGGGTTGAGTGTCTTGCTCAAGGACACATCGACACATATGCGACTAGCGGAGCCGGGGATCGAACCGCCAATCCTCTAATTCAGAGGTCTTCAACAGGGGGTCCGCGACCCCTAGGGGGTCCGCGGAGGTACTGCAGGGGGTCCGCGAAATTTTTGGTTGATTAGACAATTTTTTTTTTTCCAAACATGAATCTGTCCATTATTTTAATAGTTCAGTATTGTATGAAAGATAACAGGTATCTTTATGCATGGCAGTGGCACTAATAGTCCATCACTCATTTTCACTCAATATATGTTTAAAATGAAAACATCAATTTGAATAGCTTGTATGCATGATTAGCATGCAATTAAGAGACAATGTTGATATTGGCATTGGTATCAGCTGACAAGGTGTGTTTATAAATGGCAGTGGCACAGCCTCCCTACTCACTGTACCTTGCACATGTTTAAAATAAAAACATGAATATATGAACCTGTGTATTATTTGAATAGCTTAGTATTGAATGCACAATAAAGAGGTATGTTTATACATGGTACTAGGCCCATTTTAATATGAAACACAATTTTATACAATATATATGGTCGGGGGTCCCTGCTCCATCTCTCTATCACTTTGGGGGTCCTTGGCCTGAAAAACGTTGATGACCCCTGCTCTAATTGAAGGACGACCCTGCTCTCCAGTTAGCCCCAGTTATACCGAATCTGGAAACATCAAATCAAGTTGTTTCTTCATACTATCCTATGTCTCTAATGATGTGCAGCATTTTATGATACTCATCAGGGTAAATGCAGAATAACCACCGCTTCACCCGGCTTTATCCTCAATAAAGTGCTGGAAGTATCAAAAAGCTCAAACTGGTAGAATAGATATCCGCACACTTAAGTCTATGCAGAGAATACTGTATTTTTAGCTTTTGGTCTAAAGGACCTTCATCAGAGCATACATGGTTCAGCCATAATACTTATCAGGGAAACTTCAGGAATTCAACAGTCAAACCATTGATCAATTCACCCAGTAACATATTTAGTTTCAATAATGGTAGCAATTATTAGTCGCATAAAATTCTGGATCCTAAACAATGGTATTCTCTATATGCCCCTCCCCAAATCCCAAACTATTGATTCTAGAATCTTTGTGGGCGCTCCTTATATGTCAATATGTTAACAGGAAGGTTAAAGAGTGACCGCCAACCAGGCATTCTATCGGTAAGGGAATTTGAACAGGTTTGTTGCACAAAAGAAATCAAAGAGCATAGGTCAAATCCATGAGCAGAAGAGAAACCTGAGTGAGAGCAAATGTTTCACAAGCACACAGAAGCAGCCTGAATGTGAGGAGAAGGCTTTAGACTTTGCAGATTAAAGTATATGGGGACGATATTGTTGATTGTCATAGTCTTCCACCAATCAGATTTTTAGTTTGACATGTTGGGTGTATTTTTTGACATGTCAGAGCTGTCTAGGTGGCGTACAACTACGTCAGCATTAACGTGCGCCGTGATTGGTCAGTGGGCTAGCGTGACTGTTGTGAAGCTGAAGCTAGCTAGCAGAACTTAGTAGTAGTAGTAAGAGTTCAAGTTGAAAGATATGTAAGAAGTTATGACATTGACATGACATTTTTAGTATTTTGCTTGGTGTAGCTTTGTTTTTTTAACACTCAATGGCTGAAGGAGGAGGAGAAACGGATTTGGGAGTTACTGGCAACGCCTTTCTGGAGAAGAACATTTCCAGAAAAGCTGGACATCGTAAGAAAGGGTCGGTCAACCCCACAGCTAGCAGCCCTGACCCATCCAGGAAAAGGATTCGTACGAATGGTATTCCTGGCTAACAGCATCGGAGAAGCGTTGCACATTTTATGGCTAGGAATGCGTTTTATTTGCAACTGAGCGTCTTGGTGTTGGAGCTATGCTACGCTAACCTGAGTTGGCTAACCAAGGCAGCAACATGACACCATAGCACGACAGGACACTTACAAGCTACGGTGCTTTTGAAAGCTTTTGCTGAGACCCGAGTGGATCTACAACTCAACGAACACGATCGCAGGAGGACCTCTGGCTGGAACTGAACCGCACCGATGTTCTGTACGACCGCGTCATTGAACTCTTTGTTAACAAAGAAAGGAGGATGGACTTTGTCTTTAAGTGAACAGCAGCTTTGGTAAGTGGACTGCTTTTGTGTTTTTACATCTGCAACGTTACTTACTGTGTTCATTTGTCTATGGTGTCGTTTTTATAATATGGTAATATTGTTCCCTCTGATGTGAATAATATTTGAATGGTGCTCTTCAGTGTGTTGTGGAATACGTGTTTTAGCGCTGCAGTGTTGCAGAATTGATTTGTTGCTTTGTTATCATATAAATATATGCGACTGGTTCTTGTGAGTTTGTTCTTGTCATTGTGTTAATTACATTGATTTTGACTATATGCATTATCTGTTAATGACGAAGCATCCCGTAATGTGCGTATTCATGTATCTGTTTTCTTTTACAAAGCAAGAATTATGGTGTGGAGAAATGGGGATTGTGTGGCGATTGCTTTATCCCTGTTTGAATCAGTAGGGAACAGCTAAACGCTGCGGGGAGAGTGTAGCGTGTGTGCTGCTGTTGTTTTCCTGCTAAGCTAGTTTAGCGTAGTGTGCTTCCCAGAACACACGTGCATCACCAGAGTACAATGTTTTCTGGGCGTGTCAGACAGCATGTTGCCAGGTTGAGCGCAGTAGCTCCACCGAAGGAACATTATATGTCCCACAATTTAAGCTTCTGTATTTTCCAAATGCACTAGTATTATTCAAACGTATTGTTCGGTTCGTAAGCCTCGTACCGAACGGTTTAATACGAATACGTGTATTATTACACCCCTAGAAACAAATAATAACCGTAGCTGTGGCGTCATAATGAGGTTATTAGGAGGTGGTTCAACTGTAGTAGGACAGCACTGAAGGCCCAGGTATAAAATGCACGGCCCGCCACTGGGAGAAGGGCTGAAGCTTGAGCGCCGGATATCTGTGCAAGCAACCATATATCTGCCGACAAGCATTCAGTTTGAGCAGAAGCAGAGCAAAGCAGGGGTTATTTGAGTGGAAAGCATTACAAAAAACCGTAGGCCGTGAAATCAGTGAGTCGTGCCCTCAAATTGAAAGACCATGCTCTTGAATGAAAAAAGATCCATACAAGTCGCAGCGACTCACGGTCAGACACACCAGTGAAATACACTCTGCATCACGGGAAGAAACACCAGGGGCAGACTTTATCGTTAGGCAAGGTGGACAACCTGGGCCCGGGGCCATCAACTACAGTATGAAGACCCCAAACAGCTATAGATTTATTACAAGGTTTAGATGAGAAAAGTATGTATTAATAATTAATGTTACTATAATTTATTGTACCCTGCACATACCTAAAAAATGTGCATCTCAACTGTATTATTTCTAGCGATACATGTGATAAGGCAGTCGCTGTCACTGTTGGAGAAGCCTACATTTTCACTACTTTGGTTCTAAGGAGGATCCACAAATCAATCAAACAAACTCATTTTCCAGTCAAATATTTTTGTACAACAGTCTATTTCAAAAACTAGACATGTTATAACTGTAAGATTCCTCCGTCGCCTTAACGCTGTGTACTTTGTTTGCGTGTTTATATGTGTGTCGTTTGCAAATCATGGCATGACATTTCCAATGTCCAGAATTGTGTCATCAACAAGTAAATTCATTGCATGCATTTGTAAAATTTGTCAAGTGAAGGGAATAATCAAAACTCGAACTGGAAAAGTACTAACTGGATCGGGAGTAGACAAAAAGCTCCATGAAGGCAACTTTGAACCGTTAAGACATTCCCACACATAATTCAAGATTCGAGACACTTTAAGATTCATATTGGTCCTTTATACCAGTTATGTCTGACCGTGCATTATGGCTGGTTGACAGGCAGCATCTATTCAGTAGAAGAAATATGGCTTTAGTTTTAGATTACATGGTGATATTGTCTTTGTGTAGCCTGATTTATTAATCTGCCTTGCTCTGGGTTGAGATAAATTATTTTACACTGATTAACAGATCCCTGTGGCCTTTGAACCTTTGCTGTATTGTGAGAAGAGCCCAGTCCAGCCCTGTGAGGAGCCAGACCTTAGAAAACAGGAGTACCAGCAGGGTAACAAAGCAATGTTCTGTGGATGGGAGCAACAGCTAAACTTATCTTACACACCTAAAAAACATCAATATCAGTTTAAGTGTACTCTATATTTGAACTATATTTCCAATGCTTTACCATGCCATCAGATAGCTACACAGTCACAGGTTTCATACACATTTTGACCAATGGATTTCCATGACTTTTAACCAAATTTCCATGACCAAACATTTTGTGAAATCTCGGTGTATACATGAGAAAGTGAGAAAATGTAGTATTTAAACTAACAATGAGAATTCCAAAGCATACAGTCTACCTTAAATGACAAACGAATGAGAGACAATAGTTTGATTAAAAGAATAAACATTTATAAATATACTCTGGTTGACACTGACACATCAATAAGAGCTTTAGTAGGTAGCAGCATCCAGCTAGTGCACATATTGCTTTCCCTTTTGTAGTGCAAATTTTTCATTGAACCCTGTTACTGTACGGCTTCATATTAACTTCCACTGTTACTGTACAGCTGTTAGAATTGTGGCCTATCTTCTATTTGCAATTAATATGCATTCAATCCAGTTCAATTATTTAAATGAAAATGATAATCTACTCTGGCTAAGGTAATTTATCAAGAGTAAAATAATAGCTGTGATCTATACACACCTCTGCATGAGCAACCCGCTGAAATGAAGGTACAGGCTCCTTAACCCTCTCATTACTTCAGGGTTCTTGAGAGCAACTGCACGTGGGACTGTTGGTACACTGGCTGTGGTCATTACAGTGAACAGTGTCTGGCAGTGTGATGAGAGGACATGTGAGCCCTTGTTGCTGTAGTTCATCTCCTTGGAGCAGAGGCTGCATTTAGCATACCCTGCCTTATCAATGTATTTAAAATACTGTGACAGCAGGAAGCTGTACTCACGTCTGTTTAGACCTCCACCTTTATCCAGGCCCAGCTCCACCTTTATCCAGGCCCACCTCCACTCACAGCTCAGCCCTGCGTCAAGCTGCGCTACACAACCACCCTGAAGCTCTTTGACCTCATCATCTCATCAGTATCTGGGCCTCATGTTTCGTGGTCATGAAAGTTATTTTGACCACGAAATCATCCTCATTCTACTTTGAGTTAAACAAAACAACCTGCAACCAGATGCGCCGGTGTTCCGGTTTAACGTTAATGAGTGACCGCGTGAACTGAACCGGAAAACGGGGGGGCTGCATGTTTCATCACGTTACGTTTTTTCCTTCTAAATCGCGATAATGATGAACGTTAACAGTCGACAAAGTTCCGCATGCTGTGGACGTTAACTTAACCCAGCAAGTCTGAACGGTAACGGTACATAACGTAACTCAAACTTTAACGGAGGGATATGAAGACGCTGTAGACATCTGAACGCTGATTGGCCAAGACTCGACATATCAAAGATGTTCTATTGCGAAGATCACATCACATTTTCTCCTCTCTCACTCCAATCTGAGAAACGCTGGCTGGCAACTCAGCATAAATGAACGACATGGAAATATGAATATAACACATTTCCATGACTTTTCCAAAGCTTTTGGGATTTTATTTTTTTCCATGACTTTTCCAGGCCTGGAAATAACCATTTTAAAATTCCATGACTTTTCCAGGTTTTCCATGACCGTACGAACCCTGAGTCTACGTTTCCGACAGGGAACTGAAGCTGTTATCTACGCACTCACCAAAGCCACCAGACATCGTAGAACATGCGAGTGGCTGGTCAACCGCTGCCTCGATCGGTTCGATTGTTACTGTGTGACTTTGGTGTATAAAGCAGGGGTTCTCAAACTTTTGTAACTTAAGGCCCACTTCTGATTGTTAAAATGTCTGAGGACCCAAATAAATTAGAAAAAAATACAACATGATAAAAAAAGGAGAAAAACTAAACTAGGCTGTAAATATGTGTAATGCCTCTGTCGGCTGTAATGACTAAAATAAACATTCTGCTTACCCTCCCCATCACCGCCTGACATTATGAATCCAGACTTAATGTATTCATATTTCCTCACCACAAACGTTTGAGCCTTTACTGGTGCAGGGCTGTCTCCTGCATCACTTTTTAGTTTCAATAAAACGATCCATTTTGTGTCACTATATCAGAGGGAACGTTAGCTGACAGGGAAAACACATTTTTCTCCACCTGATGATGTGTCGTGATTGGCGGGTTAATATTCAAACAACTTTTTTTCACCGCTTTTTTTGTCATGTTATGATTTTTTCATAACATGACAAAAAGATTTTAAACCAGTTGCCTAATTGTTCTTGCTTTTCCAAACCCTTAAAAGCAAATCTATTAAGAGTTTGCTCAACTATCTCTGATAACAACTGAAAAACACATACAAAGGGCGATGATATATGAATGTGTTTGTGTTTTACCTGAGTCGATGGCAGAGTTATAGAGACTCCTGAAACATCCGAGGAAGCGTCTGGTGGCTTGGACAGCAGTCAGCATGCTGAACCTAAACATCAGCACACATACAGAACACTAAATCATTTGTTATCCAAAATCAGAAATTGTTCTTTTTTCACTATTCAAAACTCACATTATTGTCAGTCAGATCTATATAAGGAATTTAGGATGCAAAAAAATGAAATGCTGAGCGAGAGAGCTGTCTGAGTGAATCAGTGATTTCACCCTTTTAGTGCAGTTATTTTACTTTTTGATGGGCTGACAATTCCATTGAAAAAAACGTATGCCAGTTGCAGCGTTTTATCAGAACGGTTTTTGAATTTGCATTCCCAGCATATGATGACTGTTGGATCGGATTCATAGTGTTGAGGAAACAGTTGCTTTGTTTGTGGTGTTTATTTCTCTGCCACATTTTTGGGGATTATAATGAAAGACTACTGACTAGTTACTGTAGTGTCTGTATGGTAACTGCAGTGTCGGCAGACAGAAAACAACACACTGCAGCACAGACATGACGGAGTAGATTTGAGGTAATTTAGAAAGAGAAAGAACTGACAAGCTGATATTTGAACTTTAAAATGGCGCAGTCAGTAGTCTGTAATCAGTCATGTAAGCATGTGTGGATGTGTTCAAATGAGTTCTTATGTTTCCCTACATGACGCTTTTGATTCATTCATTCATATTGTTGGTGTAGAATTAGTTTCTATTGGTTAATACTTGTTTCAGCAACGGTACCTTTATTTTGAAATGTAGGCTGCACATCCTGTCAGCATGCAGTTTGGCCAGCAGACATTTTAATGGTTGCGTTACTTGTTTCTTGTATTGTACTCTGGTACTACCACTCAATGAGAAGCAAACTGTCACTGACACCCCAAACACAAAACAGGCGCATATCACTCATCACCTGCGATGGTTCGAAGACCAGTGAAGAACCCCTTTAGTTTATAGTCCTGTCCTGCAATAAAGCAGCTGCAGGTTCACTTAGATCTGAGCTCCAGGTGTTCCCCCGTCACTGTTGCCCTCTGGGTAATGTAAAGTTACACTTTTGTGTTAATAATATAATAATATTAATAATATATTAATATTATTATATATTTAATATTATATTATTATTAATATATATAATAATAATAATATACCCAATAATATGGGTATTGTAATGCCATCATTGGGGGAATAACTCATAAGTCGTTATTGGCTCTTAAATCTTTATTTTCTTACCTTACAAAGTCCAACGCCCTGGAGCAAGTTGAGGTTATTTGCAGCCTTGAGAGCGATGCCAGAAAGCTGCCATTAAATATTCTACGCTCTACTGAGTCGGAGTGTGTCGTCGAGCTATTTAGAAGATCGAGATGAAAAGAAACTGACAGACTAGTTCGGTAAAGTTGGAACGCTATTCACAGATTGGGACTTCTCGGATCAATAACTCGTTAGCGAAACGTTGTTCAAACCCGAACCCGAACACTTCCTCCGGGCTAAAGAATAACGTCGGTCTCACTGGCCAAATCCCAATGTCCCCCCTTACGGACCACTGTTGCCAACTATTTTTCCGGGGAAGTTGCTAGAGGCAGGTCGATTAGTTGCTAAAAGTTGCTAAATGACGTTGTGACGTCATTACGTGATGACGTCATTACGTAATAACGTAAAACTGCGTCATTACGTGATGACGTCATTACGCAATGACGTAAAACTGCGTAATTATGTAGACTACACAATAACGTTACTCAAATTGACTGTCCATCTCGACAAATAATATGATTTGACATCTGTTAATTAAGATTTTTTGTTTATTATCACATTTTTATTTGTAGAAGTAATTTAAACACAACACATTTTATATGATCAGATATTTTTAAACAACACATTGAATTATTGAACAATTACACATTATTGAACAATTACTTTTTTTTCTTTTCTTATTAACAAGTAAACCTACACATTCTGAACAATTTAAGCAATGTACTGGTAGTTAGTTAACATGCAACCAAACTGATCAATAATTATAGGTACAAGCTAATAACAAGGTATATATGATATCTTATTGAACAAGCAACTTAACTCAAATAATGATGTGTGCACTGGGCATCTCTTTCCAGCTGTCTCCAGGCTGTTGTGCTGCTTGGCTGGCTAGCTGCTCAATGGTTTCCTCCAGATATTGCCACTGTTCTCGCTCACACGGCAGTGTACACTGCCACCATCAGCTGTGTGTCTCCGCCAGTTCCAGAAAGTCCACTCCTTGCATACATACTGTAAATATGATGAATCAAAAAGTGGAAAAGAAAACCTCTTCATCTTCACTGTCCAACTGCATTGTCACGGAGCTGGAACCAGCAGAAGAGGATGGAGTGGCCTTAAAGCCGTATGCTGTTTTGGTGCCAAACTGCTCCAGAACTTCACTTGGTAGTTTGTGCTGGTAACAGGTATCTCCAGCCAGCTTCAGTCCATACCGCACCAGGAGTATGGAGTTGAGAGTGTGCAGTAACATCCTATTTCTCAGCTTTGACTTGACCACACTCATTTGGCTGAACAGCCGTTCAACCTCCGCATTTGAGTGTGGCAAGGAGAGGGCAGCGAGTGCAGCTTTGCACAGTTCTTCAAATGGATTTGACCCGGAAGAGTCCCTGTAGTTTTTTACTTCACTCCAAAACTCAACTGTATTTTCAGTTGAGTCCCACCTAAACAGATGGATGATTCTCCATTGGGAAACAATTTTGGCAATTGTTTGGGGATGGTACCCCAGTAGCTCAGCTACTTTAATAATTTCAGTGGTGCCTTTATTGTGGTTTAGCGTGTCCTTAACACTGAACAAGGCCATGTTTCGCAAGGCTTCTCGGTTGTCTGGGAGCCTTCCTTGCAGCTCCTTGCTTAAAGCAACAATGTAGTTGATGAACCGTCTACGAATGACCTTTTCGTCGTCTGGCGCAAGACTGAGTCGGGACACTGTGCTCTCGAAAAGGTACCCAAGGTATGGTGATGGACTGAGATGTCCATCAATGGCATCCTTCAGGACATCAATTTTTGCCATAGGGTGGACTACTCTGCTGCAAATTGATGTTAAGAGGTGTACCAGGTTGTCCAAAAGCTTGACAGGATCTGTTTGCTCTCCCTCAAATGACTTCAATGCAACTTGTACGTCGGGATTGA
>NW_027466483.1:3075000-3450000 GCF_050575085.1 Anarhichas minor | reverse complement strand
ACACGAGGAGTGACAGCCCGATGAACACGAGGAGTGACAGCCCGATGAACACGAGGAGTAACAGCCCGATGAACACGAGGAGTAACAGCCCGATGAACACGAGGAGTAACAGCCCGATGAACACGAGGAGTGACATTAGAATGAAAGAAAACCAAGAACAGGATGCTGGAACTAGAACCATGGAAATGAATCACAGCAGTACTCGAAGGGAAAGGCTGCAAGAGTTGACTAGATGCATCATGAATCTAGATGCTGTTGAATTTGACAGTAAATGTCATCACGGTCTACATTACACTTTGTCTGATACTAGAGCAGTACTGACAGTAGTTAAACATTCACGGAGCATACACCGCAGCCTGCCGCAGCCCTACGTCCAGAGAAACAATCAATTGAATGCCATTTGAAAAAAAGAATATTCATATATATTTTACAAACCTTGTGAAGCTCAGCTGCTTAGCAAGGATGCTTGCAAGACAAATGCCAGAGGTAAACTAAAGGGGTGTTTGAGGTCAGAAGTTCAGACCTGACGTCGGCCTCAGTATGTGACAAACATAATCTCAACCCAAGATTCTCAAACTAGCTTTATTTTAAGCTTTCAACCAAATCTCAGTCCTCAGAGCCACCAGACCAGAACCAGACCAGCACAAGCAGCCACTGGGAAGAGGTCAAAGGTCGAGGACCAGGAGTTAGTGGGCGACTGGAGGACGATCTGACACAGCAGACCATCTCTACCTCCCCCCCATGTACAACCGCCTGTTATCATGTGACTGAAGTTTCACTCACAAACTGAGCAAACTCCATTCACCCATGAAGACCCTTAGATACGGTTAAAAGCTCTGGCAAAGCTAACAAGTGGCCCTTGAGTTGAGATTATTCTGTGACATTAAAACTGGAAGATTTGTGTTAAGAGTTTTGACTGGTGCAGGGCTGCTACTAGTGTGACTATGCAAAACTATACGACAGCAACAGTTTGACCAGAGTCAAAGGTCACCTCTGACAACGTTTATTTGTGTTGGTTTAATAGATATTACCAATATACACGCAGTATTATTATCTTATATATTCATCTGTCCAAACAGTAACAGGGAGATGAGAAAACAAAGCTAACATAAAGAAGAGTTATCAAATATATACTGTACAGTTTCATTCAGTCTGTGTACCAAACAGAATGAAGGCTTCCTGTTTACTGTCATGATGACTTTAAATCTAGTCATCCAAGGACAACCAAGACCGCCAGCAGTGATTAGAGCCAGCGAACTGGTGCTATCCCTTTAAATGGAAACTGCTAAACAAAGAACCTCAGAGGGAATATGTCCCTTTATCGTTTACCTCTCATTCATTATCTGTTGACTTTATCCAAAGGCAGTTCAATCTATGCATGAACTCAATGCACAGGCCAGGACATTCATACACTCAACAGATCCTCAGGCACAGTACCAGAAGAATGAGGCTGCCCACTCATGTTGTATGCAGGGATATCATCTTCACTTCTCTTCCTTCACTGGTCCTTTATGCTGAGCACTGGGTCCACCAGTCTATTATGAACATGCATTAAACCTGCAATGGAAAACACAAAGGATATCGTCAGCATGTCCGATACACACAAATATTGTTTGCATTATAGAGTTCTGCAGGAATGAGTCAGCATTTTTGCACTTCCGGTTCCCCGTCTCAAAGACCGTGGGGTTTTTGGTTGGATGTCTGAAATAAGGTCTGTGGTTAACACAAGCTAAAGGTATTTTAATGTTTTTATTCTTTTATGTGTCTCAAAAAAGGTGGTTGCTAAAATCAAGTGGTGTTCATTTGATGATTATCTTGTTTAACAAAACATGTATCATAAATGTTTGTTGCAACAGAGTTTATTTTCTGTTGATAGAACCAGTGTGATGCTAACTTCCTGGTTGGCCTACAATAAACGTCATGTGTATGTTATGACACCATTAGTAACATGTTGACTGTACTTGAGAATAAGAAAGTGTACAGAGGTAACAAAGTGTTTCATATCATTTAAGACCCCTTCAGAGCACTGATCAGTTTTAGATAATGATCAGAAATGATGACAAGTGTTCATTATCTGTGAGATTCAGTCACATTTGTTCTAATGGACAACAGGCTGGCCTTCTCTCCAGGATGCTGTAATGTGGTTGACTTTGAGCAGCCCAGACTAGTTTGGGTCGGTTTCCTGTTCACACTGAATTATTACAAACAAACTAAGAGGCACAAACATCAAGTCATAGGACTCTTTCATTGGACTGATTTAGTGAGGTCATCCTGCATCATCAGTGCTTTCTGGACCCACAGAGGAAAATCTAATTGTGGGGATTGACATCAGCTTTAGCAGCACTATACTGAACCTGATGTGCTTATATAGCTCCTCTGGTTCTACAAAGAACTCACTGAGATAACGGACTATTACTGGCATCACTAGTCCACACTGTAACTGCTCCTCATCTCATTCATCTCATTGACTAACAGGTAGCAACTATTAGATCCCATAGTGAGGATAGTTACTGTGTGGTCGCTCTGTTTCATTCACTTTTTAACAAGGAACTGTAAAAATCACAACACACCTCAATTCCAACTGCTTTACACTTTTTGAAAAGCCCAGCTATCACATGCCGACGAGCCAACATGTTGGGATGGTTACCACATTTTTAAAAATTCATTACATATGCAGAAATATGTGCATCACTTTTACAGAGCGCAGGAGTTAATATTAGTTTTTCTTTTAAATTCATTCTAAAAATCACATATCTCCAATCACAGAATCCTGTGACTGGTGTGTTTTGCTTTCACACTCAGAACCAGAATGAGACCAAGGACCGACCAAACATCAGCTGCAATTCTAAACATTTTACCTTTACCGCAATCCTTCCTTCTATTAGTACGATGGCTGATAAGATTGAACATGTTAAGAATGTGCTTCTTTGCCTCTCTGTCTGTAGTCACCAGACATTCTGTAGTCATGACAGAAGTCATGACACTCAATGTCCCACCCGCATCCGATTCCACCCATGCTGACCCGTTCAGTCAGTCGTCGCTCTGTCCAGAGCAGGATGATTGCTTGGCCCCCAGAAGAGCCACTTGCTGTGGATGCTCCGATTGCTATTTTCTTGACCAATTACAATGTTTTAAATTCTGACCAGCCAATTTCATTTTTTTTCCTAACGACTAAAAAGCAGCAACAAGACTCCAGACTTACTTGAAGTTAAACAGGTCATAATTCACCATGGTGTGAAAACCTCTCCTGGATTTATTCAAGTTTCTCTCCAAAAAACTACATTTTACAAGATTACACTTGAACATATGATAGCGTTATAATTTACCTTCGCCCAACACTCATTTTTACTTAATATATTGAACCTATCATATTCCGAGTCAATGCAACCTCTGTTAACGTTAGCCGTTAGCTCCGTTATAAGCAGGACTGTGTTGGGGTGAGACACCGTGCTGTCAGCAGACGAGCCGGTTACTGTGATTACTCTGAGCAGCATGATGGGAATGAATTACGATACAATAAGTCTGATTTAGTTACTTCCACACCAACAACATGTTCACTGACTTCAGGGAAGTGAAGACGTGTTTGGTTGTTACATTAGTACATCCAGCATCCAGCAGCAAAAGTGAACTGCAGTCAATGAGTCTGCAAAGACTGCAGAGCCCTGATGCCCCGCCCCTGCACAGAGCGCCATCGCTTGTTTATTCAAAGTAGATCGGATGAACCATTCTCGAGATATGCGAAGGACACACACACATGCACGCACATGCACACACACACGCACGGTGCTGGTACCTTTGAAGTATTTCACCGTTTTGACTCGTAGCTCCAGGGTGGCGTCCTCATCACAGACGAAGATGGTGCGCGGGTGCTGCTGGAATGCAGATACGGTCCACATGTGGTTCACTCCCTCCTCTATGGCTTTATACAGAGCAAAGGCTTTGTGTGCTCCAGTGATCAGAATCATCACCTGAGCAGAGAACATGGATCCAGGAAAGAAGGAACACTAAGAGTATATATAGTGCATGTATGGTTTAGAATATCTTAACATGGTTACATAAGATTATGTTACTGCAGGACAACAGAGGGATAAATTAACTGCCTGTTAATCTGACCTCGTTGGCGTTCATAACCGTTCCGACGCCCACAGTCAGGGCCATGGTGGGAACTCTGGAGAGGTCGTTGCCAAAGAAACGAGCATTGGCCACAATGGTATCCTTCGCCAGGGTTTTCACTCGGGTCCTGGAAACAAGGCTGGAACCTGGCTCATTGAACGCTATGTGACCATCAGGTCCAATACCTACAGGATACATGAGAAGGAACCGGTCAAAGACGGAGCTAAAGAGAAGCTTTAAGTCACCCAAGAGATGAAATTAGGGGTGGGAATCAGCAGAGGCCCCACAATACGATAAAGTCATGACACAATCCTAATTGCGTGGTTAAACATTTTGCAATATGTTGAGTATTGCAATCTATTGCGATCTATTACCCTTTTTCAGCTACAAATTATGCAGTTTGTCTGTTTTTTTACGTGGTTCATGTCACTTCAATCATTCTTATTGCAGACGGACTGACCGACCTTCCACCTTTCTTTAGCACAACTTCCTGTCAATCCCGCTGACTTTACCCATGACTGCACCAGAAAAAAACTCAGCGCCATCTAGTGGACTGAAAAGGCAATTGTTACCAAAAGGTTTTATTTATTTGCAAAATGAATAGTTTATTCAACAAAAGATTGATACCTGGCATCCGTGTGTCGGTACAATATTGCCAGACAAAATATTGCGATACTATGCTGTGTCAATTTCTTTTTTTACCCCACCCTTAGATGAAATGATACCTGTGGCATCTACAACTAACGAGATACGGCAGACAAAACAACATGTAAGAAGCTCGTGTGTCTGACCTCCTACGAACAGCTCGATTCCTCCAGCCTCTGCGATCTTCTGCTCGTAGGCCTGACACTCTGCCTCCAGGTCCTCTGCATTTCCATCCAGGATGTGAGCGTTGGCTGGATCAATGTCGATGTGCTTGAAGAAGTTGTTCCACATGTAGGAGTGGTAGCTCTCGGGATGAGCACGAGGTAGACCTGGGGAACAAGAGGGTCAACTTTTTATTTTTACTAAAGCGCTGCAGTGCCATGAATTCAGCCTTCAGAGGAAGACGGCAGATCTTTGGTTCCGTCTTAAGGGCCAGAGAGACACTAGAGCTTTGGGGCCACGAGGATGTGGAAGGTACACAATTAAGAAAAAGGCTAAAAATAAAACACTGCATGGACCTTAATACAGGATTGCTGTGTTGATTCATCTAAATGTTACTCTTGCAGCCAGATGAAAGCTGCTTCTATGCCAATTGTCATAATGTGACATATATTTTTATTCTATTGAATGTGTTTTTTATTGTGACGTTCAGTTATGATGCATCAACTCCCTTTAGAGTTTAAGGAGCTGAGAGACCCTCAGCTCCTTAAACTCAAGATTGAAGACTTTTCTGTTTGCTGCCTTTAATTGAACCACATTCAAGGATATTAATCAATTTCTGCATTTTACAACAGTATTTTAGTCTTTTAATGACTGTTTTTAATGTTTCAATCAATGTTCTTAGTTGTTTTTAAATCTCCTTTTCTTTTGCCTTATGTTCTGATGCTTTTAATGGTTTTATGTGAAGCACTTTGAATTACCTTGTTGTTGAAATGTGCTGTACAAAGAAACTTGCCTTGCCTTTATCCAAGACACTTTCCTCCTATGGGATATGATAAAGTGGCTGTTTTTGTCAAATTTTTATAATATAAAGAGTCATATCGGATTCTGTGCGACGCTCTTCAGTTGTTCTTGGCTGGAACGCAGCAGCCCAATGAGCACAAAAGACAGTAAGTCAGGGACAGAGTGATTGAGGAAGCAAACCAGTCAGTCCAGTGTTGGAGTTTCCCGATAGGCTGAAGTCCTCAACTGCGTCCTCAGGAGCCTTTTACAGCGCGGGGCGGAGAGTCCTCAATTACATCCTCAGGGGGCTTTTAAAGCAGGTTCCACTCAGTGACTGCGGTAGGCTCATTCAAAATCTATCGCACGCAAAGAGCAAATTACCCTGCTGGTCTAGGACACTACTATCTGAAGACCAAAGACCATAGACTGTCTATAAGAAGTAGACTTAGTCATCAGGATGTTTTTTCGCAGCCAATGAATAGAAGTTACCATATTTGGAATGCGGAGCAGTGACGTAAAGACGCCATATACGGCTCTGGTAGCGGCTGTGAACTGTCAATCCCAGTAGCCCCGCCCTAAAGGACCATCATTTACTAAATGAACATCATGCTGTATTGAAGAAGACTTGAAACTAGAGATTGAGACCATAAACTCATGTTTACAATGTTTACTGAGGTAATAAATCAAGAGAGAAGTAGAGTCATTTTCTCATAGACTTCTATACAACCAGAGGAGTCGCCCCCTGGTGGACACTAGAGAGAATGCAGCTTTAACACATGAAGCATCGGCTTTGTTCGGAAGAACTGGAGGTTACCGTCTGCAACAGCTTTCCACAATTTAGCACAGTCCAGACATATACTAGGTTTCCACCTAGTCTTTATAATCTTATAGGTGTTTCATCAACAGTTTTGATGGGGAAAATGTTTTCTTGGATAAAGTATGACCTGCAATTTTGACAGGCCATGCCGGGGTAAGGGATTTGAAAACAAAAGAGTGGCTCAGATGAATGAAGCAGGTTAATGACGTGTATCCGTTTGTTACATCAGCGGCTCTCAAACTTTTTCTGTCACGCCTCACTTTGGAGGAAGAAAAATTTTCATGCCCCACCGCCCCAACTAAATTGTAACAAAATGCTCCATGTTGAACTTTTATTGAAATAACATTTTGTGACTCCTCCATCTGTGCTTTTTCAAATAATAGAATAAAGAAAATTGCAATCACTTTCAAGTAAACCAGATTGCTCCATCAGACAAAAACAAATACAATGTGCAATCGCTTTGTTAGAACAATGCAAATAAAGTTCAATCTGTGCAAAAAATAACTAATATTTGGCAAAAAATAGCTTATTGTGGCTGCAATTAACCAGTTTTGGAATCAATATATTTTCAAGATAATAACAATAAAGTGCAACCTTATCAAGAGTAAAGTAATAGCTGTGATTTAACTGCACGTGGGACTGTTGTACACTGGCTGTGGTCATCACAGTGAACAGTGTGTCAGTGAGATGAGAGGGCATGTGAGCCCTTGTTGCTGTACTTTATCTCCTTGGAGCAGAGGCTGCATTTAGCATACCCTGCCTTATCAATGTATTTAAAACACTGTGACAGCAGGAAGCTGTACTTCAGTCTGTTTAGACCTCCACCTTTATCCAGGCCCACCTCCACCTTTATCCAGGCCCAGCTCACTCACAGCTCAGCCCTGCGTCAAGCTGCGCTACACAACCAGCCTCCTCTCCCTGAAGCTCTTTGACCTCATCATCTCATCAGTATCTGGGCCTCATGTTTCGTGGTCATGAAAGTTATTCTGACCACGAAATCATCCTCATTCTACTTTGAGTTAAAAAACAACAACCTGCAACCAGATGCGCCGGTGTTCTGGTTTAACGTTAACGAGTGACCGCGTGAACTGAACCAGAACACGGGGGGGCTGCATGTTTCATCACGTTACGTTTTTTCCTCCTAAATCGTGATAATGACGAACGTTAACAGTCGACAAATTTCCGCGTGCAGTGGACGTTAACTTAACCCAGCAAGTCTGAACGGCAGTGGTAGGCCGTCAGGGCCAGCAAAGCCTTCTCTGCTGGCCTAAACAGAATCACAAAGTTAGAGCTATTTTATAATTTAATAATTTTTCTTAAATACACTACATGTATTATAAAAATATTTTTCCCATTATCTTATTTTCTCATTGCACAGCTCCTGTCTTCCTCAGTTGCTCTGCTTCCAGTGCAGCTTGTTTTAAGTAGAGCTTTTATCCAATCAGATTTCACCTCTGTGTCTCTAGGTAAGAAGAGAGGCCCGAGGCCTGCAGACTCACAAGTGAATCCCTTTACAGTTTAAGTGAATGGGGACGATATTGTTGATTGTCATAGTGTTCAACCAATCAGATCTTTAGTTTGCCATGTTGGGCGTATTCTTTGACGTGTCAGAGCCTGCTAGCTGGCCTAGCCATACGTGATTGGTCAGTGGGCTAGCCTGACATGTTGGGCGGTGACAATCCCAATATCTGCTGCCTCTGTCGAGCGGACATTTTCAGCCTCAAACGCATTAAAACGTATTCAAGAAATACAACTGGGGAGGCTCGACTGTCTTCACTGGCGTCCATGAATCGAGAAGGACTTCTTACTGGAACTAAAACCCACGGATGTACCGAACAACCATGAGATTAAACTCTTTATTAACAAAGAAAGGAGGAACAGCAGCTAAATAGTGAACAGCAGCTTTGGTAAGTTAAATGCGTTTGTTTTTACATCTGCAGTAGCTTTATTATGCTTGTTTATATATTATTATTTGTACAACTTGTTTTTATGAAGATGGATTTTTGTTTGGTTTTATGTGTGATAGGAACTATTGTTACGTCCAGTGTTGCTCTAGGGACATATTTAGCCGGTGCCAGTGTTGGCAACTTGGCGACTTTCTCGCTAAATCTGGCGACTTTCTAAACCCTCATGGCGAATTTTTTGTCAAAAGCTACTAGCGACAAATCTAGCAACTTGTTCTGGTGTTGTTGGAGACTTTTGTGACATTAAAGGACTACCGTTCTACAGTTACTGTCGTGAACTGCCCCTCCGCCGCCCCAAAGCACACACAGGCGGTAACTCGCGCAGCAGTCCCAGCTGCAGTCAGAGCAGAGAGGAGACGCACTCCCGGCGTATTCTCTGCAGATAGGTGTTGGCTTAATTTTTACACGAAACAAATAATAACCATAGCTGTGTTTCAGCTGCAGGACAGCAGTGAAGGCCCAGGTATAAAATGCACGGCCCGCCACTGATGAACGGTAAAGGAACATAACGGGACTTTAACGGAGGGAAATGAAGACGGTGTAGGCATCTGAACGCTGATTGGCCAAGACTCGACACGTCACATCAAAGATGTTTTATTGTGAAGATCACGACATCACCTTTTCTCCTCGTCTCACTCCAATCTGAGAAACACTGGCTGGCCAGTTGAACCCCCCCCCCCCCCCCCAAAAAAAACCCTCTACAGATCTACACGTTTCATGTGGATGATATATTTTGATTCAAAACGGCGAATTTCACCAAAAAGCGACAAGTTTGCAGGTATGAATAAATAAAAATTCTGCATTTCTCCCTGCGCCCCACCTGCAATACCGCTGCGCCCCACTAGTTTGAGAAAATAAATACTGCATTACATGAATCTTGCATGCTTCAAAATGGCGGTAGACCGATTGATATAATATGCAAAATATGTTAATTTACATTCAGCAATGTTCTGTCTGATTTATTATTATTTCATTTTTTTTTTTTTATAAATCAGATGCAAAAAACATGTCGGCATTATATAACGGCCATAGGGCACCCTCGTCTCTAAATATTCTCCGGCCATTGAAATACCATATATATCGACCACTTCCTTTAAAGGCATTCGTTGAATCGTGTATGGAACAACACAAGAGTGATAATATTGCTCGTTGTATGAGGATGTGAGGTCATAACCTGCCTCAACTTTAAAGCCAGAGCACTTTCTCTCCAGTGTCAACTCCTTAAATAACCTTAAAATACAATTATGCTGTATTTTGCCCTCCTCCAACTACCACAGATATCATTTATTTTATTATTATTTTGGACAGAGCATTTGATTGCTGTCAGGATGTAATGAGATGAAATTGAAGAAGACTACCTCCCCTACCTTTAATTAGTCATCTTTTAACTCACCTACATATTCATCCATGTTGAAGGTCTTCACATATTTGAATGAGATATCGCCACTTCTGTAGTATTCTATTAACTTCTGGTAACATCCATAGGGAGTGCTCCCTGAAAGCAATGAGACACATTGATGTTGAGAAAAGTTACAGAAATAATGTGCACACAGAAGAACACTATGGTTTGTGTGAACGGTGCTCACCTGTAGGTAAGCCCAGAGTGAAGTGTCTTTCAGCGGAGGGCTTGAACTGGATGATTCGGTTGCAGATGTATTTAGCTGCCCACTCACTGGCCAGGTCAAAGTCGTCCAGAATGACCAGCCTCATTGTGTTGGCTCGCTAAATCAATGTGAAGAACATAACAAAGTTCTATCTTTACAGGAGTCACACAGTAGCAGTGTGAGAAAACACGGAATGTGTTATATGCTAACGTTAGCTGCTTATCAAAGTTATTGCAGTACAATGCGTCACTTCTCTAAAATAGCGTCTCAAATATAGCTGTTATCTACTACTGAGGCAGGAACAGATGTGTCGTCACAGTTAGCGACCATTGTCCAGAGTGTTTGCTCTTAAGGCAGTTGCTATTATTAGCAAGCGAAGCAACGTGAACAGGAGCGGATTCTGACAAGTTTAGTTCCAAGTTGTACAGTTACTGCTGACAAGTCGGTGGATGTCACTCAGATCATCTGCAACTATTAGTTAGTTAGTTGTTAGCCTTGACTACACAGTTAATCAGTTATGCGTTTTTACCTGCTAAGAAATACGCTGTTTGTTGGAAGAGTAGTCACGTGTCTCACGATGTCTGTTTTGTCACGTGAAACACTTCTGGTCAAGTGATTTTGCCGGTGAAGGTATGGAAGTCCGTGTGGGTCAAAATAAATAATGAATAATAGTACATTATGATTTATAGAGATACATTTAATGAAATCAGTCACAATGGTATGACTGAAAACATATGTATAAATAAATAAAAAGTCAACTGATTAACTGTTGTATCATCATTCTTATTAACATTGTCCTTTCATGTGGCAATGTCACTCATCCCTGCAGCAAAGGGCAATTTTCTTAGGAAACAGTCAATAAATACTTTACTTAAAGGTACAGTGTGTAGAATTTAGTAGAATCTATAAGCAGACATGAAGTATAATATTATCAAATGTGTTTTCTTAAGTGTATAATCACCTGAAAATGAGAATTGTTGTGTATTTGTTACCTTAGAATGATTTATATCTACATGTGGAGCCGGTCCTCATCAACCGCCATGTTCCTACAGTAGCCCAGAAGGTAGAAAACAAACACTGGCACTAAATGGGGCTATTTGTGTTTACGTGTTTTCGCATTGGCCACAATATGTGTCCCACACGATTGGTAGCCATCTACAACCTCAGCGCTAGGTAGCGCCAACTCCTACACACCTGACCTTTAAAGCAAATTATCCTTGAAAGAATTTTTTTTAGTTCATTACTATCATCATATTATGAAAAAAATGTGTAGCTTTCCATTATTTAATAAAGTGGAATAACATGTCTTTTTTAAATAGTCCTGTGTTTTGTTGGGACATAGATGTGATGGCGGGATGATGCGATGTATAACTAGGGGATCCATGCTTTATTTCTGGCATGTTTGGTCTTTCTCCAGCAGCCAGGTACATCTGGAATGATTTGGACATCTACGGTTTGGGTCACTTAATTCACTCCAGAGTGGGGACATTAGTCTAGGACAAAATGAGGCATGTCCAGCAGCCATGTTCTGCTAATTTTCTAGCGCTTACATTTTTGTAAAACCGCCATAATGTGCACTTAGAAAATGCCTTCAAGTGACAGAAAGCCGTGCATAGAGGCCTTCAGTCCTTATTGACTGTCATACTGTCCGACACCTATGTAGCCCTGTGCTGACAAACAAAAGACGATCATTTTTGACCAATCAGAATTTTTTTGGAGGCCAATGCTCTTTAACGGAACAGTGCGCAGGATTTAAGAAGATTTATTAGCAGAAATGGAAACATTATTTACAGAACTATATTCTTATTAGTGTATATTTTACTGAAACTAATGAATCGTCTTTACTTAAAATGAGCCGATTATATTCTACACAAGGAGCGGATCCTCTTCAGAGACCGCAGTGTTTCTACAGTCGCCTTGAAACAAACCAAACACTGGCTCTAGAGACTTTCATGTTGTGATGTGACCTGAAGGCCACCAGTTTTACAACACACCTGGAAAGGGAGGGGTGTTGTAAGAGGATTGTGTGAGGGGATATTATTTCATCCCCTCCATCTTGCACTCATGTTTTCTTGAATGAATCTTGCGGACCTAAATCTTAGACGGACTGCATTTATTCAGCGCTTTCACCCCTTTATCAAGACGTGCAATTTTATTTTCTAATATTAGTAATGTTGTAATTTTGCAGAAAATGCATCACACTATTTAAACACCGGAATTAACCAGTGTAGGGCTATTTAGTTCATTTGTTTCACTTGTTTTCTTTATAAAAATTGGGCAATAGGCACCTAAGATTGTTGTTAATGCAGGTACAGGACCAGCATGCACCTGGGAGGGCTGTCTTTTGTAAACAACAAGAGAGGCAGCAGGGGTGATGATTTCTTTGTTCTTTTGTTTGGTTCCTTGCAGTGGACAAAGAAATCCAACAGCACACTCTGACAGTGTTTGGACAATGGACTTCTCTTGTCGGTCTACATAGCTGTGGTGCATCAGTGGGAAAATAGACACTAAGATCAGTTTTTAGTCAATCTAATAAATGATATGACAACTCACAAATAAAAGACATCACACAGATGCAATAGTCAATGTAAAGCTTTAGTGACTAGTTAAACTTGTAAAAAGACATTTTGAAATATACCTTATTGCCTTAAATTTAGAAAACATCCAGTAATATAATATGAAACACTGTGAAAGCGTCTCTTCCACATAAATACTATTTTCACTTTTGAGTACATTTTGCTGTTAATCTTTTTGTTCTGTGGATTTTAAATGCTTGACTTTTACTTGTGTTTCTCTTTACATTGTGTCATTGCTACTTCTATTTAAGTAAAGATCTTCTTTCACCACTGCTGATGAGTGTCCTCATTTTATCCAGACGGTGTGGTTAACCTGCAGAATTATCAGCAAGTCTTTGCCCATTACTCTCCCTTTTTGATCCTTTTGCCCTCTATGAGCAGCATTAGTTTTAGGCTCTTCTGACAACCAGCGGAACCCGCTAAACAGAGTCTTCTATCAGCATGAAACCCTGAAACATGGGGACATCAAATCCATCCTAAAAATCAAGTTTAAATCTAAAAACAAGAATCTGTAATATTTAAATAAAAAGCTGTATCCAAAGCATATAGACACATTGAATATACACATTTAGCAACATAGTTGTGTTTAAAATTTAATCTTGTAACATATTGTTTAAGAGGGAAGATCCACAGTACACTTTTCAATGTATCAGAGTCAGTGTTGGGAAACAGCTGGTTTCCATCTGGGATGTGGAGTGGAACTGTCAGAGGTAGACGAGTGAAGGTAAAACGTGTTCCATATTCTTCTCTGCAGCAGAACAGGATGGTCCCAGGTTGTCATTGGAGAAGGGAGACTTGGATGCAGTTAGACTGTTAAAATGTCCATTTTACTCTTTGTTCTTGTAGTCCTCCAGGTGGGCCAGGATCCATCCAGATGGTCCCAGAATGGCCATGGAGAAAAAGCTCAATCCAATGATAGTTTCCTGGACAGACAGAGGATTCAGTCAGCCGTCACATAACTCAAGATCCATCAATCAAAAAAAAGAAAAGAAAGTATTTTAGGTAGTGCTGGGCAACGATTACAATTTTTACAGTAATGCAATTAATCGCATTGTTATGCGCAAAGTTCAATAATGAATTCAAAAGTAGTGTATTGCGCACTTTTATTTTAAAAGTACTGCTATATGAACAAAAGTGCAATAACATTTGGTTTGCAAACACTTTAAACAAATAAGGTGCTTAACAGAAGTATTCCCTTTACACAGTAGCAGTTAAAATATTTATTGTATATTATACAATTATTATATTTTATGAAATCAACACAACAAAAAAAGCAATGTGTGTTGAAATAATATTCTATGAATAATTTAAGCCACTACAATTGAATCGAAAATCTTCCCCAGATTGGATTTAGTACGTGTTGTGGAAGTCCCAGATATCAGGAAACTAAACACCGTCATGTCTGGTTCATAACAGTCCGGAGGAGCTCCGTGGATCTCATCGAGCTGTATTCACTGTGTCTAGCGAGCCACACGGCGGCTGTTTACGACAGCTGTATGAACACAAAATAAACTGATTTAACTGCAATAAGCCGACAAAACTGGACTCTGAAATAACTACGTAACAATGATGTCGATTTGTAAAAAGTCTGCCTTCATGTTTTGTTAGTTCTCTCCACAAGACGACAAGATAAATAACTTTTAAAATACTTGTTTTCTCAATAGAGTCTGGATCTATCGGTGCTATGCTAAGCTAACATTGTAGCAGCTCCATCAACACTCAACATAACGTCACATAGGCGTAAACGGATACAGTATTTGTTTCCTGATTCAACGTCAGGACGTCAGTGATGACAGGAGCATCTCAACGCTGATAGGCTATCGCGCCGCAGCGCCCACCCCAAATGCTTTCATTGGTTGAGACGCATAATGACGCCCATCCCAAGCCAGTCCTGATCAACATCCCGCCCCTCCTGTGACCCATGGTCTGTCTGTGTATTCAGAGCCAGTGAGCAACGGACTTTCAAAACTGCGTTAACACGCGATAAAACAATTGGCGGCGTTAATTAATTAATGCGTTAACACGATAATAACGCGTTATCTTGCCCAGCACTAATTTTACGCCATAGTTTTGTATTAGTTTGAACTATTTTTCCCTTTAAATGTGCTGATGTTAAAAAGCTGTCACTCAGCCATGTATGCAGTCCCATCAGTCTTTGCTCTCAAACAAGAGGAGCAACACGTGTGCTTTATAACATTATAACTTTATTATCTATAACATGCACACGTTATTGGACACGCTGCATTTGTAGCTTTTCAATAAATAGACGAGACAAAGACGGACAGGCCGACGTGTATTTACAATATCACTGGATAATAATAATTGATACATTAATGCGTTTGCCACTTTAAAGTTGCAGCTGGTAAAGGTCGAGCTAATTGTTTACTACTTTATTATACTTAATAATTAGGCTATATACTGCTTATTAATACATCATAGTCTAATAGTTGATATATATTTCAGATGAACAATCTGCAAAGCTAGTCAAGCCTAACTAGTAACCAATATTGACATTGATAAATACATGTAGTGAAGTTAAAAGTATAATATTTTCCTGAGAAGTAGTGGACTAAAAGTTTAAAGTCACATAAAATAAGTAATACATATTTAAGTAGAGGGCTACAAGTACCTCAAAATTGGACTTACGTACAGTACTTGAGTAAATGTACTAAGTTTCATTTCAGCAGCATTAGAAAAAGAGCACTGAGATCTTTGCACTCAAAGTGGACCGGATAGTTGCACTTAACACAATGAACCCTGACAGTTGCTTACCGACCGTTCCACTCCTAACTACCTGCTACTATTAACACGCCGCTGGGCTAGCAACGATCCTCTGGTCACAGATAGAAATAAGCCCCCCCATCTACAAGACATATTATACTAGCTAAACCACAGCCAACTGCACACTGATCCTAGTAATACTGTTCTTTACTTTGTTTAGTCCATTTCAGCATGCTAATGCTGCAGCCCTGCTCTCCTTTAGAACAGCATACAGTGAGCTATGCTCCGTATAATGAGCCAAGACTTCAAATACTTAACCGGACATGCAGCAGTTTAAATTCAGTTATTTTGGTTAATTAGATACGTTGGCTTTTATAGCGAAACACACACGTAGACCTAACACAGCTGACTTTACAGATATCAATTTTGACCTCGCCAGCCAAGGACAGCTAAGCTAATGGCTGTCAGCTAGCAATGGAGTTAACCAGCTATAAGACTTACAACGGTGCCAATCTTTTCCTTGGCCGGGCCAGCGTAGAGATTAGCCCGCTGAATGACGGTGTGTCCCCGCAGGACGGGAGCAGCGCGGTTAGCAATGGTCCTCAGGAGGCCCGACATGTTTCTCTGCTAGGCTGCAGCGATGTCTTCTCGAATGAAGAAGCGACGATGATGTAAAGCGGAAATGGATCAATGCAAAGGTCGTTTCTCTTCTTCTCTTCATAAGAGAATAATAGCGAGTCGTACAGTGCCACCTACTGTCCTGGATGTGGATGTACATGGAGGTGTGACGGGTCTGTCTTCTTCAGTGGTGGAAAGTAGATTTACTCGAGAACTGTTCTTCTATAAAATGTTGAGGTTTTTGTCCCTTACTTGTGTATATCTATGTTCTTAACTATATTTAAAGGTAAAATAAAATAGTAATTATAATTAAATTAAAAACACAAGACAGACTTTAAAAAAAGTGTCACTCTGCCGTGTTTCAGATGTATGATAGTTGTTATTAGTGATTTTTTTTGACTGACGGCATCTTCCTGCCAGCATCTGCGAAGGTTTATTAGTGTGATGGTTAAACGAGCCAAGCTAAAGTATTATTAGAAGATCTTCTAACCACGGTTCAAGTCTCCTGTTCAAATGCTCCGAGTGAAAGTTGAAAATGAAAGCAGATAGCCATGTCTTCATCAATCTGCTTTTACATCCCTTTTGTTCTTGCTTCTTTTATTTTTAAAAGTCAACCATCGCACCAACGCTGACACCAGTGTCTAGTTGCCGCCACTAATTCTCCACACAAACAAAATGAGGCCCTTTTATACACCTAGTCCAGCTAATTGGACCAGCCCTGCCATCTACGGGTAAGTATATTGCTAAACATATATGTATAATAAATATTTACATGACTTTACCCACACCACAAGTATCCATATTAATTAACATCTAATTATAATGCCTAATAAATAAAGTACATTATAAACACCATCATTTATCTAAATAAACACAGCAACACATATCTTCACTTCCCCCTACCCGCTTCCTGTAGTTGGTATTTCCCGGAACTATAAATGGGTGCTCGAGCCCCGGGGAAGTATTTTGCCTGAACACCCTGGGAAGAGGAAACAGGCAGAGGTAAGTTGTTGCATATACACAATAATGTTCTGCCACATAGACTTTTACCACAGTCAAGTCTATTCACTTTGTCACTGACTGCAGTTGTCTGTTTGTTGGCAGGGAGAACAAAAGGATAGTGATGGCGAGATGAAGCTTCATGAAGCATTGAAGCTTTCCATCCAATTGGTTCACACATGGGTCAAAGCTTCATGGTGCTTCATTTGCTCTACTGCGCCATCAAGTGGACAATAAATGTAAAACAGGCAGAGTGATTAAAATGACACCATGGCTTTGGTGTGTGAAGCATTGAATTGAATAAATGAATGATGTTTGTGATGCCAATACATAACTTATGAACTTATTAATATGGTGTCTGTCTTTATGATACAATGGTGGGGTCAAAAGGGAAAGTGGAAACAAATTGGGGAGAGGGTTGTGATGTGAAAAGTAAAAAAAAAAAAAAAAAAAAAAGTTAAAGATAGGATTTCTTATACATGTACGAAGCTTGACATCAACATTTAACATGTTGCAGTCAAGGATCGAACAGCTGACCTAGCAGTTACCAGACTACACTCTCTACCCATTGACCCATGGCCGAATATACTTATGTTTCTTGGTTTGTGACTCTACTTATCTTACTAGGGACAAAATGCAACACGTAAAACATTTTTTTCATTTTTATTTAAAAATAACAACTTTTCCACAGTGCTGGGCTTCAGGCGTTTTTTTTTTTTTTTGATTATTTCGCCTGCTTTAGAAAACACCCTTTCACAGGCACAGATGAAGCTGGGGTACAGAGAATAGTTTGCAAACAAACGCGCAATAAAGTCCGAAGTACACAAAATGTGACAGGGGAACCATTGCGTTTCACTGCCCCTTATATTTCGAAACGCACGCCAAACCCGTGAACCATTTCCTGAATCAGTCACGTGGTATGGCCGGTTTGCGAGGCCTCGATACGCGCTTCACAAAAATTGTCCTGGATTACTCGACACAGGCTTCAAAGCCTCGACACGAAAGGTCACATCACTACAAAAGGACCAGCTCTGTGTCCTAGCTGTGCACAATGCTCCCAGCATCCACAGTCCAACAATAAATGCATACAATAAATACAATACAATGTTCTTGACCCCATCTCACACACTATCCGTGGTCCAAGTAACGGCGGTGCGTCGTTGCAAAACGTTTTTATATATATACTTTTAAATGATAATAATATTGGATGATTTATTTTCATTATTTTAGCCGATTGTTGTAACTGACTATAAAAGTAATAATTTGGAAAGTGTATTATGTTCCCTTTTGTTGCAAAATCATACTTAAATAAAATGAATGAGAAACAAAAAAGTACAATGTACTTGCCTCTAAGGATGTATACAAAGAACGGGTGACTCAACTAAAATCATAAAACTGATTTATGGAAGCTGACCTGTGGTAACAATGGGTGTTCTAAGGAAATGTGGCTCCGCCCGCTCCGTTTTCGGTGGACTGCGCTCATGTAGGAGACAACGGGCTGTGTGACCTCTGAACCCGGGACAAAAAAAACAAAACTGCTGTGGCACCGCACGTGTGTTCTGGGAGGCTACGCTAAACTAGCTTAATGGGAAAACCGCAGCAAACAAGCTACGAACTCTCCCCGCAGAGTTTAGCTGTTCCCTACTGATTTAACCCATAGGACCCTAGCCCTATTTTTAGACCTCTGCTCGAAAATTGCATACCCATACTCAAGAGAGTCCCGAGCTCTAACTACAAGGTCTATTTTAATAATTTTGATGCTAGAATACTGGTAACACTTGTGAGATGTGTCGAATTATGTAAATATTGTGTATATGTTACTGGTTAATAACTGATACACTTATGGCACAGCTCAAATTGAAAAATTTCTAGGTTCGCCTGAAAAAAGCACTTGTATTGAAAAATTTTTTTTTAAAATAATGCAGCTGCAAGCCTAAAAATACGCCACAGACATAGAACACGTTTTACATGTCCCCACAACATATTTTACTTCGATTGAGTGAAGCAGGCCAGCATAAATGGTCATAAAAATCAAAATTTTGATTTTAGGGAACCAGCTGTTGCATTGCTGTATACTAATTGTATATACTATATAACTAAATATTAACTATATATTCACTTTTCTTATCACTAAGAGTGTTCAATAATCCTAATAAATCAGTTTGACACCATTTTGAATAATTTTGAGCAGTTATGATGCGTCATATCTGTCATTCATAACAATAAATGGCTCATAATGTGTGTCTATGTGACCCTGGTAAGGCCGATTTACTGGTGTGAGAGCTTTTTAGATGCGGGATAGTCCAACGGGAGCCATGCGGGGGCATTTGATCGTATCCGGGTCTGTTTACTGACTAAAAATCGCAAAATGCAGGGCGAACCCCCCTCTCTACATGGATTGCTCCACCTCACAGAATAGTCTGCCATTTTGTGATTCATTCCGCGAGCGCATTGATACCAGTCACAGACTCGCAGCACAACATGGCTGGCAGAGCTGTGCAGAAATCGGCTAGAATAAATCCGTTTTACATCGCCAAAACCGTCAAAACGTAAGTTTTTTTTTTTTACCCAATTTATTTTCTCGTGACATGTGGCTGATGTTGGCATGTATACCCATAACTTTTGAACGGTTTGAAAGAGTAATTTCGACGCCGCTGTGCGTTTCCGGGTCGAATCGTGCCCCTCCTGCATGTGTTCATCCGCCATGTGCGATCAGTGCTCCGTGATGAGAGAGCCATAGAGAGAGCATAGGTCGTCGATTTTTGGCCAGAATTGTGGCAAATCTTCTAGATATCTTCCAGATATGATATTAGTTCATGTATAATTGTGTTTGCAGTGTTTAGAATGGCTGGTATGATGATGTTGCTCGGACTTTTCCCGTTAATTCGATATTTAATATGTCTGGAGCAATAATCATATTTCTTTATGAAAAATGCTTTCTACGACATGCTGAATGCTACACACTCTAAAACAGCCCCCCGTGGGGGGCTCTCGGGTCCTATGGAAACAGGGCTAAACAATCACCACACAATCCCCATTTCTCCAGACCATAATTCTTGCTTTGTAAAATAAAACAGCCCAAACAGATTCAATTGTCAGGACAATTGGATCTGCATGACGATATGCTTCGTAATTAACGGACAATGCATAGTCTAAATCAGTATAATTAACACAATGACAACAACAAACTCACAAGAACCAGTGACATATATTCATATGCAGTGGCAGGCCGTGCATTTTATACCTGGGCCTTCTGTGCTGTTCTACTGAGCTACGGTTATTTGTTTCTATTGGTGTAATAAAACACGTATTCGTATTAAACCTTTTGGTACGGGGCTTATGAACCGAACAATACGTTTGAATAATACTAGTGCATTTGGAAAATGCAGAAGCTTAAATTGTGGGAAATACACTGTTTTCGGTGGACTGCAGTCATGTAACAGATAACGGGATGTGTGACCTTTTGAACCCGGAACAATAACAAAAAACAGCTGAGCAGTGTTGCCAACTTGGCGACTTTCTCGCTAAATCTGGCGACTTTCCAAACCCTCATGGCGACTTTTTTTGTCAAAAGCAACTAGCGACAAATCTAGCTACTTTTTCTGGTGTTGTTGGAGACTTTTCTGGTGTTTTGACTCTGACGTGAAAGCACGTACTGTTCGGCACGCGGGAGCTGCTGTGAGCTCCTCCGCCGCCCCAAATCACTCACAGGCAGTTAGTCTCAAAGTAGCCCCTCACGCAGCAGTCCCAGCTGCAGAAAGAGACCCACACTCTCGTGTCCAGACTGCAAATGAATCGCGCATGCGCAAAGCTGCCGCTGTTCCCGCCTCTCTCCTACAGCGCTCATTACAATTATGCAAATTAGACGATGACGTCATTTAGCGACTTCTAGCGACTTTTAGGACAGCCAATAGCTACTTTCCTTACTGAGGAGTTGGCAACACTGAGGCCCTGCGTCTGTTCAGGGAGGCTAAGCTAACTAGCTTAGCGGGGAAACAACAGCAGTTAGCTGTTCCCTACTGAATCAAACAGAGAATCAAATGTCCGAAATAACCCCGCATTGATGGGATGCTTCGTCATTAACGGACAAGTCAGAATCAATGTAATTAACACAATGACAAGAACCAGTCACATAAAATGTCAAGCATGACAAATCAATCCAGCAACACTGCAGCGCTAGAGCGCGAGCCATTCATATTCATAAAAACTACAAGATAGACAAATGAACAGTTACTGCAGATGTAAAAAAAAAAAAACCCAGTTTGTCACTTACCGAATGCTGTTCACTTAAAGAGTTAAAGAGTTTAATCCCAGTACATCGTTTCAGTTCCAGTAAGAAGACCTTCTCATGGACGAATAGACCGCGACCGGCCGGCGTTCGCCGAATGCGCACCCGTCCGTTCGGTGCGTGTTCGGTGTACAAACGCCGGCCGGCGTTCGGTGTACAAACGCGCAACGAACGACTGCGGTCATGTGGTCCGTCATCCGCGGAACCTCGGTCACGTCAGCCGGCACTTGAAATGTAATGCTCGTCTATTCGAGGTGCTACGGTACGGGTGCTTTGATAGCCAAAAAGCCCCGAAATAGACCTATTTATACCATCAATAATTTGTCCAATTTGATATAAGTCAAAAACAACGTCATTTTGTACATTAAGCTTTTGAGAAGTACAGCTTTTGAGAAAATTTGATGTAAAGTCAGCTCAAATGACATTTTGATATTTATAATTTCCCTATATTTGACATTTTATAAAAATGAATCCTTAAGAGGTTATGTCAATATTTCACTTGATTCTTGTTAATGACGACCCTCACTATGGACATGAATATTGTCATGAAATATTACTGTACAGTTTTTGAGAAAATTAGATGTAAAGTCAGCTCAAATGACATTTTGATATTCATAATTTCCCAATATTTGACATTTTATAAAAATGAATCCTTAAGAGGTTATGTCAATATTTCAATGGGTTATTGTTAATGACGACCCTCACTATGTACATGAATATTGTCATGAAATATTACTGTAGTTTTTGAGAAAATTAAAGGCAAAATCAGCTCAATTTACATTCATTTTCATAATTTCCCAATATATGACAGGTTATAAATACACATCCTTAAGAGATTACAAGAAACTTTCCTGCTAACAGAATTGCTGTCATATATTGTGCAGTTAAGCCTTGATAAAGACATGTCAATGCTTTACTTGGACCATGACTTCGACAGTGTCGTTAATATGATGAGGCTCTACAAATCTGTTGGACACGGAAGTGGTCTTGCAAAGAGACTAAAGGAGCTATTTAGTGAAAATAGCAAGTGGATGATGTCCTGGGTACTGCCTAGGAATATGGGCTGTGGCCAATTTAAAATCCTGGACATTTTTTGAAAGACACAGCGTTAACTCTTGTGTTTATGGTTACAGCAGCTTCAAGTGTGTTTGTAGTTTAATGTACTTAAGCGTTTAGAAGAAAAGTGTTTCTTAGACTATCTGTGGCTTGCTGTCTTTTTTTGTGAATGCTGGTAAAGTTCTTGCCACTATGGCTTCTTCATGAGTAGATTTTGTTAGTTAGAACTGAATTGTTTGTATGTTTGAAAATTGTTGTATTGTTAAGCTATATGCTGTGCTTGCTTTTTACCTGATGGCTTATTTAAAAATGAGTCACTTCAGCACGATGTCGCGACCCGGCTCAAAAGGCCGCAACATGAGGTAGACAAGACGAATAGAAAAGTAATCAAATATACATTAATTTAAGAACAAATAACTGAACTAAACAGCCAGCCAGGAGTCAGCCAGCCAGCCAGGAGTCAGCCAGCCAGGAGTCAGTCAGTCAGCCAGCCAGCCAGCCAGCCAGCCAGCCAGCCAGCCAGGAGTCAGAGAGGAGAGACCCCCAGCCAAAGAAGAGTGTCAGCCTTTATAGCTGGGACCTACTGCAGGCCCAGGTGTGGCTCATCAGCAGCAGATTACCATCCTGAAAGACAACCTGAAAACAGGACACCAGAGCCCTGGTGGAAGGGAGGGGTCGTCACAATGACAATTAAAGATATAACTTTATAGCAATTGCAATAATTTTGTCTGTCATTCTATACAGTACAAATGAGCCTAATCATGATTGCATAAAGATAGAGCTATGTGTTTGTGTTTTGTGTGTGTGTCTGCATGTAGGCATGAGTGTGTCACTGTCCTGACATTTGTGTGTACCCTTTGATGTTTGTGTTACAACAATCTTTTTTACAAAATGGTAAATTTATTACCCTTGGAATGTTTTTTTTAAATGCGGGTTTTAGTGCATGATCAAGTGAAACTGTATTTCATTTTTTACAATTTTCACAAGACAAAATTAAGTAAATGTAAAAATGTTACTTATGTGCAGTACTTAAATACATTTAATGCAGGCTAATTTGTTAAATTCCAACACATACAAACAGAACTGATGCTAACAGACAGAAAAAAATAACATCCAGGAAAAACATCTGAGAAAACAGCCAAGACGAGGATATTCCTTTTGCTCCTACCAGCTTTTTTTTTTTTTTTTGTTATCTACCTAAATATTCTATTTTAATTCATATTAAACACCTAACATGGCCTTTGGGACAACAAGAAAAGGGATGGTGCAGGAACGTCGACACGTGGCACTTAAAATACTCGAAGCATCAGGTGTGTGACAGCATTTCTTCATATTTATTTATACTGTGATATTGTACTACTAAAGATCTAAAATGTTTCTAAATTAGTTTTTGACATCGAAAACAACTGTGCCATGTGTTCTGCCACAAAGCTACCCACTCCAGGACCTGCTATCACTGAATGGGTAAGGTGTTGTAATTAGTTGTATTTGTGCATTTGTTAATGGATCTGAGTTTTTGTTTTGGCGTTTTGTAGATTTAATTGAGAATGGACAGTAGAGGGCTGACAGGAAATGAGAGTAGAGAGAGAATGGGAATGTCATGTAACAAAGTTCGCCATTCAGAGTCATATCAGTGATATTGCAGTTTACTCCTCTAACACTAGGGCACCTCTTGTTTTAATCTTGGCAACGCAGACAAGATTGGTGTACTTTCTTTTGAGTTTCCAGGAATATGTGTGCAATTTCAAATTAACTAAATACATAGGACAAAGAGGCTTCATTGTCCATCACAATCTCAAGGAACACTTGCTATCATCTGCACCAAGCCACTCTGATATGTCCATATACTCTGCCTTGCTCTTTTCCTTGCATTTGCACCATGGCAGCTGACAAATTCAGATATAGGACCTTGTCCTATTGTTGATTGTCAATCAAAAAAAACAACATTGTAAAAGCTGTGACCATGACAATAACAATGTCCCATTTGATTAAATGATGAAAATAATTTCAAATTTAAATAAAGTTTGCTTTTGGGGTGAATTCCTGTTTGAAGTCTATCTTTACTAAGTTGTTTCAATTTTATCCTTTTTCAGATTCAGTGTGACAGCTGTAACAGATGGTTCCATGCCGATAGCCTGCAGATGGAAAAATCCCTGCTTTTAAAAATAAAAAACAATGACTGGAAATGCTGTTTGTGCAACAATTAAATCCACATACAGCATTTATGTTTTTTTGTCTCTTTTTATATGCCCCTTGCTATATCTGTCTGTGTGAAGAGGGTGGTCAGATATGTTTTGCATTTCATGTTGTGTTTTTATCATTAAAAGTTTTTCTTTGAAACTTGACAATTAGAAAATAATTAATGCGCATGTGTTCCAACTGAATCCGAATCCAAATACATTAGTTTTAGAACAATGCC
Source organism: Anarhichas minor (assembly GCF_050575085.1). Lineage (NCBI taxonomy): Eukaryota > Metazoa > Chordata > Actinopteri > Perciformes > Anarhichadidae > Anarhichas > Anarhichas minor. Next base: position 3,425,238 of record NW_027466483.1, on the reverse strand, counting down.
TTTGATCACCACCACACTAAGGAGGTACGTAGAGGGAGGTAGAGCTATATATGTCCAAAATGACACAAAAGACCAAAGCTTAATAATATAGACAATCAAAACATTAGACATACAGCAAAATTACATGGGATTTTTAATGGACATAGTCGGAGTGATCATGAACAAGAATCCATTGAAAATGTACTAGAACCTCTTAAGGAACTGTTCAAAAAGGTATAAAGGATTAACTTATATCTTTATTTAACAGTTTAAAATATGAGGAAATTATGAATATCAAAATGTCATTTGAGCGGACTTTGCATCTAATTTTCTCAGAAACTACAGTAATATTTCATGGAAATATTCATGTACATAGTGAGGGTCGTCATTAACAATAATCCATTTAAATATTAACATAACCTCTTAAGGATTATGTTTTATAAAATGTCAAATATTGGGATATTATGAATATCAAAATGTCATTTGAGCTGACTTTACATCAAATTTTCTCAAACTGTACAGTAATATTTCATGACAATATTCAGTTACATAGTGAGGGTCGTCATTAACAAGAATCCAGTGAAATATTGACATAACCTCTGAAGGATTCATTTTTATAAAATGTCAAATATGGGGAAATGATGAATATCAAAATGTCATTTGAGTTGACTTTGCCTTTAATTTTCTCAAAAACTGTACAGTAATATTTCATGACACTATTCATGTACATAGTGAGGGTCGTCATTAACAAGAATCAAGTGAAATATTGACATAACCTCTTAAGGATTATGTTTTATAAAATGTCAAATATTGGGAAATTATAAATATCAAAATGTCATTTGAGCTGACTTTGCCTTAAATTTTCTCAAAGATTGTACAGTAAAATTAGATTACATTGGACATGGAGATACATGGGGTCATCATGAACAGAACTCCAACGGAAATTTTAGCTAACCATTGAAGGAAATGTTTTTTTTAGAGATCAAAGATGATTATTAGGCAATATTATAATTTTCGACCCCTTTTTCAATTAAAGATTATACAGCAGTGTAATTTCAGATTTTTTTATTGTTGGATTTCATATAACGTACAAAATGACATTTTTTTAACAAATTGGGCAAATTATTGATGAAATATAGGTCTATTTCCGGGCTTTTTGGGCTATCCAAGCACCCGTACCGTAGCACCACGAATAGACGAGCATTACATTTCAAGTGCCGGCTGACGTGACCGAGGTTCCGCGGATGACGGACCACATGACCGCAGTAACGAACGGACACCGGCCGTCTTTCGACGAACGCGCACCGAACAGACACCGACCGTCCGCCGTTTGTTCGGTGTTCGTTGGGCGAACACCGGCCGGCGAACACCGGAGCTCCGTTTCCCTGCGAACGTGTTCGTTGATCTGTAGATCCACTTGAGTCTCTCCAAAACTTTTCAAAAGCACTGTAGTGTCCTGCTGTGCAATGGCGTCCTCCGGTTAGCATAGCATAGCTCCAAACACCAAGATACTCAGTTAAAATCAAACACATTCCCAGCCATAAAATGTGCAACGCTGTCAGCCAGGAACACCATTCATACAAATCCTTTTGTTAAAAAAACAAAGCTAGGTAAAAAAAATAATAATCTACACCAAGCAAAATGCAAAAAATGTCATAATTTCTTCCATATCTTTCAATTTGAACTCTATACTCTGACTAAATTTTGCCAGTTTAAGTTTTGTTTCACAATAGTCAAGTGCTCGCCCACTGACCAATCACAGCACACGCTGCACCTCACTGCAGAGCTGCACCTGAAAACTGAGCTGCATGTAATGGTGCATTCACACCAAACGTGGCGTGAATTATTCGCGCGAGTAGATTACATACAAAGTCTATGCACAGACGCGATGAGACTGGAGTTGGAATTTGCGATGGCGTGGCGCGATTGACGCGAATTTGCGGCGCGATTGACGCAAATTTGTCAAACGCCAAATCACCCCAAACGCGTGAGTTGAAATTTTCCAACTTCGGCGGAAAAAATGGCGTGACGCTGTGACGCGATAGCCTATCAGCGTTAAGATGTTTCTGCTGTCATCACTGACTTCCTGCCGTTGTTGAAACAGGAAATAAATACTGTAGCCGTCTGTGTTCACCCAGAGCTCTACGATACCTCATTAATGGAGACCGGACCAAACTGTGTATAAGTGTGTGTGTGTAAACCATATGGTACAAACAATGAATAGACGCTGCCGTATTTACGTCTAGATGACGTTATTCTGAGTGTTGGTGGATCTGCTACAATGTTAGCATACCCTAGCACCGATCGATCCGAGCTCCATTGAGAAGACAAGTACAAATCGGCATCATTACGTAGTTATTTCGGAGTCCCTTTTTGTTGGTTTATTGCCGTTAAATCACAGCCAAATCAGTTTATTTAGTGTTCATACAGCTGTAGTAAACAGCAACGTGTGGCTTGCTAGACACAGTGAATACAGCTCGATAAAATCCACGGAGCTCCTCTGGACAATGTTATGAACCAGACATGACGGCGTTTAGTTTTCCGGAATATCTGTGACTTCCACAACACGTACTAAGCAGAAATAGGTTATTTTTTCCATGGTTGATGGCAGTTGAACGGCTTTCAGGGCGATACACCACGCCCCCTCTCCGGCGGGTCCAGCGCTATTCACGCGAATGAACACAAATAGTCCCCGGCGAGACCGGCGGCACAAATGCCGCAAATGCCGCGAATACGCGGTGCGAATACGGTATAATGCTGATGTAGTTGTAGACCAGCTAGAAGGCTCTGGCACGTCAAAGAATACGCCCAACATGTCAAACCAAAGATCTGATTGGTTGAACACTATGGCAATCAACAATATCGTCCCCATTCACTTAAACTGCAAAGGGATTCACGTGTGAGTCTGCAGGCCTGTGGCCTCTCTTCCACTGTTGCCAACTTAGCAACTTAGTTGCTAGATTCAGCAACTTTTCAGGCTACCCTAGCAACTTTTTTTTCAAACAGCACCTAGCAACAAATTTAGCAACTTATGAAAATATATTTGGCACTTTTAGCAACTTTTTTAAAGTGACTCAAATGCTAAAATGCACGCAGGCATTTTCCCTCTAAATGACACAAAAAAGATTTTCTCCGTCACACACAGCCACACCCACAACACACGTGCCTGGCTGCAAAAGTGCATTGTGGGTGACGTCAACAGCATGTGCTCAGCTCGTGCACAGGAGGGGGCAGCAGCCGAGTGAGCCCAGCCGAGTCAGCCGACAGCCCGACAGTGACACGCAGCAAATCATTGTTGGCTGACTGCAGCAGCAGCAGTATGTCTCAGTCAAAATTGTACAGCCAGAAGTACAGAAAAGAGTGGGAGTCTGTACCTGAATTTAAAGGGTGGCTAAAGCCAGTAATTGGGGATGATTGTCGGGCATACTGTGCGTACTGCAAATCAGATATGCTTGCAAAAATCTATGACATCAGAAAACATTGTGCTACAGCAAAGCATATAAATAAATCAAAACCGCACAACCCTGCAACGCAATCTACATTACCACAGTTGGTTAAGAAAGTGGATAAATGCAAAAGCGCAGAAGCTACTATGGCAATGGCCATTGCAGAGCATTGTTCGCTGCTAGCATGTGACCATTTAGGTATGGCTTGCAAAGCTGCCTTTTCAGATTCTGTGGCAGCAACAAACTTCCAAATGCACTGCACTAAGTGCACAGAAATGATTAGGGGAGTACTGGCTCCTTATTTTCTCAAAAGAGTAACATCAGATGTGGGGGATGAGAAGTTCAGTCTCCTTTTGGATGAGTCCACTGATGTCAGTGTCTCGAAATACTTGGGTGTGGTGATTCGGTATTTCAGTGCTATAAAAAGAACCGTTGTGTCCACATTTCTCGGGCTGGTTGAATTGGAGGGGAGCGATGCCAAATCAATAGCAAAGGCAGTAGTTGAGTTACTTAAGAAGTGTAACCTTAAAAAAGAGAATCTTCACGGTATTGGCACTGATAATGCGTCCGTGATGACTGGGGTGCACAACGGGGTACACAAGATTTTAAAGGAAGAATGTGCATTGCCCAATTTGGTACTCATCCGCTGTGTGTGCCATTCTTTATAATTGGCTATCAGTGCAGCATCCAAAGAAACCATCCCTAGGAGTGTTGAGTACCTAATCAGGGAAACCTACAACTGGTTTTCGATTTCCCCAAAAAGCCGCGAGGCATACAAAGCAGTGTATGCCACAATTAATTGTGGCCAGAAACCCTTGCAGATCACCAAAGTGTGTGCCACACGTTGGCTATCGATTGAGCCTGCGGTAACTCGTATATTGAGCCAGTGGGATGAATTGAAACTCCACTTTGAGTTGACCAAGGCCAGTGAGCATTGCTACATGGCGGATGTGCTCCATGCCATGTACGTGGACAAGACCAACTATGTCTACCTGACATTCTTGAAATCAATCCTGTCCGACGTACAAGTTGCATTGAAGTCATTTCAGGGAGAGGAAACAGATCCTGTCAAGCTTTTGGACAACCTGGTACACCTCTTAACATCAATTTGCAGCAGAGTAGTCCACCCTATGGCAAAAATTGATGTCCTGAAGGATGCCATTGATGGACATCTCAGTCCATCACCATACCTTGGGTACCTTTTCGAGAGCACAGTGTCCCGACTCAGTCTTGCGCCAGACGACGAAAAGGTAATTCGTAGACGGTGCATCAACTACATTGTTGCTTTAAGCAAGGAGCTGCAAGGAAGGCTCCCAGACAACCGAGAAGCCTTGCGAAACATGGCCTTGTTCAGTGTTAAGGACACGCTAAACCACAATAAAGGCACCATTGAAATTATTAAAGTAGCTGAGCTACTGGGGTACCATCCCCAAACAATTGACAAAATTGTTTCCCAATGGAGAATCATCCATCTGTTTAGGTGGGACTCAACTGAAAATACAGTTGAGTTTTGGAGTGAATGAGTCAAATGCGGAGGTTGAACGGCTGTTCAGCCAAATGAGTGTGGTCAAGTCAAAGCTGAGAAATAGGATGTTACTGCACACTCTCAACTCCATACTCCTGGTGGTATGGACTGAAGCTGGCTGGAGATACCTGTTACCAGCACAAACTACCAAGTGAAGTTCTGGAGCAGTTTGGCACCAAAACAGCATACGGCTTTAAGGCCACTCCATCCTCTTCTGCTGGTTCCAGCTCCGTGACAATGCAGTTGGACAGTGAAGATGAAGAGGTTTTCTTTTCCACTTTTTGATTCATCATATTTACAGTATGTATGCAAGGAGTGGACTTTCTGGAACTGGCGGAGACACACAGCTGATGGTGGCAGTGTGCACTGCCGTGTGAGCGAGAACAGCGGCAATATCTGGAGGATACCATTGAGCAGCTAGCCAGCCAAGCAGCACAACAGCCTGGAGACAGCTAGAAAGAGATGCCCAGTGCACACATCATTATTTGAGTTAAGTTGCTTGTTCAATAAGATATCATATATACCTTGTTATTAGCTTGTACCTATAATTATTGATCAGTTTGGTTGCATGTTAACTAACTACCAGTACACTGCTTAAATTGTTCAGAATGTGTAGGTTTACTAGTTAATAAGAAAAGAAAAAAAAGTAATTGTTCAATAATGTGTAATTGTTCAATAATTCAATGTGTTGTGTTTAAAAATATCTGATCATATAAAATGTGTTGTGTTTAAATTACTTCTACAAATAAAAATGTGATAATAAACAAAAAATCTTAATTAACAGATGTCAAATCATATTATTTGTCGAGATGGACAGTCAATTTGAGTAACGTTATTGTGTAGTCTACATAATTACGCAGTTTTACGTTATTACGCAATGACGTCATCACGTAATGACGCAGTTTTACGTTATTACGTAATGACGTCATCACGTAATGACGTCACAACGTCATTTAGCAACTTTTAGCTTCCCCGGAAAAATATTTGGCAACAGTGCTCTCTTCTTACCTAGAGACACAGAGGTGAAATCTGATTGGATAAAAGCTCTACTTAAAACAAGCTGCACTGGAAGCAGAGCAACTGAGGAAGACAGTAGCTGTGCAATGAGAAAATAAGATAATGGGAAAAATATTTTTATAAATTATAATACATGTAGTGTATTTAAGAACAATTATTAAATTATAAAATAGCTATAACTTTGTGATTCTGTTTAGGCCAGCAGAGAAGGCCTTGCTGGCCCTGACGGCCCACCACTGCTCAGTAGCTGTAAACGTTTACTGCTTTGGGTGTTAGCACTCTCTAAAACTAGATTTTGACATTAACAAGTGAGGGCCTCGGGATTAGGTAAAAATGCAGAGTCACCTTAAGGCCCTTTCCATTACAGTTTGTATAAATTAATCATTATTAATTAATCAAAGTAACTGCTACACAGTGAACCTGGGGTCTTGAGGGTCCAAGGTGCCCCTCTTTGCCAGTTGTTAATCCAGCCTTGGTTGTATCTACAGTATGTGAAGTGAACAGTCTTCAGTTTGAGGCTCAGGCATTAACTCAACTACAGTTTTGTAATGTCAAAGCTTATTGGCCAGAGCCATGCAACTCCATGTGAGTGTTAATCCTCTCTTGGTCAGCCCTGTTGCATTCTGCTAACTGGGGACACCACCACACCACTCCACAACAAAACCCAACAGATTTTAGTTTGACGAAGCATTTTGCAATACCGACTCTCTAACTCTTATCTCTCTTTTATTTTTTTATTGCCTCTCCGTGTAATTTTCCTTCCCACACTGTTAGTGGGAAGACCGTTTACTTAAATTTAGGGCCATTTTAGTTTTGGTCTTTTTTTAAACACCTCAGAAAATGGGGATTGACTCTGGAGTCAATGTTTCAGATGATGTTGCACTTTACGGGGGAAAAAGTGTCTTTACCCAACTGGAGCACAACATAGTGGCTGGATATCTTATCACTGCAGGTAACAAAGATGAGGCCGCCGATGGCAGTAGAAATAGAGGATGAATAATGTGAATGTTGTGAATTCTCTGATCGATGTTCTTCTGTCGAAAGTTAAAGTGTGTAACTCTCTGGAGTCATTTCAGGAGCCTGCATTCAATCTTTGTTCTAACTTTCAGCACATCTTACAGTTAAGTGTCTAACCATCAATAGTAAGCTGGGAGGAAAAGGGAATTTAGAGTATTATTGGCTGTGTGACAAATTCATTCATCCTAAAGAATGAGATTTTTATCAAAACTCAGTTTTAAAAACACGAGGGGAAAAGAAAACATGACTGTTTCCAGGCCATTGATGGTGAAAGGAAACTAGTCCATTGTTACCTTTTGAAAAAGTGTCCTGATAGCATTATGTAACTGATCCAGGTCTTGGCACTGTATTCCAAGACCTGTTTCTGAATTCCTACTTTGCATTTCTCTCATGGCAACTTCATTAAGACTGAAAGTGACTGTTTTTCTTAATTAGCATCACCATTTCTTTTCTGTCTTCTCTTTTAAGATTCTGTCCATCTTGTATTGATCGTGGTGTTTTGCGGTTTGAATAAATCTTTCTTGCCTGAATTTTTTAGCCTTGCTCGCATCAGAGCACCCTTTTTTGTTTACATTCCCAAAATTAATCAGATTCACAGAAGTTTTTCACAGCAGATATTTCACTTTTCCAGCCAAGTCAAGGAAAACATGTTGGCATTTTACCTTTCTGCAAACCACGGATATGTTGAATGTCGATGTTTCTGCATTCGGTCAGAGTACAATGAGCGTTGATCCAATCAAGTGAAGTGGTATATAGAGCAACCGGTATTAAAAGCTGTGTGGTATGAAAGTTACGTGGTGTAATAACGAGTATAACAAGTGAGAAAGTCCAATAAGTGTGCATATAGGTCAAACAAACACAGCACTCTCACCTAGTAGACCACTGTTCGTGTCCTGTGTGAAACCAAAAGTTACCATTGACTTTATGCTTCTTGAGTAATATTGTTCGGCATGTTACGTAACATTGCATGAAAGTGTGCTAAGTGCGGTTGTTATATATTTACGTTGTTATGTTACGCTATAACAACACAAATCATGATCTTCTTTACCTTAACCAAGTAGTTTTATGGCTTAAACCTACCCAATTGTTTCACAGCGTTAACCATGTGTCATTACGCGTTTCTACGAGCGTGATACAAGGCTAATATGAAACATGTGAAAGCGTATTTTTGATTCACAAACATCCACATTCAACGTATTCTGTGATTTGCAAAAAAAGTACAATGCCAACATGTTTTCTGGTGACTGGGTTGACTTCTCATAGGGGGAAAAGCACAGGTGGAATTAGTGACACTGATGATAGCTCGGCGCCAAAAATCATTATAATGTAATGCAGCCGGCGGTTTTCATAGGTGGTCAACTACTGGTAGCAGATCATATAATTATTACAACAAATGTTAACGAATAACCATAACAATGGAAAATCAATAGATTATTGAGTTATTGACTTGACTTGAATACAGTCTTGGAGCCATCAGAGGAAATGTAGCTTAAAATGCTTGTGTTTTCTTTACTCCTCTGTTAATGTGACTTAATAAATACAGGATTAAAGGTGTTGCAAGTTTGACTTTTACCTCACACTTTGCCTGCATTTTTCTTTCTCTTCACAGGTGTCATAAGTTTATTAAGCAACATTGTTGTGCTGCTCATGTTTGTGAAGTTTAAGGAGCTGCGCACTGCCACCAACTTTATTATAATTAATCTTGCTTTTACTGACATTGGTGTGGCTGGTATCGGCTATCCCATGTCAGCTGCCTCAGACATCCACGGCAGCTGGAAATTTGGCTACGCTGGTTGTCAGGTTGGTGGAATGTGTCTTCACATATATATTATTTTACTTATAGAGCAACCTACATATACAATAAAAAAGTAATGTAAATGGAACCACATTTAATGTTGAGATTAGGGGAGGTGAATGTTCTGCCAATTTTTTTCTTCTTCAAGGACCCATACTGTATGGCTGGTCTACACTGAATGATGCCTATAGGTAACCCTTGCAGACTGGTTAACTGTGTGAACAGGTTCTACTGACCCCTCTTACGTGAACTGCTTCAGCGGTATTAAAAATGGGATAATAGTTTTTAATTATTCCATAAAAAAACAGACTCTTGTTTTGTTTAATTTCTACTGCAGTGTATTGCTGACATGCCAGAAATGGAAAAACAGATCAGTATCACATTATAATGTGAAGTTTAAGGTTATAATAAGATGTTTTTCACATTTAAGATATTTTCATGTTATAACATGATCACTTACACTGTTTCACGATTCACGTTTTAATGTTATAACAAATATGGCTCATTTACACAATTTGAGTAGGTTTCACTTTGTGCTTGAGACATATCAAGTTCTAACGTGAAATGTTTTACACTACAACAACAATTTATCACATTATAACGTGGAAGGTTTTACGTTATAACAATAGGTTATCATGTTATAACAATAGGTTATTGTGTTATAACATTAAACGTTTTATACAATAAATTATCACTTTATGTGAAATATTAAACGTTAACAAGATAACTAGTTAATTGTTAAAACAAGAAAAGTGTCTTGATATAACGTGATAAGTTTATATGTTGTAATAACATGAAAACATTTTGTTATAACAAGAAACTTTTCACATCATAACGGGATAATTCTGTTTTTCTTTTCCTGGTGTGAAAAAACAGTTAAAAATGCTTACTGGGCAGTTTTTGTAGTCACATTTTCTACATATTTTTTCAAAATGTATGTAAATAAATGGGAATTATTCATGAGACCCAGTCAGAAGGGTCACCAGTCTTGTAGTTCTCCATGTCGTCATGCTTTCTACAACCTTTAAAATGTCACACTAACTAACGTGACTTTTTCTGAGCCTACCATAAGAATCTACTTATCTACAGGCTGAGGCATCTTCTCATCAGCTGCTACACTGCACAAGGCCACGTGTTTGGATTATTTTGGCAGATTATGTTTCCCCTCAGCCTTTGTTATTGCACAGCTATATTGTGCCATAGATGTTATTCTACAGTGAGAAGCAGAGCAGGGAAAGCAGAGTGTTTTAACTGGGCAGTGGGGGAATCCTAGTGCCTGTGTACCTTTACCACAACTGATTTTCCAAATGTTCACATCTATTCAGTCAGTCAATACAATGCCCTCCAGTGGATCAGATAGTACTGATCAATGTCAAAGCACAATGGACGACACAATAATTGTATCCATCCAGTGGAAATCAGGTATGCTGATCAATACTGCTACAATAAACCAGTAGCTCGCTGGGTGTGTATCTATCTTCCAGGTAGCCAGTGGTGCAGTTTATTTGTGCTGTAAAATCAACGATGGGAAACCTGAGACTTGTTTGACTTATCCATCACAGTGAACATACTTATCTGCATTTAATGTTGCCTTAGTTACATATCAATATGTATCAGTTTGATAGCATTGTGTGGTTCATTGCAATTCTTTAAACAATTCCATTTGGATTTGTATGCAATAATACTGTAACTTTTCCCAAAAAATAGTTGATGGATTCTACTCAGCAACGTTGGAATGAGTTTAGATTCTGTACAAGTTGATTTGTTATAGCACATTTAAAATGAGAGCTGACAGAAAGAAATTGGCAAATATTTACATGATTAATTTTATCGTCTGTTAAACATTTGATGTTGTAGTTCATCTCAAATATGAGGACATGCTGCTTTTTTTGTCATGAATCAACATCAATATCTTTGTGTTTTTGACTTTTGGAAATTTGGATGGGCACCTTCTCTGAATATTTTCACGATTGACCAAGCGTGTATTTGATTAATCCGAGGTAATCGCCAGATGAATCAGTAATGAAAAATAATCATTGGTTGCTGCCCTAGTTAAAGTTTTGAAACCAATGGCTTTGTTCAAGGTAGTTAGAACGCATTGAAAGATGAAAACACTTTACTTCAACTAAAGGATTAGTTAACGTGCTGGGTAGGTTGGCCTGGCGTACCACCTTTCAGCCCCCGGCTGCTACGGAAAACCTAAAAACCTAAAAGAAGAAAAAATATGCAACTAGTTCTAATCAAATACCTCAAGAAAACATCAAGGCCCATTACACTAACTACACTAACATTATCATTAACTAGCTATTATTTGTAATCTTTGTGTTTTTGCGACCAGATCTATGCAGCTCTCAACATCTTCTTTGGCATGGCCAGCATCGGCCTGCTGACGGTTGTGGCCATCGACCGATACCTCACCATCTGCAGACCAGACATAGGTATCTATTTCCTGCACTTCTGCTCGCCATGCAAGGGTGGAATTTCGACTGGGGATGGGGGGACACATCCCCCTCACTTCCTATTTATATAGTTGGCAGTGTATTCTCCCTTGATGAAGGTTACAATTTTAGAGAGGTGTTGATCCAACTGTGTGATCATTTCGGAGGATGTAGATTAGTTTAACTGTAACGCATCATTTAGAGTGATGCTTTGTTTAGCCTTTACCCTCACTGGCATTTATAGCAAGACCCTTCATTTGGATTACATTACTTTTAGCTTGGTGTACCTTATAAACTGGCGACTCATCAAATAATTCCTGATCCCCAGGGTTATTGGTGACCCCTGACCCTTCTTTTTGAGCCGCCATCCAGACAGAAAGAGATCTTACTTGTACACATCAAAGTCAATTGTAACGGGGGGATTACCATAGCACCTTCATGTTTCTGATGGGATAAACCTTTTCACTTGTAATCAAAACCAAATCAAACCAGTATCTCCACACTGACCCTCCTGAACTTTCATTGTGAATGGACATATCATTTGTCTCTCCAGGGCAGAAAATGACGATGCGATCATACAACCTTCTTATCCTGGCAGCATGGCTGAATGCTGTGTTCTGGTCCTCCATGCCCGTGGTGGGCTGGGCTGGTTATGCCCCCGACCCCACCGGAGCTACATGCACCATCAACTGGAGACAGAATGACGCGTGAGTTATCAGCAGACTGCAGGTGTTACTGCATACTTTACACCTGGCAGAAACTATATCGTTTTGTTATAAAACTACTGAGAAAATTGCCCACTTATAATGACAATTAAATACTGCTGCCACTACTAATACTGCTGCTACTGTGATGATTTTGAGTTGTCACAGCTATTGTGTCTCAACTTATTTATCCATAAAAACAGTGCATCCTTTTCAACCAACACTGATTACAAAAACCCAGAAAATAAATACCCACAGATTAAAACCGTAAAAAAACAACCATAAAACATAAAACTATACTAAATATATCTGTGAAGAAGATACACCCCAACAACAATACAAAAGCACACTAATGCCTCACTTCCACGGCCTCGTACAACTCTGCTCGACTCCTCACTTTTGGTACCAGGTATTATGTCTCTATTTCGTTCTGCACTGCAGGTAGTACCCTCTCTGAAGGCGGGACTTTTCGCTGAATGCCATAGCAGCTCCTGCATGAAACTGCCATGACATCATTTTCAATGTGACATTCACTGGATCATAGAGTGCTCCAGGGATGACGCATTTTTGAAGGCCAGAAGCAAACATCGCCCCGGTTTCTTCGACAAAAAGCCAATGGGAGTTTTCCATTGGATATTGGATTATTGCAGAAATTAAGCTCTATAGCAAATAAATGATACTTTTGTTCATCTACATTTACTACAGTACATCAGGTTACGCTGCTGAAATGTAAAGAATGTCTTAGCTTAAGCCCTTCATAAATTCATCTGATTACTAGGGGCCTTCAGTCATGGAGCAGTCACAGCAGCATCATGAGGTTATAACTCACAGAAACAACAGTTTCAACTGAACAAACGGATATCTGTGATTATGAGCAGGAAAGATTCAGACCAATTTATGTTTCACAAGCATTGAACAAATATTGATGCAGTTTACAGTAAGATATTCCAGTAATTCTGGATAGTGCTAGAGCAAAATACACTGGCCATATTTAGAACATTTTAAATAGTTTGGCTCCAGTGAGTGAAGCCAGAAGAGAATATTATACTGCTACTACTATGTTATGCCATTACTATTACAACTGTAATTATGCTATAAGGCAACTTTGAATTGATTGGAAAGGATTAAGATTTTAAACTCTGACTTTTAAAAGTCAGCCAGACCAAAGATGAAACATAATCCAGTATGTCAATGTTTGAGCAGACACTAACTAACTTTTCCTCCACAGCTCCTTCATCTCTTACACTATGGCTGTGATCGCTGTGAACTTTGTGTTGCCTCTGTCCGCCATGTTTTACTGCTACTACAACGTGTCGGCCACTGTGAGGAGATACAAAGCCAGCAACTGCCTGGACATCATCAATGTCGACTGGTCAGATCAGATGGATGTCACCAAGGTGAAAGCTGAACCACACTGAGCCATCGAGCTCACTCTTCTTTCCTCTACTCTGCTTCGTGTTCCACTTATGATGGCACACAGCTTTGTCGTAGCCCATCTTTTTAGCGGTTAAACAAACTTGTCCAACATCATTACAGAGGCATGTTTTGGTTGTCTGTCTCACATGCATCTGTATTAAATTTGAATCAATATAGTCTTTATGGGCCACTTTATCAGCGTAACGATGACCCAAAATGTTTTTTTGTATGCGTTTTTTAAATCCATCCGATAAAAATCGTCACAAACAGAAAACTTGCGCACTGAGTCTGATGCGTTTTTTTGAATGTCATTTGTTTTTTTATTTGCAATACAAGACAAAACTGAATTGATTAATAATTAATTCATTATGTTAATTATGAATGAATGACATTAGCAAGAAGCTATCGTTTAGCTGCCTAGAGCACAATGATTACCATCTAACCTTACATCCTTTGTTTTGTGACCATCTCCGATTCCAAGCTGTTCTATGATCAGCTTCTACAATCTGTTTTTTAAAATCTGCGTGACTCTGTTTGTCGTAAAGTGCTTTGTGCTGGGAGACGAATGAACCGAGTGAATCAGCTCAGATGCCATTTTAAATGCTTACGTTTTCATTTAGGGCAGCTCTGAGCGGTCAAAGAACTCTGACGGATGCGAAATAACGCAGAAAAATCTAATTTATTGAGAACACTTTAATGGTGGACGATGTGTAAATGGAATTTTCACAACATGACGTTGCATTTATTTTCGAACGTGTAACAATTTTGGATGACTTGGTGTCTTAAAGTTCTTAAAAGGACAATTCTATTCTGTTTCATGTTACACATGTAGTTATGCTATTGGACTGTGAGCAAAAATGTGGCTTCATTCAATTTACTCTCTCCTTTATACTATATACAATATTTTTGCCTGTATTATATGAAAGCTGTGTTGCTGTGTTTGTGGCCAGCAGATGTCCATGGTGATGATTGTCATGTTCCTGGTGGCCTGGTCTCCGTACTCCGTGGTGTGTCTCTGGGCCTCCTTTGGTGACCCAAAGACCATCCCTGCCCCCATGGCTATCATCGCTCCACTCTTTGCCAAGTCCTCCACCTTTTACAACCCCTGCATTTATGTCATTGCCAACAAAAAGTGAGTGTTTTTCTCGTCATTATGCTTTGATAATAGTTCATGTGTGTGTAGATGTACTTGTTACTTGTGAGAGGCAGTTGTGAGGATAGAGAGGGGGTGATGGGCCCATAATGAGACTGTGGGTCCCTGGGCACAGACATATAAAAAGGGCAGTACTCCTGTTCAGTAATCATTGAGTAATGTTTTAATGATGTACTGTATTTTAAATTGATAATGAGTGGATGATCTCTTCCTGCAGGTTCAGAAGAGCCATCATAGGTATGGTTCGATGTCAAACCAGGCAAAGAATCACCATCAATACCCAGGTTCCCATGACAACCTCCCAACAACCCCTGACCTAGTGAGGTGAAATCCCATTGTATTAAAGTATCCTGGCATTAAAACCATTTATAGAAGATTGCTACGGTGAATTAATATGGATCAGTGTCAGTGTTTCCATAATAATCTAATGCACTGTGGTGTTTACTGTGTACATTCCACTTGCCGTGACATTGTAGTCATTGTGTGTGTTGTGGTAAAACTGACAATGCAACTCTTTCTGTGTGCGGACTGCATTCTTCAACTGCTACAGAAGCATCCCCTTTGCTTGGAAAAGGCCAAAGTAAGACATTACTTTTTGTTTTCACATGTGCTATCTATGCCCATACAGCGGTGCCACCTCTCTCATCAGATACAATAGGATTTAATTTAGTGACACCGACATTGTAGCTCACATCAGAATCCCAAGAAAGTTTATTGGACACGTAGAAATTAATTTTGATTCTGTGTCACTACATGTATTCTTAGGCCCTGTTTACACCTGGTATTATTATTATTATTATTATTAATGCGTCTCCAGGGACCGCTTGTGATTGGACCCCACTCACCTCCTCTATATGCACGGACATCATTTCTGTTTGCAAAGACCAAATGCATTGTTGTTTTTAACCAGTTTGTATTTTGAATGAATTCATTCACTTATTTGTGCCGAGCAAATAAAGCAGTTAGCCAACAGTAGACTGAGAAAATAATATTTCATTAACTGTGACGCTGAAGGACACCGGTGTTGTATCAAATACTGTTCACTAACAAGGACCACGCCAATAACAGTATGAGTTTCGAGAGGTTTATTGCATAATGAATGATTGTTAGATTTAAGAAGCAGAAGGGGTCGAGGGATGAATGGATGTAGGGGTAGAGGGATGTAGGGGTAGGAGTCGATGTAGGGTAGGGATGAAGGGATGTAGGGTAGGGATGAAGCGATGTAGGGTAGGGATGAAGCGATGAAGGGGTCGAGGTAGAGGGATGTAGGGTATCATCAGTATCCCAATGCTACATCAAGAAGTATTTACATTTAATTTCTGTTCATGTTTTGAATGCAAAATGTTAATCTCCAATATAAATATTGACTATAGTGGTGAAGTGAAGTACTTACATTGCTGCTTTGTTGCTGCTGGGGTCAAAATAACATGAAATAAAAGTCATGGTTCACATAAAGTAATTTCAGTAAATATTTATTCATTCAACTCTTCACCTCCAGCAAGTTACCCATCCAACACTTCCATTATTGCTCACAAATACAAACAAGCACAGAGGCAGAATGCATCATCATATTATAAGGGTGGGTCTGATAATCATGGCTGCACTGTGCTGGCGATAGAAAACTCACTGTGCAACAAGTTAAATTTACAAAAATACATTAAAGAATTTGTAATAAATGTTTACAGGAAGAAGAAGAAGGCGGCTGCATAAATATCCTTCATGTGATGAGCACCAGATCAGAAATAAAGTGAAAATGATCGTCAGTAGAACTAGCCCCATGATGCGAGAACAGCGGTGATGTTGAACTGTAAGAGTCAGTTTACAGTAGATAGACAGGAACTCTACCCGTTCATAACTCAATGCCTGAATGACTCACTGTGTGCGTGGCAGTGGAGTGGATGTTTTGGATACCTAAGAAAAGATCTCTTTTAAGCCCAGAATCACACTCTGCTAAATGAGCCGACACTGGACTGCAGACTTTTGAGGACTACAGCAATCTGCAAAATGGGACTTACATTTAGTAGATCAGGTGACATGTGAATTTTGATTACAAGTAAGAATGTGATTATTTGATCATCTGCAATGTCGATTCAGATCAGCAGCCACCTGCGTTAGCGCTTCAAAAAGACTACAAACTCGACCGAGCCTCATCCTGAATGCGCTGAATAGGAAAAGGCCTTACGTATCTACAGGGGACTGTGGATGCTCTGGTCTTGTACAGGTACGGTATTCCTGCAGTGCTTCACATGCTGGTGCCACTTCAGGCGATATTGTTCTCCAGCCAGCCTCTGATCTCGTTCTCATTCCCCCGGATCCATTCGATGTTGTTCCTCACCGTCTCCAGCGCCTGCTGCCGAGGCATCTCCCCGGCACCGGCGTTTGGATTTAAACTGAAGAAGTGCTCCATCTGCAAGGGCGGCACGGAGAAATGCGTTTCAAGAGGCCTGAAAACAGGTCAACCTCTACTTGCTTTGAATCAAAATCAAACATTTTATCCCCTTTTTCAGCAATCAGTAGATAATACCCCATCCTTATGGGGCCTTAATTCATAAATACAGTACAATGGTGAAAAGTTTTCACAATGAGGAAAATTCATCAAAATGTCTATAGAAACTCATCCATCCACCCAGTGGGTTTAAAACACACCTTTTGGCAGAATCTTTAAACATTGAGGCAGGCAAACGGCACAGCACAGAAGCAGTGTATTCAACCAACCAACCAAATCTATGTTAGGAAATGAGATAGATTCCGTGAGGGGTTTTAGGAAGTTTCTATGGATCTTTTCATTCATTTTGCCTGCATAAACTTTCACCATTGTAATCCACTTTGAAAGACTTTGATACAAGCTGACCACATCAGTTACAGTCACCTTTGAGGCCTACTGGGAGTATTTATTACTTTTGTGAAAGATTTTAGTGGAGTATTTCTTTCAGAAAGAATCATTAGAACTGTGCATGAAGATAAACTACCCGCTCTTCAGTAAAAATAACTAGATTGTTCAAATCAATAAGCTAAAAAGATACCACTATTTGAAGAATGTGTAACCAGGTAGAGAATTTGAGCCCTTAATATCTTTATTTTTAGGATTATTTTTCTATTTGTGATGTAACACAGCAGATAATTTACGTCTTTAATGTCATTTTAATTTAACCTTATTTCTGTTGATTAAACAAAGTGTCAATCACAGCAGTTTTACCCAGATACGCTTCTCATTGGTTATTTCGGCGAATGAAGACTCCCGATTGGGCAAAGGAAAATAAGTCCCGCCCTACCAGAAAGACGTTAGACGTTACAGAGTAAGAGAATGCGCGAGGGAACGAGCACTATCTGTTTCATAAAGTAGTTCAGCCGTTACAAGTGATAACTGTTTAAAGTTCAAACGGTCAGAGACACAGCGCTTTGTGAGACTGCACTCAGCAACGTGAGAGGTGATTCAGAGACCTTTGTGCCACGAGTTTACAACTTTTGGCAGCGTCTTGCCTTGTCTTATACAGGCTAGATTTTTGATGTTCCCTGGATACCTTTGAGACTGGATATGGAACTCTTCCTGACGAGGAAGATGGCGAGCCACCACTGAACTGATCATCTCCTTACCTCGAGGAGTAGGATCAAGATTTTCTTTGTTGCTGAGGAGAAAACAAGCGTTTCTTCATTTCTCATCACCTGAGTGCACCAGTGTGGTAGGATTAAGAAAGCAACACATCTTACTACTTTGACTTATTCTTTTGACTTTGGAACTGAAACTGACTGTTGAATATTTGAACTGACTGAATAAGGAAACAAGGAAGGAGCTTGAACGCGAAAGGAACAAACTGAAGGAACATTGCATCTCAGAGACACTTTTACACATTTCAATGGAGATGTGCTGAGTTATCTGATTGAGAAGAGCATTGTAAATGTTGTATAAGATGTCAATATTATTTTTATCTTCACAAGGTTCAATATAATCTTTTAAATCAAACCATTCTGTGGCTCCAGTTCTTTGTGTGTCTATTATTGGCTATAAACCTCTCCCTATGAACCTAGGTCCTGGTCCAACAAATAATTTGAGTATACCTGCAGATACTAAGAGGGTTACAAATGACAAACAAAGTAGGAGATAGTTGCACAAAAAGGACAGTGCCAACCTTCCATAGCTGGAGCTCTGTGTTGTAGGTGGTGGTAATCCGACCCAGTAGGCGACCAAGGTTCCTGTCATTGATGGTGTACCTGTTGAGAAAGAAAATTAATTAAAGCTGCGAGCAGCGATGAACGGGCCCTCGCAATCTGCAGCGCGTCGGGGGTGTCGGCGGGACTCCGGCCTGGACTCCGGCCCGACTTCCGGTCGGGTTTAGAGCATGATCCCAAGAGACTTATATTTAAGTCTCCATAGGATACATCTGCCTACCAACTTTCATACATGTAGCTGAAACGTAGTGCTGGGGCTGCTCTTTTGAAATATTGTAGGGGGTGCTATAGAGGCAATTTAAAACGGACGATTAAAAAAATCATATACAATATTTCTTCCAATGACCTTTGACACATGTAAAAAGTTGCATGTGTTTTTGAGCATCCCAAGTTAGTAAAACCATCAGCTTCGTTTTTCATGGCGAACGATGCGTCGCCACGGCAACAGCGTTCGACGATAACGCACAATATTCTCGGCGATTTATCATCAATGTCTTAAGGCTATCCTTACCAAATTTGAAACACGTCAGGTCACCTGGCTAGGAGGAATAACTAAAAGTATAAAATTTGACATTTCCTTTAACCAGTAGGCGGCGCTATGAGTTATTGAGTTTTTTTCAATTGAAGTATGTTAAAACTTGAAGTAGCATCATGCATAAGAAGTTTTGTGCGGATTGGATAATGTACCTTGGAGTTATAACAACTTCTTTTTTCATAAACAATGAGGTAAAATGGCCGCCACGCCACGTCAAGGTTCTTCGATGAAAGCGCACGATTTTGATAACTTTTCATCACAAAGGTCTTAAGAACATCCTGACCAAAGGAGAAGTTGATCGCATAAATTCTCTAGGAGGAGTTCGTTAAAATACGAAGGCTGAAATCTGCAAAAAGTGACAAAAAGCACAACTTCGCGGGTTTGCTGTAGCGCCCCCTGGCGGTTGAATGCAAAAAAAATCTCAGGGTATGTTACAGCATGAGATGTGCACATATGCTGCAAATTTTGGAATTTTAGGACAAACGGTTGAGAAGTTATGTGTATTGATATTAAGCCACGCCCCTAAGAAGTTTATTGGTCCATATCTTGCAAACGCTAAGAGCTATCAAAAAGCTTTTCATAACTTTTGATGATCTAGATCCAATAATTATCCACAGCAACGTTGGTAGCAGTCGGACCCAGCATGTAGGAGGAGCTTGCAAAAATGTGTTTTTCACTAAATTCAATATGGCGGAAAATCTCAGTAGGCGGAGCTTAGGGGTCTGAGAGGCTTTTTTTTTTATCTAGCTCAAGTGGACATGTGTATCAAATTTCAAGTAAATCGGACATACTGGGCGAGGGGCGCCGCCGGTCCGATTGGTAGGGGGCGCTAGAAAGCAATTGTTTTTCACACTAATATGACACTTTAAAAGATGGCTATTTTCACCAGGCCTGACAAGTCCCCAAAATTTGTTGACTTTTCATGCATGTGAAGTATCCCAAAAATGCGTCCAATGTTATAAAATAAAGATCATAATAATAATACCCCTTACAATTTCAATAAGGCCTTTGCGGCCCGACGTTGTCGGTTGCTCGGGCCCTAACTAACCCCTATAATATCAATAGGGCCTTCGCAGGCCCGACGTTGTCAGTCGCTCGGGCCCTAATAATACCCCTAACAGTTTCAATAGGGCCTTCGCGGCCCGACGTTGTCGGTAGCTCGGGGCCCTAATTATGGTCGGCGACCCCTCTCCTGTCGTGCCCCCTCCCACCCCGCCAGAGCATGCACAGTCATCTTTCACCCACCTCTCTCAAATCCCTCTTCCTCAAGTATCTCGCCAGTATTCAACCGTTTATCTCCAGCAGCACCCCCTCCTCCCATCCTCCCATAGCCCATCAACACACGCCCTTCAATTTATGTTCCTTTCCCAAAAAGACGTGGCAAACAGAGAAGGCCAATTCTTTACCAGGGTGTCTGGTGCCCGCACCAGGAATAGTTGCCCCCCACACCCCAACCACACCTGCGGACGGACTAGCAAAGCACTCGTTAAGGCAGTGGTGGGCCGTCAGGGCCAGCTAAGCCTTCTCTGCTGGCCTAAACAGAATCACAAAATTATAGCTATTTAGGGCCCGAGCTACCGACGTCAGACCGCGAAGGCCCTATTGATATTGTACCCGTTTGGGCAAACGTACGCATGGTTGGAGGACTTGCCATGCATGAAAACTCACCAAATTGTGGGGACTTGTCAGGCCTGGTGAATATAGCCATCTGAAAAAGAATGCATCTTTCTGTGTTAAGAAATGGCTCTCTAGCGCCCCCTACAAGTCGGACCGGCGACGCCCCTCGGCCAGTATGTCCGATTGACTTGAAATTTGACACACATGTCCACTTGAGCTAGAGCTACAAAAAAGCCAATCAGACCCCTAAGCTCCGCCTACTTAGATTTTCTGCCATATTGAATTTAGTGTAAAACACATTTCTGCGAACTCCTCCTACATGCTTAGTCCCATTACTACCAAATTTGCTGTGGATCATTACTGGATCTACGTCATCAAAAGTTATCAAAATCTTTTTGATATCTCTTTTCGTTTACAAGATATGTACCAATAAACTTCTTAGGGGCGTGGCTTAATATCAATACATATAACCTCTCAACCGTTTGTCCTAAAATTACCAGATTTTCAGCATATGTGCACATTGCATCCTCTAACATACCCTGATATTTATTTTGCATTCAACAACTAGGGGGCGCTACAGTAAACCCTCGAAGTTGTGCTTTTTGTCACTTTTTGTAGATTTCAGCCTTCGCACTAGATTTTAAGCGATCAACTTCTACTTTGGTCAGGATGCTCTTAAGACCTTTGTGATTAAAAGTTATCAAAATCGAGAGTTTTCATCAAAGAACCTTGACGTGGCATGGCGGCCATTTTGCCTTATTGTTTATGAAAAAAGAAGTTGTTATAACTCCAAGGTACATTATCCAATTCGCACAAAACTTCTTATGCATGATGCTACTTCAAGCCTAAACATACTTCAATTGAAAATATTTCAATAACTCATAGCGCCGCCTACTGGCTAAAGGAAATGTCATATTTTATACTTTTATTTATTCCTCCTAGCCAGGTAACCTGATGAGTCTCAAATTTGGTAAGGATCGCCTTAAGACATTGATGATAAATCGCCATGAATATTGTGAGTTTTCGTTCCACGCTGTTGCCGTGGCGACGCATAGTTTGCCATGAAAAAGGAAGCTGATGGTTTAGTGGGTTGGGATGCTCAAAAACTCATGGAACTTTGTACATGTGTCACAGGTCATTGGAAGAAATAGTTTATATGATTTTCTTTATTGGCCGTTTTAAATTGCCTCTATAGCGCCCCCTACAATATTTCAAAAGAGCAGCCCCAGCGCTACGTTTTGGCTACATGAATGAAACTTGGTAGGCACATGTATCCTATGGAGACTTAAAAATAAGTCTCTTGGACCATGCTCTAAACCCTACCGGAAGTCTGCCATTTTCAATTTTGTATGAATTTATACAATATTTAGACGATGCAGCCCTCGCAGTACGTTTCACTATCTATATATAAAATTTAGATGTATAACATTTGGTAAACAGATGTATCACATGTAGACTGACAAAAAAGCCCCCAGAGCTCTAAGCTCTAAACCCAACCAAAAGTCAGCCATTTTGAATTTAGTGAAAAAAAACACATTTTTGTGAACCCCTACACACTGGCTCCGATTTCTACAAAATTTGCTGTGGATCATAAGTGGATCTAGATCATCAAAAGTTATCAAAATCTTTTTGATATCTCTTTGTGTTTACAAGATGTGGACCAATACACTTCTTAGGTGCGTGGCAAAATATCAATACACAACTTCTCAACCATTTGTTCTAAATTCCCAAAATATTCAGCATATGTGCACATTGCATCCAGTAACATACCCTGAGAATTGTTTTGCATTCGACCACTAGGGGGCGCTACAGTAAACCCGCAAAGCCTACTGGCTAAAGGAAATGTCTGATGTAACTCAGCTGGACTTGTTCCAAACGGTCCCAAACTTCTCATGCTTGATAACACTCATGGCCTGAGGATGTCTACAAGCTAATTTTCACTAATACTCACAGCGCCACCTGCTGGCCAAAGGAAATCTGGATTTTGTGATAAACACCTCCGTTTTACATGACTTTTACACAATGTGGTTTACATTTGACACAGTGCTACATGATGCATGTTTGCACGTGTTCTGTAGCGCCAGGCAGCGGATACAGGAAGCATCGGACTATTTGCAAAGCATCATTTCCGGCATCAGGCGGTCCACGCGGGATTAAAAACGTCTCGCTCGCGGACGCCGTCCGACGGTCGCGGACGGTCGCGGACGTTCTCGGACGCGCAGGCCGGAGTCCCGCCGGCACCCCCGACGCGCTGCAGATTGCGAGGGCCCGTTCATCGCTGCTCGCAGGTTTAATTTATAATTTAATTATTTTTAATAAATACACTACATGTATTCTAATTATTTTTCCCATTATCTTATTTTCTCATTGCACAGCTACTGTCTTCCTCAGTTGCTCTGCTTCCAGCACAGCTTGTTTTAAGTAGAGCTTTTATCCAATCAGGATTCACCTCTATGTCTCTAGGTAAGAAGAGAGGCCCAAGGCCCTCTAGGTAGACTTTGCAGATTAAAGTAAATGGGGACGATATTGTTGATTGTCATAGACTTCAACCAATCAGATCTTTAGTTTGACATGGTGGGCGTATTCTTTGACATGTCAGAGTATTCTAGGTAGCCTGCTACAAATACGTCAGCATTAACGTGCAGCTCAGCATTAAGGTGCAGTGTGATTGGTCAGTGGGCTAGCGTGACTGTTGTAGCTAGCTAGCTAGCAGAATTTAGTATTAGTAGTAAAAGTTCAAGTTGAAAGATATGTAAGAAGTTATGACATTTTTAGCGTTTTGCTTGGTGTAGATTCTTTTTTTTTACCGAGCTTTGTTTTTTTTAACACTCAATGGCTGAAAGAGGAGAAACAGATTTGGTGGAGGAGTTACTGGCAATGCCTTTCTGGAGAAGGACATTTCAGGAAAAAATTGACATTGTATCAAAGGGTCGGCTAACCCCACAGCTAGCAGCCCTGACCCAGCATGGAAAAGGATTTGTACGAATGGTATTCCTGGCTAACAGCGTCGGAGAAGCGTTGCACATTTTATGGCTGGGAATGCGTTTTATTTGCAACTGAGCATCTTTGTGTTTGGAGCTGTTTGGAGCTACGCTACGCTAACCTGAGGTGGCTCACCAAGGCAGCAACACGACACCATAGCATGACAGGACACTTACAAGCTACGGTGCTTTTGAAAACGTTTGCTGAGACCCGAGTGGATCTACAACTCAACGAACACGATCGCAGGAGGACCTCTGGCTGGAACTGAACCGCACTGATCTTCTGTACAACCGCGGTATTAAACTCTTTGTTATCAAATAAAGGAGGATGGACTTTGTCTTTAAGTGAACAGCATCTGTGGTAAGTGAAGTGCTTTTGTGTTTTTACATCTGCATTAGCGTTACTACTGTTAGATTTGTCTATCGTGTCATTTTTATGATATGGTTAATATTGTTCCCTCTGATGTGAATAATATTTGAATGGCTCGTGCTCTTTAGTGTGCGTTGGAATACGTGTTTTAGCGCTGCAGTGTTGCTGGATTGATTCGTCATGCTTTGTTGTCATGTAAATACAGTATATTAAATTAAATTAATTTTTATTTTATTATACTATATAGATCCCGTTAAGGGGGAAATTTGTCTCTGCATTTGACCCATCCCTGTATATAGGGAGCATATATATGAGCATGTATATATGCGACTATTTTTTTGACTATATGCATTGTCCGTTAATGACGAAGCATCCCGTAATGTGCGTATTCATGTATCTGTTTTCTTTTACAAAGCAAGAATTATGGTGTGGAGAAATGGGGATTGTGTGGCGATTGCTTTAGCCCTGTTTGAATCAGTAGGGAACAGCTAAACGCTGCGGGGAGAGTTTGTAGCGTGTTGGTTTCCCTGCTAAGCTAGTTTAGCGCGCCTCCCAGAACACACGCGCCTCACCAGAGTACATACAATGTTTTGTTTCCGGGTGGGCGTGTCAGACACCATGTTGCCAGTTTGAACAAAGTCCACCGAAAACATTATATTTCCCACAATTTAAGCTTCTGTATTTTCCAAATGCACTAGTATTATTCAAACGTATTGTTCGGTTCGTAAGCCTCGTACCGAACGGTTTAATACGAATATGTGTATTGTTACACCCCGAGAAACAAATAATAACCGTAGCTGTGGCGTCATAATGAGATCATTAGGAGGTGGTTCAACTGTAGTAGGACAGCACTGAAGGCCCAGGTATAAAATGCACGGCCCGCCACTGGGAGAAGGTACATGTTCACCACTGCTGTACAAGACCATCCCGATGAAGAGTTTGTAACCCTAACCCTAACCCATACACCGGCGACACCCTATCGGTTAAACAGGTCAAAGAGGGATTTGTGAGTATTATTTTGACTATAATACTCCGGTAAAAAGAGGCATCGATTAAGATGTATCTTCCCCACACATTCCAAGCATCAGCAGCGTCATTTCTGGTCTTTGTTGCACTGACCTGTTGACCAGGTAGTCCCAGTTGAGTGTGGTCCAGTCCCAGGCCATGTTCTGCCCCAGTGGGTTTAGGGAAACATATCGCACCACAGTGAAGAGATCCTGACTCCTCACCACACTCTCATTTTTAGAGGCCTCCAGGAGCCTGATGGGAACAAAGGTTATTCTCTCCACATAAATCTTCCTCATAATGATTTTAAAGATGATCTTGTATGTAAAATCCAGTCATATTATCAGACTAAAAGTAAAAGCGGTGCGACAACACAAAGGAATGTCCCAATAGAACGTTAGAAACTAAAAGTTTACAACTTACATCAGATACTGTTGAAACATCACATTTCCCAAGGTCAGGAATGAACCTTCATGTTAAAAATTCTATATATTTATATATGAGGTATCAGTTTCATCTCACTCTATTGCAGTGAATTGATTTTCTCATCTAACTGAGGGTGAGCGGGCAAAACATAAGACTCTCCCTATGAGTCCATAAGTGTCTGCAAAGCAGTTTGAAACAGTCCATGCAGAGGAAGCGAGAGTCCCCGAGGCTGAATCTGTTCACCACATCATCACCCAGTCCAGTGCATTGTTTAAAGGAAAACCATGGTTTATTACAACACAGGTTTTACTTTCATAGGTTGGCGAGAAGTCATTTTCTCATAGACTTCTATACAACCAGAGGAGTCGCCCCCTGATGGCCATTAGAGAAATGCAACTTTAAGACACTTCAGCATTGTCTTCACTTCTCAGAACTGGAGGTGGCCACCTGATCTCATCCCAGCCAAAGTGATAACATGAAAGTGTTTTCAGGTTATCAGGTCAACCACTCTGTATGATGAGTTGTTATTAATCACCTGTAGAGGAGTTCCACATTCTCCACAGAAGCCAGTCCATACAGCAGCTTGTCCTTCTCTTGAGCCAAAGAAGTGTCTTCGTACCGCTGGAACATTATGTTCCACTTTGCTTTGGTGCCCGAGTTCTTCATGCCATATCGATAGACCAGCAGCCTCAGGTTCACTGCCACGCTGCTGCAGGTCGAAAAGCCAACAAATGTTAATGTCAGGTTCTGAAACAAACAGCTTTGTTTAAAGATATTGTTTGAGGTGTTGCTTTTCTTGTTCTCACAGAAAACTGGTGAAATGTTTACAGGTTGGTCATGGCATCCCTGCTTAAATGTTCTTGCTATTTGAAACATTATTGGTAAATGTCAGGTGTGGGTGAAAATGACTAAATTACATACTATGACACATGATATTTTGAAAAATGATACCTGATTTCCCCACTGATCCACTGGTCGAAAATGCGAGAGGCTTCGTTCAAAGCTTCCTGATCTCCCATCTGACAGGCGATGCTGAGCGCCGTCTCCCTCAGTAACCTGCCACACACAGCCAGCAGAACACATGACACCCATTTCGCATTGTGGTAAATTAGCGCATTGGGTTAGCATGGGGTTATCATAAAAGAAGGACACGTGTTGGTAACAGTAACGGGATTGTGACTGCTCGGTCTGTACCTCTGCGTCTGTGTTCCGATATCAGTCCATCCAAGTTGCGTTGTGAGTGCTTTAACATGGATACGAAACAGTTTCTAGAAAAAACAAACAACAACATGGTTCTTAATTAAGACAAGACACTACAGGCAGAACCAGTTTTCATGCACTAGTCAATTTTGAGATTTTGGTCTATTTTGCTTTCACAACATGTCTTCTCCCAGACCTGTGGAAAACATCCAAAACATACATTTAGGTGTTTCTTTTACCCCTTGGTGTATGTGGATCTCTGCTAAATTCACCTAAAGTTACCATTAGATAGTGCATTATTTGCACATTTAAACATAACATTTCAGAAAACTTGTAATGCAAAAATAATTGTCTTAATGTAAGTAATTAACTGGGCAAGTTTCATATTTTTTTCCTCTATTCACCTGTAGTGTCTTCAAAATGTACGTAAACTTTCAAAACATATCTTTAAAGGCTGCTTTCTCGAAATGGGTTTGACTCTGACTCTCCACTTCTCCAAATCTCCACTTCAGTAGCTCTTACATACACCAATTAGGGCCATTGAAGGTAAAATAATATTAATATAAATATAATAAAAATGTTTTAAGAAATCTTATGTATGAATTTATTTGTCGGCTTATTGACTCTACATGTCATCATCTTGGTTTTAACCAACATAAGGTTTAGTAGCACACGCTACCTGTCCCTGCTGTGGGGACATTGTTACAGCTGTCCGTTTGTAACGCATTACTAGGCCTATGTACTTTTATTGTTCTTGTATATCATTTTATGTATTTGTCATATATGGACCCTGAGTCTGAAATGAAGTTTGATTGATAATAACAACAATAATAATAATAATCAAAGTCACAAATTTACAAGAAAAAAACTTTTTTGCAGACATCACTTCAGTCTGCAAGGTTGGATCGACCTCATCACACCATAGACCCAGCAGAGAGCAAAATATATTACCTATATTAGTGTCTATTTATGTTCATAAAAGAACACAGAAATAACATGAAAGGAAATGCTTATATGTATCTTTCAGGACCTTTGCCTTGCTCAGTGGTCATCCATCTTCCTTGCTTACTAATTTGAATGAAATACAATCGCTCACATTACCACATTTTTTGCACAATTTCAGATTTTTTATTAACGCAATTTACTGACTTTATCTCTGATTCTTTTCACCGAATATTTAACCCACTCATCTGGCTCTGTAAAAAAAAAAGGCTGCTGTGTTTATTTTGCTGAGGTGGCTTGTTTTGATCACAGATAAACATCAAGGTTAATGAGGTTTTAAACTTGAAGGATTAGCAGCTCCCTCACCTGAAACAACGGGTAGACTGCAGCATTGCCTGACAGCATGTCCCGGACATATGCGATAGAGGAGGCCACACGATCCCAGACTATGTAGTCAGTCTCATTAGTCAGGTACTTGGTAAGATTGAAGGCATTGCCGTAATCTATAACATCTGCCCTGAAACAGTGGGATGAAATAGTCGTTGGCATCTCTCTATAGATGTCAGAGACATTGTCATCAATGTTGATACAGTGTGTTTTGGGCTGAAATCTTACCTTGCAAGAGCAAAAACATCATCAATGTAGCTTGTGCGATCAGCTGCATCAAACTCCTGTTGAAGACAGAGTCAAAGAGAAGGTTACCATCGCAGTAACAGTGAGTTTGGTGTCTCTGATGATAGATCATTGTGTCATTAAAGGCTCTGGCTCACGGTGTTCTTACTCTTCCCCTTCAAGCTAAGAAGTTGGCATCAAAGGTAAAAAGCATAACGCAGAAAATTCAGCTCAAAATGTTTAGATGACACGTATGTGTCTGGTAGTTTTAAATGTAATACTGGCTGAATGTAGATTAATGGTGCGACGGAGATTCCAAGAATAAAGTTGTACTATCTTGAGGAAAGAAATCCAAATTGTACAAGAATAAAACATGAACATTTTCATGAGAAAATGTCATAATAACAAGTCATAGTATTGTGAGAAAAAAGGGTTATTTTTGTTGTTTGAGAAGAACATGCATGTTATGATAGGTTTGGCTGAATTAGATTACATGTGTATGTGTTACACATTTTTTGTCTCGTAAAGTTATGACTTAATTCTTATGATATTATCACTTTTATCTCATAACTTATCTCATACTTAAAATATATGGAAAAAAGCAGAAGGACCCCTGTGGCTTCTACTCCGTTCTATTCAATGCAGCAATAGAAGTGCACACCCGGTATAATGCTGCTGGTTTACTATCATTCAACACAGCACATGCTGAAGTGAATGTATGATTTTGGTGTCAATGCTCACCCTGTGGCAAACCAGGGGGAAAAGCCGAGCAGACACAGCACAGGAGGCGGATCCCCAAGCTCAGGTTGGGGGAGGTGATAGAGGGAGTATACTATCCAGTGCAGGTGCTGCAGCCACTAGGCACGTGGCAGTGGTCACACCTGCAGCCCATGAGCTAATTAGAATGAGCATATGTTCCCAGGGCTGTGAAGCAGCAGCGCCAGACAGACTGGGCAGAAGAATACGAGGATCTCCTGAACCTTCTGAGAGGAGCTGCAGCAGACCGGAGGTAATTCAGCGGACTCACCTCTCTCCTCTGCTCTGCCCAAACAGGACGCAGGAATCGTCTCACACTGGGTGTAGACCGAAGGCCAAAGACCCCGACCGGGAGGAATCTTTTGTTGAGTTTGACCCTATCCCGCTTTACCCTACCCTGTTTATTAAAGGACACTTTTTGTTATATGGTTACTGTCTCTGAGTCTCCTGTTTTATCTCTGAATCTTGCCTCCACGTCCCCCGGGTTGCCACAACCCTTACACAACACCTAAGTCAACTAACTGTACAATCACCAGACTTTTACATCATTCTGTAACTTCCCAGTGGTGTTCCCGATGTATTCAAATTCAAACAATCCCAAAGTACTTACGTTCCCATGATGTTCTGCATGAGGAAGCTGCTACTTATACAGTATATAAACATTCCTATAGTCGGTGTATTACCTACAGTCACTTATATGACGGCCGGCATGCTCTCAGTTTGGAGAAGCAGACCGGAGCACTGGCGCAAAAGCTTACTGCTGTAGTTTGGATCAGCAAGTCACTCAAAAACACAAACAAACTTATCGATTACAAAACATCGTTCTGCTGCTCCCGTCCACAGACACTTTACAGACCTCTATAACTGGGAACTGAAGCAGTTTTAGTGCTCTCTTCAAAACCACAAGACTCCATTGACAAAAACAGTAATTTTACTTCACAGAAAACGGGATTGTGAACTAAACCTTTCAGTTTCCAAAAACGGATTCAGCTAGTGCCAGCGCTCACACTATTTATAACCTTACTGATTAACTAATTTTGGCTAACCTGCGTTACTGGTTTTTGATTACGGCTGAGTGGCCGTTTCCCTTTGAAAAACACAGACTTGAATCAAATGCAAGCGGGACAGCAGAAGACGAGGGTAAGCAACCTTAACAGCAGTCAAACATACCGAGACATAGCAGAAATACACACATCTAAACCTGAAGATATGCCGGGTAGTGTGTACATGTGCAGTGTGCTTCTAGATCTCTGAGAACAGCTCACCAAGTGGTTGTCCTGAAGCTGTTGACTAATGGCGTTCCACATGTGGTCGTCATGGTTGACCCTGTAGAATCCAATGTGATCGTTGTTGACCTTCAGCAGGCCGTCCACTGAGGCCGAGTAGTTACCGAGGACATGCTCTGAAAACCAACAATCATTTTGAGAGTGTTTAGTGTGTCAAGGAAAAATCGCTGCACTGGTCAATTTCTGCTGTAAAATACAATCTCTGATTTGAGTATTATGAAAATAGTCCTTTTTTGGCAAATGCAATCCATCTTCTCATCCTCATAATAAGAAAATGGATTAAATTTGACATAAGTCATTGGCTGAATTAGTCTGTACTGATGAAATGTTTTTTTTAAATCATTTTGAATGTTTTCAAGATGATATCAATATACTTAAGCTGAGCATACTACCTGCGCTGCTCTTGTCAAACATCGCCAACATATATTTGTCGCTCTTCACAGAGTGCCATTTGACTGGAATGGTCCAATTGTACCTGGAACAAAAACACATTCTTTCTTATTAATACACCGATGTACCAAACCTACACATATAAAACAACGACACAGTTGTGTTACACGTCTCGTCGGCATCTGCAACTTCCCACAAGTCGGTTGATACGGAGGTTTTTTGCAAAAGTTAGCCTCGCTACGGCCATTGCAATGGCAGCAGTACACATAAAAATGGCTGCCGTTCTGACCGTCCTGCTATGTAGATTTGAATGGGTGCTGAGCAGGAAGTGTACTGTGGCTTTATTGGAGCTTTTTCACTGAAAACAGCTGACTGCCAGAACAGTAAAGTTGAGGGCCGTAAAAAAAAAAAAACAGTGAAGTGAAAGCTGAGGGGGAACTACACAGTTGGTGACAATTTTATCTTCTTCGTATCACTGACCCAAGAGGTGAAGGAGGCTGGCTGGTATCAGCTTTAGGATCCAGGAGGAATCGCCTTTGGCTCAGTTTGGCATCCATCTCCGAGACAGACAGGTCCAGCACAGGATAACCCATCTGTTTGGTCCATGTATCCATGACGTCTGCAACCGGCAACCCACTCACCTGGTCACAGAGAGGAGGAACCGGCTACTGCTCAGAAAGATTCACAGACAAAACCTAAAGCAATGCTCCACCATTTTGGAGAAACATGCTTAAGTTTTCTTTCTCAGAGTGAGATGCTGAGGTCATAATCAATCTCACGCCTATCAATTAATAAGAGAGATTTAGTCAGGATGTGATTAGACTAGCTTAGCATAAAGACTGGACAAAGGAGGAAACAGAAAAAATATATATATTAAAAATAAACGCGCTTTATCACATTTGGTTTTGATTTAAAGCTGTCGCTATCTTTAATAAAAACAACTTTTTTGTCATATTTGCTCAAACTGGTACTATAGCCTGACAGCAGTATATGAGTCTGATAATCTGTGAAAACAGCTGCCTCCTTTTAATGCTTCTCGTGGCACCGCGCCAGAAGAAAAACATCCAATCCGACATGAGGACTTAATCTAGCCTTGGAAGATTCAAAAGCGATAAAGTTCAAACATACATTGGCGAGAGATGCCCAGAAGTTGGCCGTTTTGGCGTTCTTGAAGTAGTAGTCTTTCAAGTATTTCTGGTGGAAGAAGATAAAAAAAGGCTTTCATCAATCATGTGATGGAAACTTTAATGAACATGAATCAAAAGAGCTGCATCCATTTGTTAAATATCTGCCGTGAACTAGCAGCCGACTTACTCGACAGCCATCTCTGAACACGTCTTTGCCCATCCAGTCCTCCAGCATCCTGAGAATGGACGCTCCCTGTATGAAGTTGGATCATTTTCTTTACAGACAGTATTTCGCTGCATGATAATTCATTGTCTGCATCCAGTAGTCGTACCTTGCTGTACGAGATGGCATCGAACACGGAGGTGATCTCTGCTGGGGTCGACACGTTCACGATGATCGGGTGAGAGGAGATGAGGGCGTCGTCCACCATGACGGGAAGCACGTCACTGATGATCATGATGTCTCGCTGTAGGCCACAGGAGGGACACAAGGGAAAGTCTTCAGGACCGACCAGGTAAATTGACAGTGGGATGAATTGTGGCGCCGTTAGAAGGAGAACTCACCATGCCCCAGCTGGGTTCAGCTTTCTCCACACCGATGTATTCAAAGAAACTGGCAAAGCCCTCATTAAGCCAGAGGTCATCCCACCAATCCATGGTCACAATGTTCCCAAACCACTGGGAAAAAGATAAATGATGTGAGCTTTCGAGGGTCCAAACAAAGGAAATAATGTGGAATTTGCAGGGAAAAAACCTGCTAGCGGTTATCAAGGTGAAAAACGGAACCGTTTTTGCCCATTCTTAAGACGGCCTGCAGAGAGAATCAGGCCTTTGTTGGAGACGAGCCTTCAAGAACACATTGTATAATATTTTAGTCGGAAGGCTCCCTGTTTTCTGACCTGCAAACCCAACATATCCTTCATGTTGTCTGGATAAATTCAATATAATGTACATTTTCAGAACACCAGTTCAGGGTGTGCAGCCTGTTCTCCTTCCCAGGTCAAACCGCCTCTTTTGTTGCGCCACCTCTGCGTTTACCGACGCTCGCAGACCTCGTAGGCCTGACACAGACAGGCCACAGCAGGATGAAGCGTACCTTGGACGGGTTTGTGAGGAGGTGTGGATGTGCTTAGTTGTGCTTTAGAACATAACTGCGGTGAAACAATCAGAAAGTAACGTTTTATTTTTCTGATTCACGAGTTTGTTCTCACTGACGCCGCTCCCTCTCTTCATTCCTTCTTTAGCTCGCTCGACCACCGCTGTGCTTGCTCGCTCTCTCTCTCTCTCTCTCTCTCTCTCTCTCTCTCTCTCTCTCTCTCTCTCTCTCTCTCTCTCTCTCTCTCTCTCTCTCTCTCTCTCTCTCTCTCTCTCTCTCTCTCTCTCTCTCTCTCTCTCTCTCTCTCTTCCTTGCTCTTTGAGCCGGAGGGGAGCGGCTAATTTTGAATACTGTGTTTACAAAGAAAAACCGACAATATGACTACATATCATACCTTTAACTCTATACTATACAGGTTTAAGGTTAATTGTTCAGTACCTACATGTTAGAAGGCCTTGAAAAGCTTGCCAGAAGACTACTTGCTGATCCCTTATTTGAAGATCATAAAACTTTATTGACTTCCCCAAGGCCTCTTATCTCCCATCACAGCAAAACAGCTGATATCTCGGAAAGACATGTGCATCATAAAAAGATTGAACAATAGCACATAAAAGATTCTAAACATTTACAATTCTGAACTGTGAACCCTTTTTTTCTTTTGTGTGAAATAAAGATTTAAAAAACATCATACCATTGCCAAAGCAAAAGTGACATCTTCACATGTGGTTGAATTGTGACACAAAAAATACAACTATAAAATATAAAACGTCGAGTAATTAAAGTAGACAGCTGTACCTGGTGAACCAGCTCGTGGGCGATGACACTGGCCACTCGTTGCTTGTTGTAGGACGATGACTGGTTGACATCATACAGCAGGTTGGTCTCCCGGTAGGTGATGAGGCCCCAGTTTTCCATGGCACCAGTACCAAAGTCAGGAATGGCTATCTTATCTGGATAAAAACAGCACAGAGAGTCCACTGAAGTAACAGCTTATCACAGATTTTTATTGCATTACTGCCTCACTAATGCTTGACAGTGATATAGTATCTTGGAATTGCCGGCAATATTCACATCAATTGTTGGAATGGATGTTCTTTACCCCGCTTTGCTGAATTTCTCATTAACAGATTTCCCACCATCAGTTGTTTCCATGATGTTCACCCTGGAAGATTGGATTGGGTAATGGCTCTATTAACTCCTACACTACTTTCAGTTCATTCAAGATTCTGTGCTTTTTCTCAAAGCACTTCAATTATTTAGTATAACAGGGAGCATTGTAAAACCCACTAAGTTGTCCCAACTGGTGGTGTTCTCACTGACTTACAGCTGCTCTTCCTAGAGGTACTGATCAGTTCATCTGGTTTTAATGGAATCCCCTTTAACTTCAAGTTAGGACAGTTGCTCACAATGTTTTTTTATTTCCTGTCTGGTCAATATAATTATATAACTATTTGCATATCAAAAGATTGCTCCCAATAAGCTAGGGATGGGTTAAATGCAGAAGTCAAATTTCGTATATGTGTATATGTAAATGACATTAAAATCCTAACTAACCAGCGGTAAACCATCAGCTCCTGTGTTCAGTCAGGTAAAATGGTAAAGACATGTATGGATAAAATGATGAAGCGATATAACTGCTTTAGTGCCCCGTCAGAAAGAGCTTTGTGGTGGCAAGTTAAAGTGGTGAGGGTATTCTAAGGCGACTGTGGCTAAGTGGAGATCAGGGCCGTCCTTCAATCAGAAGATCAGCGGTTCGATCCCCGGCTCCGCTAGTCGCATATCGATGTGTCCTTGAGCAAGACACTTAACCCCAATATTGCTCCTGTAGCTGTGCCTTCAGTGTAGAAATGTGATCGAATCTGAATTGTAAGTTGCTTTGGATAAAAGCATCTACGCTAAATGACTGTAATGTATTCTAAAGATAGCGTACACTTGAACTGACCTCTAACCTACGTTTTTCTGCTGCTTCCGTCCACAGCCACTAAAGCCACCGTCAGACAGATTTCTCATAACATCATTGATTAGCTTAATTCGGTAACCAGTAGAGGCAACATCGTGTGCAGATCCCGCGGGTAGGGGCAGGGTGGGGATGCTTTTCTTGGCACGTGATTAAATAAAAGCATCGAAAACAACTGCGATGGAGAACATGCCCCCTGTGGAATAAATCTGCAGACACTAAACAGCCCCTGCAAGGACTTTTACATTTGTTATTCTTATCAAAAAACAGACTGCGACCCAAAAAATAAAGTGTGTCTCACTGTGATCACTGTGGTGGAACACTGTGAATCTGACGTGCTTAACCTACTATACATACTGTATAGTCTGAACGTACCCAGTTTTGGGATAGAGTATGTCATGTTGAAATATTCCTCAAAGTAGTCAAAGATGACTTTGGTTGTGTCGGCTGCATACGTTGCAGTTCCTAACTGACTTGGCTGGGCGTAGATTCTCAACTATAGAGGCGGAGAAAGAGAGAACACATATGTTTGCATGCATTGACCACACTAATTTGCCTGACAGTATAAATCTAACAGTATTAGTTACTTTCAACACTACTTGTCGTCATGAGACGGCATCGAAAGTGACACATAATGGCAAACTCACAGGAATTCCTCGGGCGGAAGTTCTTTCCACATGGCCGAACTGGTGCACAGCGAAACATACCAAATAGGTACTCATTGGAATGGACCTATGGAAGGAGGTCTTCACTTTATTGCCAGATAGTTGTTGAGGGTTGCCCTGGAAAAGGCAGAGGGAAAGGCTGACGGGTTAATGTGGGTGTTACACAGACTGTGGAGCTGGGTGGATCCCTGTCCCCCAAATCCAGATTCACAAGATTGATTCCTCTGCTTTTAGTATTCAAAAGTGATCACTCCAAGCCTGGCCTCCTCATCCTTTGTTTTTTTTCTTTTCCCTTCCTTCATGGGAAGGTTTGAGTAATTATGCTCTTTCCACCTACAGCAACCGTACAGCAGTACATGTTTGTGAATTGTTTTATCGGCAAAGAAACTCCGTACATACAAGAAATTCAAAGTTGTCAGTGTTGGTAGTTATTAGTGACGCTTTGAATTTAGAGTTTCCCTCCAGAATGAAAATCTTAGATAAACCCTTGATGAAGCTCAGTCAAAATGATTAAACATATTGAATCTTGAACTTGATCGAAAAAAACAAGTGCATTACGTTCTGAGATCAGTAAAATATTAAGGATATCAATATATAATAATATATATTATATAAATGAATGCACACAGAAGGTTTCACACAAGTGATTTGTATATAAATTACTCCACAAAAATATTCCTCAATGCACTCAAAAATAGTTATCATATATAAATGTCAACAAAATCCACTTATAACCAATATATTTCTAAAGCACACAGAGATATTTGTAGTTTAACTCAATGGAATAGAAATCTACAAATATATGTATCTAAAAAGGATTTCTAATTTTCATCAACATATGTGGATGTTTTTACATCTACAAACAAACTGTTGTACCTGCATTTACAAACTGCTTGTCATGTGTGAACTTCATTTGTGTGTGTTTTTTTGAGATTGTGCCCCTACAAAGATATACTATGATACACTAACAGTCAGGTGGGGAAATGGGTGGAATGCAAATGGTGGAAACTAGTCAAACAGCTAACGTTAGCTTTGGTTGTCCAAACATTTGACTTGCGCACCCCATCTAAGTGTTGAACCAATCAAATATGGGCCTTTTTCAGATGCGAGGGTTCAAGGACAAATGATGTCATATGCTGTACAGCAGGGGCGTTTCTAGGATTCAAAGAAAGGGGGGGTTAGCCCCAAGGGGAGTGGCATGTTTGCGCGCAATTTTTTTCCCCCATTTGGGGCCGCGGATATCCATTGTTTCAGATAGTTCATAGATTGGTTCAATCAGAAAGAGTGTGATTTTGCTCTGTAGTTTTGCTTGCATTCAGTATATGATAACACAAGAGACAGAATTTCAGGGTCATAGTGAAATTTGACAACACAAATATGAACTTTTCTCAAATAAAGAGAGAAATAATTTTCCAACTTGTAAAGGAAAGACGGATAAACTAGCTTTCATATCCGCGTCACTCCCAAATCCTAATTCTTAAAGGGACCGCACACAATGGATGGAGAATGGACCTGACAGTGTCAACTTTATATCGTTAAGTATGATGATGGCTATTGGATTGTAATTTGAAGGGGGAGAAAACATACAAACCAGAACGCACGCACATATGTAGCATGTTAGAGTTATAAATAACTTGTCCATGTGAGTAACAATAGTTTAATTTAATGACATCACCAAAAAAAATTTTTTTTTTGCGTCACCTACCTCAGGCGGCATGTTGGACAGAGCTCCGTAGCTAGCATCATGAGTGATGGAGATTTTGTAGGTGGCCTTCTTGTTGGGTTCATCGAAGCAGGGAAATGACTTGCGAGCGTCCGTTGGCTCGTGATCGGTTGCAGCGATCTTCCTGGTGATCGAAAGGACAGATTATTGCAAGTGGGTTTGACACCTGGTGCTCTTCATTGTTGTTTTTTTTCCTAAAGTATTTAACCCCTAAAGTCAAATACTTTCAGATGCAAGTTTTTCTTTTCTGATTGAGACCCCTTATGGTATTTTGCATCAGTTACTTCCCCTGACCACAGTTTATTAGGTAATAAACACTGAGGAACCAAAAGACTCAACCACGGCAGTGTTTACTGTAAAAGTAAAGACCTTTACCAAAACCTAAAATTGAAAGTGATACTCCAAAATCTGTCTTTTGAGTACATTTTTTAATTTTCATGTTGGCAAAAGGGTTTCAAATGGTCCATAGAACCTTTTTAACCTACTTCTGCAGCATGATCCACCTCTCTGTAGTCCATCCACAGTATGAGGTTGTGTATTTATCCAATGAAAGAATGACTGGAACACATTGGGCGTGCAGGACTGAAGTGGATTATGTTTCTGGAGGGGTTTGAAAAGTTTCGACGGACGGATCATTTTTTCCTCTGCAGTGTAAACATGTGTCTCCGTTTGAATCCACTGTAACGGACTGTTGTGGAATATTTCTTATGACTAGTCGGGAGAAGAAAGTGAAGGTTTTCAATCAATATAAAGTAAACAGAGTTTTGATGAACGATCAAGGTTTGTAAAGTCAATTTATTTGCTTGCAAGCAAAGAGAACAGTCTCACAGACACATTGCAGTGATCTGGAAGACTCCAAACAAACTGAGCCAAGATTTCACTCAACGGGAGCAGCAATGTGTCGTTATTTGGTCAAAGTTCCATAGTTGGACAAAACAACTCAGCACTTACTTGCTTTTCTTGGAGCTTTCCACCATGTCTCCAGTCTCCATCAGTAGATGGAGTTTGCTCATGGCGATGGATCATTTAAACAGCTTAGCAGCTGTTAGGATTTCATCCATTGCATTTCCATGTAAATTCCATTCGCTGATGAATGCCATGGGATACAGTTAGAGCTCCAGAAAAAGTCTCTAAGTGGCCCTTCAGCTGAGATTTATTTGTCAAACTATTATTTCCAAGGTCCAAAATTAACCTTCAAGCTTGGACTTGGAAGTGCTGTCACTTTTTGTTTGATATGTTATTGTTATGTGCTTTTTATGGGACAATGACAGCGATTCACAGTCAGACATAGATTGATTACCCAAAATGTAATTTCAAATGCCAGCAGCTTTTCGAAAAGTAATAGGTGTACCAGGTTATATTTGGGGAAAATATGTATCGAGCTGTGCAAACCAGATCCAGCATCTTTCATGAAATGACCAACCCAGAACATTACACATGTTATCGCTTGAATGCTACTCAAGGGGAATTAGGGTTTGAGTAGAAAAACCCTGCGTTCAATTTTTATTCTTTCCGAAAATGACCTTGGAGTGGGTAAATATCTTGACATGTCCACTTACTATTCTTCTCCAGAACTTTCAACCACATCTCTGCACCTCACATAAAGATAGTAAGTGGATTTGATATTAATATTTGTTCGTTTTGTTAATACTTTAAGTTATTTGAAGAATTTTGTTACAGTTTGCCTTTGTAATATTCCAATCTATTATCTACACACTGTAATTTAGTCCTGAGCATATATAAGGACATTTCAAATGTTTATTAATGTCAATGACTTTGTGTAAACAGATAATAATACTTCGTATAACATATTTGTAATTATGTAGATAGGTATTAGAATATACACATGAACAAATCCTGACAGATTAAAAAATGTATTAACTGTTTAAAATTTAAACAGTTAATACATGTTTTATACTGTAGCTATAGGCTAGCTAGCAGGCTCCGACACGTCAAAGAATACGCCCAACATGCCAAACTAAAGATCTGATTGGTTGAACACTATGACAATCAACAATATCGTCCCCATTCACTTAAACTGTAAAGGGATTCACTTGTGAGTCTGCAGGCCTCGGGCCTCTCTTCTTACCTAGAGACACAGAGGTGAGATCTGATTGGATAAAAGCTCTACTTAAAACAAGCTGCACTGGAAGCAGAGCAACTGAGGAAGACAGTAGCTGTGCAGTGAGAACATAAGATAATGGGAAAGATATTTTTATAAATTATAATACATGTAGTGTATTTAAGAACAATTATTAAATTATAAAATAGCTATAACTTTGTGATTCTGTTTAGGCCAGCAGAGAAGGCCTTGCAGGCCCTGACGGCCCACCACTGGTTTAAATACATGTACAACTCATTCACAGGTGGATTTAAAACTAATATGTTTTCAAAACACATTACTATGCTATCATATACTACTGAATACAGTCAAAATAAGTGTTTCTTTAAAAACTGAAGCTGTGATCACTTTCTTTTGCTTCGCATATGTTGTTTACTGACTTACTTGGTGACCCCGTCCTCGGTGTAGATGACCCTGTAGAACCCCACCACCGAGGCGTTGAGCCAGCCCCGGAAGTCCAGGCTTATCACGTACACCTCTCCTGGGCTGGTGGCAGGCAGCTCCTCCGTGGCCTCCACCACCACGTACTGCTGGGGAACGTATTCGAAGCAGCCCCTCACTGCCACCTCCCTCTGGCCCGCCTGGCTACTCAGCATCCTCAGCCTGGGCTGGGCGCTGACAAACGTCTCCCTGATGTGGAGCCACAGATGACGTGTGGGCTTGCTGACCTCCACATGGACTTCCACGGTGCCCGCGTAGGTGTCCTCCACCAGGTCCGGCTCCAGGTGCAGGTCGTAGTGGACCGGGTTCACGTAGCTGGGCAGACGGAAATTCCTCCATTCACCGCTGGAGTCAGTGGAAGGCGCACAGCGCCCTCTGGCAGGCAGGGGGGGCTGGGTAGGCACTACCGTGGGGGCTGGTGTTGAGGTACTGGGAGATGTGGTGCCCGACCCGGAGAGGCCCACCCCGAGGCCCACCGCGAATGAGCACACCACCACCGTCACACAGATGATGATGACATGCTTAGTGCGGATGCAGTAACGCTTCTGTTGCTTCTCCATCTCCAGGCTTTCGACCATGGTGACTTCCAAACTTCACTAAAAAACACCACTTTCTCCTGGTTCTTAAGCTGACCTGAAATTAGAGCTGCATGCTGTGGGCTCTCGCAGTATTTAGATTAGCCGCGTGAGCAGATCCAAAGCTCGCCTCTGTGGTGCTGAGGGGGTGGAGGGAAGAAAGAGGAAGTGAGGAGAGAAGAGGAAATCTGTCACAGGAATCACGCTGAGGTAGAGATTTATTCTGTCCTCAGTGCTGCCGAAACACCTCCTCCTGTTAAACATCTACAATCTGCCTGTAAATGAAGAGCTAAAGTTCAACTTTGTGTGTGTGTGTTGTGCTTCATGTTGCACAACACACACATGTTGCTCTCTCTGTGTACGCATGTAAATAGAAGATGAAGTCAGTGCCTGCAACCAACATTTTATTGTGTGGGTTTGCTGTGAATCCCTGACAGAGTGATTTAAATTTCCAAGTAAGTTGTTTGTAGAGTAATCTGTCCTGCTGACAGTGGGGACCCCAATAGGACCGCACTTCCTATTGTGTTTGCTCTTTGGGCAACATAATAGCGATTGCAACAGAGTGACGTGTGAACAGAGAAGCAAAACACAGTAGTAGGATTAACTGTAGAAATGTTCTTTTTTTGTTCTTGTTTCATTAGCAACAGAGCCTGAGGATGATGATGATGATAATGGTCATGTAGGTGGTCAGTTGTCTGTCCAACAAGTCGGCTCAACACTGCTTCAACACTTGACACAGCGGTGACTGGAAGACCCTTTCACCTCTCTTGCACAAACCACGTCCAACTTCAACCTCAACCTTCATTTTGATCTCAACTACACGTCTGTAAAGTGTCCTGACAAGCTCTGTCCACAGGCAGGAACTTAAACACCTGGCTGACTCGCACTCAGTGTCTCTGTTACGGCTGGTAATTATGATATTCATGTTTGTTCATTCGAGAAAGGTGACAGTCTCCTCGTCGCTTTACACAGAGATGTGATGTTTTTGTCCCTCGGGTAGAAGCTTGAGTGGAGGTTTTGTCTGTCCGATCAGGTTGTTTATGGACAAACTGAAAATGCACATACACAGAGAAAAGCGTAATGTGAGATGATGAAATATAGAACCCAGAAATGTTGGTGGTTTGAGGAATCGATTTATGACTCTGAAGCTTCCTCATATGCCAAAACACTTTACATTTATAAAACTACTGTATGAGGAAGGATTTCACAACATGGATTAAAAAAAATATCTCAGCAGCACCATTGTATCCTCCATCTCAACAATCATTATTCTTTATTTATTTACCAGGGACAGTGCACGTTAATCAACATTTCAGTTTCCACCTCAATGTGCCAGACTTAGCAAGGGAGCAAATTTTGTCTGTAGTCCCCCTGCAGGTTATTACAATTTAGTTGCCTAATATTATCAGTATTCAATAGCAAACATTACAGTACAACACTGTACAGCACAATACAATACTATACAATATAATAAAATACATGAATACATTACAAAGAGAGCAGATTTCTAAAAACAATGAGTATGTATTCATTCATGTGCAAAATCCCTATCAATATTAATGTATGTATGTACAATATAAATACTCTGTGCAATATAAACACTTTATATTTCCTACCTCACATGTGCAATAATTGTATATAGTATTTGTAGATTATATTGTATGTTTAGCATTTGTTTTTTTTACGGTTTACTTGTTTTTTTATACCATTAGAAGTAGTATGAATACTCGTGATTTTAGGTTTGGTTTGCTTTAAGCAATCTCTTTAGTTTTTGTTTAAAGGTTAGGTAATTATATTATTGTCCCCTGTGGAGTGGTGGGCTGGTACAAACCGGCAAAAATCGTGGTCACGGCATATGATTCGTACTATTGTCACACTCATCACCTTTCAGTGACATCTGCTAACCTGTATGAAAGCATCTGCATTCATTATGTTTCTCCACTCATTTATTCAGGCTTTTCCTGTAATTTGTCTTTTTTTTTTAATAATCGAATTGGCTGGTGGTCAATGACATTCATGCTGTCCCTTCTGATTTTAAGGAGTCCTTGATCTGTCCTTGAGTGCCACCCTCAGGACACACTTTTCATGTTGAAAAAAAGGGAAATACTAAAGTCAGATTAAGGCTTTAAAAATAGCAATTGTCAATATGATGTTGGTTCTCTCCAACGGTTGAATCTTGCAGCCACCAGGGGGCGATACTAAATATCTAGTGGTTTCTACAGGAGTTTACGGGTCAATGTGATCCCGGCAAAGCAGCTTAATATGCAACCATTCTGACCCTAAGCTTCTTCCTCATGTTGTATCTTTATGGTATTTTTTACAAGAGAGATAAGATACTCAGAAATGTTATGGCTCCTTCATCCTTGACCTTCACGAGACATCTACATGAGAGACAATCAACTCTCACATTAAGACACAAAAGAAAAGCAAGAAAGGGTTCTTTAAAGGCAGGGGTGTGCTTATACGTGTCATAAATTACATGTAGTCGTTGTGCAAGGTATACTATAAAACCTGAACATATATAGGGATGCATCAATAGCGTTAAGATAATAATAGAAGGCCTTGACTCCTTGAATATTAGATTCCTCTGTATCTTACATAAGTAGACAAACACAGGACAGACATATGAGTGGTAAGGTTTTAGTGCTCACTTGCTGCTTGGTGAAAATGGTCACCATGTCAATGTGACCAATTTGTGACACTTCTCTCAAGGAAGTGTCACGGGACATAATGAGGACTCAAATGCAGACAGTCAGAGTAGTGAACAAAAGGGTTTTAATAACTCACGAAACAAAAACAGGTAATCCAAGGACGAGACAAGGGGGGAAATCCGGCAGGACAAGGCAGGGCATAAACAGGGCAGGCAGGCAGGCAGACAGACTGGGAAACCGGAAGAGCAAAACAGGCAGGTAGGTAGGAAACAAAACAATGATCTGGCAGTGAGTGAGTGAAAGACAGGGGTTTAAATAGTGACTAGAACAGGTGAGGAGAGTTGTGCTGATGAGGGAGAGTGTGACTGGCAGGTGCACTGAATGAACTGATTAGGGACAGGTGAAGGAAGTGAGGAGCTACAGAAAACCACACACAAAACACCCAAGGCAAAGCCTGATTGTGACAGGAAGGGCAGCTTGTTCACATTGAGCATTGAGTATAAATCTTGGCTATAATCCAAAAAAGTTCCATATAGAAAAAACGAATTATTCATAAAACTGGTTGACAACTTTGATACTTACACAAAAGACTGTATATCTGACCTCTATTCAACCAAAGTACTTGCATCATACCGACAGTGACGATCTAGCCAGTACAGTACTGTTACATTTGGATACATTCATTTCGCTACTTTTATTTATTTATTATTTTATGCATTCATGATTCGTTAAGAGGCAAGTGATGAGCTCTTCCCCTCCAGCGCTGACACAGGCGCTGTGGAGGTCACAGCAGGAGAGTGTGAACGGCCCCTAACGTTACTGTTACAGCTTTCAAATAGCGCTGGCAGGAGCTGATATTTAGAAGAATTAACAACACACTGTGTAGCGGGCATAGACTTTTGATACAATTAGACTTCTCTTTGCAACCAGGAGTCGCCCTCTGCTGGCCATTAGTAATAATACAGGTGTAAGGCACTTCTGCATTGGCTTCACCATTCATTTCATCAACCATGTGGTACTCTGTGTAAACCCAACTGAACATACGTAAATGCTATTTGCTGACACACACATACCAGTGGCCACCTGTTTGAGCTCTAAGATTTGGATGGGGGTGAATCCTTACAAATAGGATTTAAGCTGGCGGATTCAGGTGTAAACCGTGATGGAGAAATGTGAAACAACACCTGGCATGTAAATACCTATGGCCTACCAGCACCATTACACAGTGAAGGGCATATAAACACTCCCACAGTAAACTAAAATAATATATTTGCAACCTAACACTACTAATTTCACCATATACAAAATATAAATGAGTGTTTTCCTAATACAAAAGAAAGAAAATGCACAATCAGCTGAAGAATTACCAAATACAAGCGAACTTAACAAAGAACCCTCAACCCACTCCCCTCTCTTTTCCTTGACGACTTGGTTTAACCTAACAAGGTCATTGACATCAGCTGGAGTCCTGCAGCTGCATTCTCAGGCGTGTGCTCCATGAAAACACACCCAGAAGAAGACCTCAAGGAGAGTGTGTTTAGTCGGAGTTCCTTAAAATAACCTCCCTACATGTGCATATGTGTGTTTTTTCGTCTTAGTAAGGCTGGAGCTTTCCAGTTCCCTCACAGTGAAATTCAAATGTGGTTCATTTATGGGTGAATGTAGAGCAAGTCTTGAACACCTGGAGCTCTTTCTCTAATGCATTGTTGGCCAAAAGCTTTACATGAAAAACACACTTTTGTATTAAATATTTATTTTTTGGTTACATTTATTTAAGATTTTCTGTATATATTTATTTCTTACATGTTATATGTATGTATGTAGAGTATGAACAGTATA
Source organism: Anarhichas minor (assembly GCF_050575085.1). Classification (NCBI taxonomy): domain Eukaryota; kingdom Metazoa; phylum Chordata; class Actinopteri; order Perciformes; family Anarhichadidae; genus Anarhichas; species Anarhichas minor. Next base: position 3,380,265 of record NW_027466483.1, on the reverse strand, counting down.
GCTGCCATAAGGCCCAGTGACATATTGTATCTGCTGGTTTCACCTACTGGTCATGTTCCATTCAGATGGGAACTCATGAATTGTAGAAGGAAATGGAAAAACTTTCTGGCTCGAGTAGTGGGTATAATGGTGGGAAGCAGTAACAGGGGTAAAAGTCAAATTACATGAGGGGCCAGGTTGCTCTCTTCTTACAACGTTCACCATGTGGCACTGTGCGCTTCTGCAAGCGCGATACAAGGCTGACATGAAGTGTTTTTGGTTCTGAGATTTGTAGAAACATACAATGCTAACATATTTTCTGGGACCTGGGTTAAAGATAAATGACTCAAATAAAAAACAAAGGGGGCTTTATCCTGCGGGTTGGATCTGACCCTAGGCTGGTAATTTCAGACCTCTGCTGTAAACCCAAACTCCAGGTTTCAAAACATCCTTTTAGAAAACTATAGACATCACAGACATCCTGTGTCACATTTTATTCTTACAAACAAGTTAAATTTACAGGATACCTCATCAACAAATTGATGCATTATTGTGCAGTGCAGAATGACCCAAAAAAGGAGCACTAAAACTAGTAGTTCACAAACGATTAAGCTTTATTTTCTATACTTTGTTGAAGTCAACCAAGTGACGGATCCAGACCAACTGCAGTGTATCTCATCCAAGTGTCTCTGTCAATAGAGCAGTTGTAGAGTTGTCTGGGGGCTCAGGTGAAGACTTGACATATCTCGGGGTCTTCGCATCTGTTAAGTTCATTTTGCGCCTTTTAATGTACTTGTCTATGGAGAATACTTTTGGCGAAAGACTGGGAGCCGTCTGGGTCTTGTTAATGGAAGGTGGGGTAATGTTTTGTAATCTGATTGTCCTTCACTGAGGGGGCATTGGTAGGAGTCTGATTCGGCTTCCTGTATTTTGATGATGATTTGGGTGGAGTCTTTTGGGACTTCTTTTTTGGAAGACGGGATAGTCTCGAGACTCCCACCACCCTCAGTTTGATGGGGGCTTCAGATATCCCTGCCATGTTCCGTGCCTGGCAGCGATATTCGCCAGCATCCTCATATGACAACCCATTCAAGATGATTATCGACCAGCGAACGCCCACTCGAGGAGATTGCTGCATAACTGGAACATGAAAAACGTTCAATCTTAGCTCTCAGTACACTTTACCAGTCTTTTCCCTCTAAGTACAGCTTAGAGATTTACACAGACCTAGCTAAATCCAAGTGGTAGTCCCAATTGGAGCCCTGAACTCAACCCAAGACCCGAAGAAACAGTTTTGCTCTCAAGCGGGCATAGTGCATCTACTCAATGGCGGTTCTAAGGTAGGGTAAGGGTGTTGGGTAGCCAGTACTCCATAATATTGGACCCCCTCTGGCCCTTCTAACTGTTGCTAATATTTCCGTACATTTTTTACTCCACATTCATCCCCAAAGAGAGATTGTAGATATCACAAACGATTCTCAGCTGAAAGAATATTTTCAAAGTGGGTCCACTATTGGAAAAAATGTTTGAGAGCCAAAGCCTTAGACGTAAAACAAATAATTTCAGCAGTATTGCCTGTGTCGGGAAAGGAGTATGAGTTTTGTTTTCTCCTGCAACAACTTCCCATCAGCTGTAAATTGTGTTTAGTTGCATCCAGTTTTCACAGTAGAGCTTGTGTACGAAAAGGACACCTGAGATGTATGCAACAATTGTGTGGTTTAATATTACTGGTTTTGATTTATAGTCTAACCCATAGAGCACCATGGCCCACCCTGGATGGAAGATAGTATAAATATAAATCTTACAAGAAACAAGGACCACTTACAACTCTCCAAATTCCTAGGTAGCTGGTCAGAGTTCTCAGGGATATCTTGTTTGCAACAATCTGCAAAGAAAAACCAAATCACAACATGACATGACATGATATTCAGATCTAAGTCACACCACTTCATCAGCTGAGAGTGACCCCGGATAGCTCACCAGTGTTGGCCGAGGTTTTGATCCAGGTCAGGGTCGGTGTTGGGTAGCCGGTGGCGTCACAGCGGAGGATGACGTTGCTGCCCAGTGGAGAGACGACCCTGGTGGCCGCAGGCTGGACTGAAGGCCTCATACAGCGGGACAGCTCGGTCTGGGTCAGCAGCATCCCTGACTGACCCGGAGACCCGCGACATATCAGCAGCTGGTCCATGAGGACGACAGGACTCCCCAGGGACGTGGACAAGGACATCACCGTGGAGATCTGGCAGTCACACAACCAGGGGTTGTCATGGAGACCTGCATGGATATTCAGGAGAAATTTACTTATTTACAGAATTGTCATGTTTGTGTCATAAATTGGATGGAAAACATTGTTTTAATGGCAGGTTTTAATTTTTTCCATATTGTTTAGTCGTGGTGTTCTTTGACATTTGTGGTGGGAAAGAGGTTTCACCTTGTTTTTTATCCGTTGATTATTAATATGTAGAGTTTATTTCTACTACTTGGAGGGATTTGGCTCGCAGAAGATAGGAGCTTAATGTGATCTTATTCCTTCTCATAAAACTTTCCGCTTGGGAAGATCTTTTTGCGTAGTATCTTGACGCAGAGGGTTCACGCGTGGCATTTAGGCAACAAAACCACACTTGGTAAGGGTTAGAAAAAACATCATGCTTTTGCTTAAAATAAGTACGCTTGTTAAGAACTTAAGCTACGGACATAGTGAGGTAGCAACATGAGACATAATGAACACGAACACCGGTCCCCTGAGTAAAAGTCCTGTGTTTGTTTGACTACAGACGTCAGGGCACTGATCATGAACCATCATAGACCCCTGGAGATAGTTCAATCAATAGAGTATGTGAGTTAACTGTCATCACTGCCGCTGTATACAATCACACTGTACAATAACATAAGTGATTTGGTAGTAAAATAGTAACTAGAGTTTTCTCTAATAACTGGAAGTGTCAAACAAACAAACACAGGACTTTCACCCAAGAGGCCGCTGTTTGTGTCCCGTGTGAAAACAAGTCAACATTGAGTTATTGTGCTTACGTTTTTTATACGTAACTTCCGTACTTTACTAATACCAGTTGCATAGCTAAAAAAACTCCAAACCAAGATCTTTCCCGAAACCTAACCAAGTACTTGTGTTGCTATAGAAGGTTACCTAGAGCGCCATAGCTTAAAGCGTAGAGCCACTGACCAAGAAGCGCTATTTGAGGAGTTGGGAGTGAAAATGTGTTTGGTGAAACACAACACCATTTGATGGTACCTATTAGCCAACGCTTCTTATAGTGTATTATAATGGAGGGAAAAACACTCTTGTCTTGTAGAAGAAGTAATTTCCATCCATGTCCAGTTTGAACTGCATATTAATGGTGTTGTCACCTGCACACCATCTCGTATGCTTGACTTGCCGAGTCAAAAACCTGAACTCTCCTCACCTACGAAGCCCTAAATGGTTTGGCACCATCATATCTTAAGGAGCTCACAATACCCTATTACCCCACTCTGCCATCCCAGAATGCAGGTAAGCTAACCTTAGCTAACCTTAGCTAACATGGATAGGTAAACCTATTATCTCTATTAGCAACTCTTCAACATAATTCACAGAGAGAAATTGACACACTGGCGTCTTCATGTCTTTGCTGATGTAAATCAAGTGTAGCTGCTTCAGACAGCATTAAAATATAATGTATCTCTATTGCTCCAAAACATAATGTACCCAAAATTCTTCTTTGTACTGATTCTTCCTGTTGTCCTGGTAGAGGAAACCAAAGGTCCAGCAGCTCAACAGGTAATATAGTCAGCCTGAGGAGAGGAGAGAAAAGTTGAACATACTTATTAAATTCTACCGACAGCTCTGTATCTCTCTACATCATAGGCTCCACGGCTCCATGGTGTCTGGACACACCTGTTGCTGGACAGGTCGAGGTAGGTGATGTTGGGTAGAAAAAGAGCTGCGTGGGCAGGAAGGCTTGACAGTCGGTTGTTGTGGAGACCCAGCGTCTGGAGGCGGGGCATGTCCCTGAGCCCCTCCCAGGGGAAGGATGTCAGGAGGTTTCCATCCAGGCGCAACTCGCGCAGGGCCTTCAGGTTGACAAAGCTGCTGGTGTGGATGGTTTTGATGGAGTTGTAGGTCAGCCACAGGAAACGCAGCTCCGACAGGTTGTAAAAGGCTGCCCGGGGCACCCTGGAGATCGGGGTCTTTTCTAGACGCAGTTTGACCGTATCAGCTGGGACGTTTATGGGAACAGCTGAGATTCCTGGGTCACTGCACTGCACCGACCTGCGAGGTGAAACACAAACCTGTAAGTTTGGACAGATAAATACAAAGACGTGTTTTCTGAGTGCACTCCTTCACACTATTTGATTATGTTCTTGCTTTGTATTCTGTGAAGATGACACAAATTATGCTCACACACCATTTTGCTAGTCTGATGCTTTTTATTAGCTACTTATGATAGATTCATTATAACTACTATGAGGATGTTTTATATTAAACAAACACAGATCTGTGTTTGTCACTTTTCTGACCAAAGTGTGTGCATGTATGTGAGGCCTTACAAACATGATTAATGCATTTCCTACCTGAAAATACATTTTCTCCAAAAAACCTTTGATTGATTTTAAAAAACTGCATTTTTCTACATTTGCTCCTAATCATATTCCTCCTTTTATATTGAGCCAGGAGTGTGTGGTAAGAACTCCAGCTGTGGGTTGGACTCTGTCTGGACTCTTTATTTTTAAAGCAGGAAACCGTATCAAAAAGTAAAAGTTACCCTTTTTTAATTAATTGTGTGATTTCTTTTTTTGAATTGAACAATGTTTTAATTGATTATAATAAAATGCTGTAATAGTATAATTATTCCAGTGGCTCTCTCTGGGCTCCATACTTTTAAACCACATCACTATTTTCAGAATCAGAGGACTTCTTTGCATAAAACTCATGCATGTGTTTGTTATGAGCAGGCTTCCAAACAACACAATCTACAACTCAGCACGAGTTCTGACCAGGACAAAAACATCCGACCGTATAACTCCAGCCCTCTGAAACCTTTATTGGTTACCTGTTGTTTTACAGATTACAATTCAAAATCCTCTTCTTGGTGAACAGAGCTTTGGCTGGTCTGGCTCCACAGTAGGCCTCTCAGGCACGCTGGGAGTTTGTAGCAGATCTCTCCAAACACACGGTGGAAAACTCCTCAGTGTGTCCAGAGCACTTTCTAAGTCCGCTGAGATGGCTTTCAGTATTTATGCACCTAACCAATGGAACAGTCTACCTGCTGAACTTAGACTTGCTCAAACACTGTGTTCTGTTCAAACCAACCTAAAAACTTGACTTTTCACTTGAGTATTTTCTTAGATTGGACACACCACATTTGTACAGAATGCTTGTATAAATGTGTGAACATGTATTTCTATCTGTATGTTTGGATGGACTCTGTATATTCGTAATTTTTTGCTGTTTTATTTAGTTTTTATGTAAAACACTGAACTGCTTTTGTATGATATGGTGCTATACAAAGGTAATCAAATTGAAATTACTGCCGTCAGTTGTTCCCTCTAGTAAAAACTTTGTATGTGTTCTTTACACGACATTCAGAGCATTAATACAGCATCAAATAACAACTATCTATGGAAAGATATAGAGGAGTAATGTCTACCTGAGCAGAGAGTGAAGTCACTCTCCCCCTGTGTGTTGTTATCCGAGCTTCTCTGCTGTACTTAGTGGGTACGGCCGTGCACTGCTCTCATAGCCATGTTGAGAGCTGCGTGGAGGCAATCCCTCAATCAGAGATTTGCTCTGAATTCCGTATACAGCTCCTTTAACTAAAAAATGTAGATAATTAATTTATATTTATGGGATTTGCATGTATATGTCAATTATTGAAAAGTATGGAAAGTTAATAATTAATCATTTATTTATTACATTATTAATAGAAATGTACGTCTTTATTATTAAATGATTACAATGAAATTGAGAACTATTTTCTTATTCTTTGATGAACAAATTAATCTATTTTTTTAATTGCTCGATAACATTTTACATTGACAGAATGATACAAGGTTTTGTTAACCTCTACTAAATTTGGTTGTAACAACATTACTGCCACCCTCTATTATGTTATTCAATATCCAAACAATGTAAACTAATGTTATACACCTTTCTTTTGCAATATGGGATACCATTCAGTGACTAAATATTTACTTATAGCCAAATGTGTCCTATCACCAAATATAACAAGTGTTGGATTTGCATTACTGTTTTGGTTTCTTAGAGCTTCAATATTTCAATTATTAAAATACAATGCACGGTAATGAGTTGTGTTTTGGCATAAAATAAATAACTTGCACACACATAAATACACAGAGATGAGAATGAAATCAGGCTCACTCGACCTGAGCGCTGCTATTCCACTCTCCCCGTACGTGCAGGCACACGGAGCTGGACAGGACTGGACCGCCAACAGATGGGACTGCAAGATGTGAACCAGGACCAGCAGATACATCCTTCATCAGTCAAACCATATACCCAGACAGGCACTTTGTAACTCCATATTCCCAGTCCTCTCCAGTCTGAGGTTTGTGTCCACCGTGCAGAGTGAAACTGAATCCCAGATTAGCTGGGATTACACTATTTACAAGCGGAGTGTAATCCCACGCCTCACTGTCAGAAGAACAAATCACAACATCAGGTCAAGCCCAAGCCTTTTTTTGGGCCTTGAGGACAATTTGATCCCACTATGCACCCTTCAGAATGTTTCCTAATGAGCATTATACTTGAGCATTCATCATCATTTTATTTATTTATTTAAGTAAAAGTACTGAGGTGTTATGAGCTAAACGTGCTAAAAGTACATATTATGCAAAAAAATGACCCTTTCAGTGTAACAGTATTTTATATATCAATCATTTGTTATTACTGCATTCATCTGTAAAGACAATGTTTTAGTTTCAAAAAAGAACCTTAGTATCCTGTAGTTAAATTGACCACATGCTAAATAGTGGCATTCTCATACATGCCACGTGATCATATTGGTATGTTGAGGGTGCTGAGCCTCGGTTCCTTAACCCTTTCCCCTAAGGCCCCTCCCAAGCATCAACGCTGCTTCTTAGGACATCCCTGCCAACACCATCACTTATTTTATTATTTATTGTTAATACGGCGGAGTGGCATGCTCCGTTGTGACATTTTAATGGACTACCTGCCAGTGGAAGAACAATTCATTTAAAGCACACGTTTTACATTAAAAAGACAGATACAACTGATTGACAGAGAGCTGTAACTCTTTTACCCAAAATAAATGGTAAACATTACAACCAGAAGAGACCTGACTTGGACTTGCAAAAATTGACTTGTGAGCATATCTGCTGTATGTCTCCTACTTCATGGAGACGGATGTACATCATTCAAACAAGTGTCACGTCAGTGCAAGTACTGCTGGAAGTGTTACTACTAGCCTGTAGGTGGCGCGTGCTGACACGTACAGAACTGCTGGCGCTGCGGCTCTGCGATTGGATGGTGTTGAGCTCTCGCGGATGTATCGGGAACGCGCGGCGCGTCGCTCAGGGGCGGACATTGGGACTGCGTGCTATCAATCACTCTACTCGCATGTTTTAAAGTTACCGTCAGTGGACCAGCTGTAAAATGTCCACTGTTACGCAGCCCGCTAACGACCAGTGTGCTTTTCGTCGACGTGAATTTGAAGAGCTGCCGGCAGAAACCCAGAGATGGCACGCTCCTCAACTCGACCACGGTGCGAGACAGACCGCACTACACTACCAGCGACACCGGGTAAAGCAGAAGTACACAAGCTAGCTGCAGCACATTCATTAGACTGTCAAGCTAACCGTGACGAGCCGACACGGGATATCCACGGACCAATGCTCGGGAGGGGCTTCGCGTTGTTAGAGATAAGCTCAGTAAGGTTCAGTGTCAGTCATAACTTAGTACGACTTCAGTTAAGACAGTTTTCAGTTCAGTGTCCTATAACAAGCCCAAAATGACACCAGCGCGCGAGCTATACCTCCAATTCAAAAGAATTTTCGATGTTCCTTTTCAAAGGCAAGCGATACATAACTGAAAGCACGTGACTGATACATATTACGAACGAGAACAGGATCAAAAAACAAGTCTGGATTTAGCGGATATGAGCGCCATAAACAGCAGTTTATACACAGCGGAGGGGGGGTTGTTGTCTCTTTAACCACGTTCTACCAAGTGTCTATGTATTCATATATGTGTCGACTTTTAAATTCAACGCTTTTTAGTTTGGCTTCTTTTCCTCATCGCAAGAGAGAATATCACGTGACAGGTCAATTTTATATCTTGTAATAATGAGTCAGTTTAACAACGTTTAACGTTAGTCTATATTATTACAATGTATGATCAAGTTGAGTCTGTTCACCAGGTAGTGATATTGGCTTTAACTAGAGTTACTACTATATATGTTATCATCATGCCCACAATGTAAACACTATTGGAATCCAGACGGCTAATAGCAAACTACAGTGAGGTCGTGGTGCATTTTGGCCTATACTTGATTCAACACGACTTTTAGTTGAAACTGGCCCGAGCACTAGCTTGCCACTCCCTCAGGCTAACAATTGAAACCATATTTTTAACACACGCAATTGATTGATGTATCAATGTCCCTGTCTGTGGTGTTTGCCCGGTGTGAACTTATAATGAAGCCGCTAAGTTTTAGTTTATGGCCTGTCATGTCTTCTTTTGTCTGTTTGATTGTCTCTTTAAGCCCGTCCTGTGCTGCTCTCCAGAAGCTGTCTGTCTGTGGCTCATTCTGTTTGTGCTGATACCGTGAGCGGTTCAGAAAGTCAGCAGGTGGAGTGTGTGAGAGCGACTGCAGTGTGTTCCATTGCAGACACGATGGGATACGCTCTAGTTCAGTGAGGAGGTAAATCATGGCTCAGTGAATGGGATTACAGGCTGCATAGGAGGGCCAGTGATGGCACAGCTCAGAAGAGTCCATCGTCGTCAAGAAAGATAGGATGTGGGTGGTGAAAATAAAAGGATTCACTTCACAAGCTCTTTCTTGCTGCATCCATGAAAGGCCATTCCCATTTCACAGAGGCTTGATACAGTTCGTACGAGGACAGTGAGATAAGGTGATGATCAATCATTAACACGGCTCAGTTTATGCTCCATGCTCGATAACTTGAACCTAAATCTGAGTGTAGTGACGTCACTTCTTGTCAGTGCACGTCATGAGGAAACGGCCACACTGCTTTTCTTTTTACGATGCATTCTGGGAATTATCTAGGGAGATAATGCTTTAATGAGGAACTGTAATTACTGTTCTCTGACTTGTACCGTATTTTCCGCACTATAAAGCGCACCGGATTATAAGGCGCACCTTCAATGAATGGCCTATTTTAGAACTGTTTTTATATATAGGGCGCACCGGATTATAAGGCGCATAGAATAGAATAGCGTCGTAAGCGTGTCTCTTGAAAGGTGCCATTTTGGGGTCTTTATACACACAAGTGGTGTTGGACTAGGAGTAAGCACAGTACCGGTGTTTACCGCGGTGCGGCTTTGTAGTTTACCAGTCGTACTGAAACATTTTGACAGAGCGCCGTGTACAACCAGTATGGATCAACCAATTAACCAATTGATCCATATATAAGGCGCTCCGGATTACAAGGCGCACTGTCGTTTTTTGAGAAAATTAAAGGCTTTTAAGTGCGCCTTATAGTGCGGAAAATACGGTACTGTTACAGCTGGGAACTGTGTAACCTTTTTTTCCCGAAAGTTTTCCGTATCAAGATAGGAGAGGTCCTGATATTGTATCAAGAGATGATGAATGGTAACAGTGAGTTCGACAGCATGAGTTATTCGTGTTTGAGACAGTGTGGGGGGGCCAGATTTATTGAACTGTTTAATCAGGAATGTCCCTCTCCAGGTATTTTTGGTCCCCAATGCGAGCGGTTATTTTTGCAGATACCGAGATCAATCTTTCTGTTGATCTAAACCAGGGGTCCCCAACTGGCGGATCGCGGTCCGGAACCAGACGCAGTTGCATCCGGACCCAGGATCTCAAACCGATAGATAATTTTGAAATCTACATATTACAGAGCCAGTTTATACTTTACCGGCGCAACTTATTCAGCCGTTGCGGCACTTCTTCAGCGGTGCAGGAAACGCGCCGACCAATGCGTTGTAAATCACATCACGTGATGCAGCTCAGCCAATCAAATATGGGTATTCTGACAAGTTTCCTGATTCGAGTGAGATGAGATGTACGTGACACACGGGGGAGAGATGAGGAAAGAGAAAGAAGAGCAGGAATATTGCGCTGATCAGAGAAGTTATCTCACATGACGTTCTCCAAAAAGAGAAACGTGTTCAGAGAGAACAGAATTTATAAGCATTAATTCTTCCCACAGGAAGTTAGAACCAACATGTCTCATATGTCCAGAAACCGTAACTATTGATAAAAGCGGTAAATGAAGTTCACTACGAGACAAAGCACAACTCGTTTGAACAAATATACCCACTCACATCTGAAATGAAGACACAGAAAATAAACCTAAGAGCCCAAAATGATCAGAATCCTAACACGTTAGTTCACTGACCAACAATGATGTTAACAGAGAGGATAGAGCTGAAACAAGTGATTTAATAACCACAGATAAAGTCCATGCGCACTGATTTCTCTTTTTAGATGAGAAAAATATAATATTGTGGCTTTTTTATTGACATCACTTCACACCTGAATGAACTGAATTTAAAGCTGCAGGACAATTCAGTGAAATTAGTTTTTCTAAAATGAATTACTTTATTTAAAGATGCACATTTTTCAAAAGCTTTCTGTTATGTCAGATATTCTTTGATCCGGCTCTTATTGTACTTGAAATGAGAAGAACATTTATTTATGTATTTTTATGTATTATTTATAATCCATCCAGTTAAATTTGAAAACTGAGAATAATAATTGTTAAAATATAATTGATGTGTACTTTCTTTATTTGATTTGACAGTTGTTGGCTACACAGAGACGTTACTACTACTAGACTTCTTGAATATATATATATATATATGCCACTAAATAGTGCAAGTTAGATATTATTGTAATGTTTCGGACCTTTGCCCGAGGAGATTTTCTCAATCTGGACCTTTTGGAATTTTAGTTGAAGACCCCTGATCTAAACAGTGATTAGTTATGTGTGGCACATGATTGCTTGGTGGGTTAGGGTCATCTGTGTAAAAGAGGTGGGATCCAGGTACATGCTGAGCGAGACATTCTGCAATGCAAAGAGAAAAAAACTCCAAACTGTAATGTTAAAACTAAAATAGCTCAAACCCCGCTGGACCTTTCTGTACCGACAGCGTTGTTACCGATTGGCTGACACACTGATGTAAAAAGTATATTGGCCTCGCTCAAATTTTTTGTTATGTTTACAGTCGTATCAAAGCAGAAGAAATAAGTAGATACACATGTCATGGAAAGTCATTTATATTTACTGGTAAAAATGCGTATAATCCTGGTATAAGAAATAAATCATTCATACTAGTGGTGTAACAGATTGTTGTTGATCCTGACGACCCCCCCCCCCCCCCTCACAGTTCAGCACACGTGTGAACCGTGGATTAATGACACAGTGTGAAATCAAGTTTTACTGACACCAATGTTCAGTGAAATATGTGATCAGGACATCATTGATGCTTTCTGTTCACTGATGTCTGATAATGTGACATTGTTTTAAAGTGACTGGAGGAGAGCTGGTGAAGTGTCTAATGGACAATGAACCAATGCTGCGTTCAGATCTCATCTGTTGAACATGGAGACTAGACGCATGAATCACCCGTTAGTCCTGTCACACCTTCGATTCTTCACCTTGGGCTGCAAGAAATTATAACGGGCAGATGAAACTATTGATTAATTGTGAAAATAATCAGCAAATTAATCAATTATGAAAATAATGATAGATTGTTTGTGTCTCACATGTCCCATGAATAGGCCTGCTTTTACTTTGTCCTGTGTGCTACTCCATGGGGGGGGGGGGGGGATATATTAAACCCCTAAATAATGAGCAGTGTGTGGGAGTGTCCATGAGTAACCCGTCCTGAATCTTGTCTCCACAGGTGGATGGCAGCCGGACCCGTGATCCCACCACCACATGGCCCCACGTGGACGACCCCACCACCAGAGAGCCTCGGCTGGACGACTGCGAGCGGATGGGCACTCTGTTCGGGATGCTCAACAAGTGCCTGCGGGGGATGGGCTTCAGCCAGATGTACTTTGGGGACAAGATTGTGGAACCGGTAGTGATTGTGTTCTTCTGGCTGCTGCTCTGGTTCCTGGGCATCCAGGCCCTGGGGCTGGTGGGGACTCTGTGCATCATCATCATCTACATCCAGAAGTGAAGAGAGCGGGCCATCCGAGCGGAGCCTGCTGGTTTGCTTTGTTTGACGCTTAACATATGCAGGATGTCATGCTAACGGCTGTTTGGATTGGAATCTGCAGTGGGTCTGTGCTTTTAGGGGGGGCAGCTGTGGAGGGCTGTGCTCTGTAGTGATGCTGGGGAGCAGGTTTCTAGACTGGTTAGAAGCGTGTTCAGTCTTGAGTAAATCCAAAGCTGGGTCCTTTCTTCAGGGTTGTCTGGGCGCTGCCGTCTGACTTCATGGTATTGATGAGCAGATCTAAAGGAATGAGAGGCTGCAGAGTGATCCCAGCTCTCAGGGAACCTCTCTGTGTTCACACGCTGAGAGACCTTCGCCAACATGTGGCGTGCATACGAATAGTAATATGACTCCAATAATCAATCATAACAAACGGTGTCGGAATCTAAAGCTGAGTGTTCTTGTGAAAGCTTTTTGCTGTAAAATGTTTACTTTGTAATAGATTACTGATGATGACTAGTGGAGCAACGGATCATGAAAGTCACGGTTCAGATCGGATCAAATTTCAGATCAGCACAAAAGAAAAAGGGGAGCAGATCCCTGAACATGTTTTTTTGCCGTCGATACTAATTGCAGATCATTGATGATCCATATTGTTGTTTAAAATCATTTCAACTGATCTGAAGTCTGTAAACCATCAAAAAGTCTAAATGTCTACTTTGTTTTAGTCATATATAGTGTTTTTTCATAAAGGATTAGGAAATAAAAGATTGTATTTTCATTGATTAAAACAAACTTGTCATTAGTAGTTTAATGATGTATTATAATCTGTTCATAGCTAATGTAAACAGCTCATAATTCATCTCTAATATCTATTTATGTTGTGAAAACGTCTCCTTCAAACTGCATTTATTCAAGTTTATCATCAACACTACATTTTACAGATCACATGTGAACACATGACAACGTTATAATCTACCTTCACCCAGTACTCATTTAACCGAACAGAGCCTGAACGCATCATAATGTAACTGAAGTGAAGCTTTGTTCTCCTGTCAATTTAAACACCTTTTGTTTTTTACAGTGACTAAAAAAGCTTAACTGATGTCCTGATCACATATTTTATAGGGGTGGGAATCACCAGAGATCCCGCGATACGATATTATCACGATACTTAGGATACGATATTATCACGATACTGCGATATTATCACGATACTGCGATATTCTGAGTATTGCGATAACATAGGCCTATATTGCGATTTATTACTTTTTTCAACTTCAAATTATGTCCCCAAAGGAAAACTGTGTCAACATGTTTTATCTAATAAGATAAAGTTTTCAGTCTGTTCATCTCACTTCAATAATTTTTATTGCAGCAAAATAGGATTGTCAAGCAGACAGACTGACCAACAATGTCATAAATGTTGCATGAACCTGACAAACTGAATGTATTAACATAGTTCAACTTAACTAAATGCAAACGTGTGGACTCCGTATATGAACTATAACTTATGTAAGTAGGATATAAGAGTTGTATAACTCTCCGCGAATCGCCACCTTAACGTGGTGGAGGAGTTTCAGTGGCTCAGTGATCCTGGGAGCTATGTTGTCCGGGGCATTAGCCCTGGTAGGGTCTCCCAAGGCAAACAGGTCTCAGGGGAGAGCCCAGACTAAGAGCGGTTCAAAACGACCCCAATGAAAAGCAGCCCACGGACTCAGTCACCTCGCCCGGACCAGGGAAACTGGGGCACCTTCCCGGAGCCAGACCCAGGAGGGGAGCTCGTCGGCGAGTGTCTGGTGGCCGGGCCTTCGCCCATGGGGCCCGGTTGGGCTCAGCCCGAATAAACAGCATGGAGCAGCCACCCTGTGGACCCACCACCCGCAGGGATAAGCATCGGGGTCGGGTGCAATGCAGACCGGGCGGCGGGTCAGGCGGGAGGCCTGGGCGAGCCGATCGCCGGCAGCATAGACTAGCTCTAGGGATGTGGAACGTCACCTCGCTAGCGGGGAAAGAGCCAGAGCTGGTGCAGGAGGTGTAGCGGTACCAGCTAGATATAGTTGGACTCACCTCCACACACAGCGCTGGCTCTGGAACCAAGCTCCTGGAGACGGGTTGGACTTTGTCCTTTTCTGGAGTTGCCCAGGGTGAGAGGCGCCGGGCGGGAGTGGGGATACTCACGAGCCCCCGGCTGAGCGCCGCTGTGTTCGAGTTCTCCCCGGAGAACGAGAGGGTCACCTCCATGCGCCTACGGGTTGCGGAGAGCAAGGCCCTGACTGTGGTTTGTGCTTATGCACCAAACAGCAGTTCAGAGTATCCGGCCTTCTTGGAGTCGGTGGGAGGGGTCCTGGAAAGGGCGCCGCCTACCGACTCCATAGTTCTCCTGGGGGACTTCAACGCTCACGTGGGCAATGACGGAGAAACCTGGCGGGGGGTGATTGGGAGGAACGGCTTGCCCGATCTGAACCCGAATGGTGTTTTGTTGTTGGACTTCTGTGCGTGCCATGGTTTGGCCATAACGAACACCATGTTCGAACATAAGGTGGCTCATAAGTGTACCTGGTACCAGAACACCTTAGGCCGGAGATCAATGATCGACTTTGTAATCGTGTCATTTGATTTGCGGCCGTATGTCTTGGACACTCGGGTGAAGAGAGGAGCAGAGCTGTCAACTGATCACCACCTGGTGGTGAGTTGGATCAGATGGCAGGGGAACGGGTTGGAAAGACCCGGCAAGCCCAAACGTGTAGTGAGGGTGAACTGGGAACGTCTGGCGGAGGACCCTGTCCGGGAGATCTTTAACTCCCACCTCCGGAAGAAGTTCTCACACATCCCGAGGGAGGTTGGGGACATGGAATCCGAATGGACCATGTTCAAAGCCTCTATTGTGGACGCGGCCGCTAGGAGCTGTGGCCGGAAGGTCATCGGTGCCTGTTGTGGCGGCAACCCGAGAACCCGGTGGTGGACACCCGAGGTGAGGGAAGCCGTCAAGCTGAAGAAGGAGACCTTCAAGACCTGGTTGGCCCAGGGGTCTCCCGAAGCAGCTGACAGGTACCGGCAGGCCAGAAGGGCTGCAGCTGCGGTGGTCGCGAATGCTAAAACTCGGGCATGGGAGGAGTTCGGGGAGGCCATGGAGAAGGACTTTCGGTTGGCCTCAAGGAGGTTCTGGCAAACCATCCGACGACTCAGGAAGGGAAAGCAGGGCGGTGGAAAGAGCACATTGAGGAACTCCTAAACCCGACCAACATGTCCTCTGCAGAGGAGGCAGCGCCTGAAGATCTAGGGGGAGGCTCACCCATATCCCTGGCAGAGGCCGCTGAGGTAGTCAAAAAGCTCCTCGGTGGCAAGGCGCCGGGGGTGGATGAGATCCACCCTGAGATGCTGAAAGCACTGGACATAGTTGGGCTGTCCTGGCTGACACGCCTCTTCAATGTCGCATGGGGGTCGGGATCAGTGCCCATGGACTGGCAGACCGGGGTGGTGGTTCCCATTTTCAAAAAGGGGGACCGGAGAGTGTGCTCGAATTACCGGGGTATCGCACTACTCAGCCTCCCGGGAAGGCTTATGCCAGGGTGCTGGAAAGGAGCCTCCGACCGTTTGTCGAACCTCAGATTCAAGAGGAGCAATGCGGATTCCATCCCGGCCGTGGAACAGTGGACCAGCTCTTTACCCTCGCAAGACTACTGGAGGGGTTCTGGGAGTTTGCCCAACCAGTCTACATGTGCTTTGTGGACTTGGAGAAGGCTTTCGACCGGGTCCCTCGGAGGTTCTTGTGGGGGGTGCTGCGGGAGTATGGGGTGCCGGACCCATTACAACGGGCGATCCGGTCTCTGTACGACTGCAGTAGGAGCTGTGTCCGCATTCTCGGCAATAAGTCAGACACGTTCCCGATGGGTGTTGGCCTCCGCCAGGGCTGCCCCTTGTCTCCGGTCCTGTTCGTGACTTTCATGGACAGGATATCTAGGCGCAGTCGGGGGGTGGAGAACGTCAGGTTTGGGGGTCTCGGGATCGCCTCTCTGCTGTTTGCAGATGATGTGGTCCTGTTAGCCTCCTCGGATCGTGACCTCCAGCATTCACTGGGGCGGTTTGCAGCCGAGTGTGAAGCGGCGGGGATGAGAGTTAGCACCTCCAAATCTGAGGCCATGGTGCTCTGCCGGAAACCGGTGGATTGCTCCCTCCAGGTGGGGACGGAGTGCCTACCTCAAGCGAAGGAGTTCAAGTATCTCGGGGTCTTGTTCACGAGTGAGGGTAAGATGGAGCGGGAGATCGACAGACGGATCGGTGCGGCTGCAGCAGTAAAGCAGGCGCTGCACCGGACCGTCTTGGTGAAGAGGGAGCTGAGCCGGAAGGCAAAGCTCTCAATTTACCACTCGGTCTACGTTCCTACCCTCACCTATGGTCACGAACTCTGGGTCGTGACCGAAAGGACAAGGTCTATATGACTATAAAAATTAGTATTTTCCCCCCCAAACAACAGCGGCCGAAATGAGCTTCCTCTGTAGGGTGGCCGGGCTCAGCCTTAGAGATAGGGTAAGGAGCTCGGTCATCAGGAGGGAGCTTGGAGTCGAGCCGCTACTCCTTCCCGTCGAAAGGAGTCAGCTGAGGTGGTTCGGGCATCTAATTAGGATGCCTCCTGGACGCCTGCCACTGGAGGTTTTCCAGGCACGTCCAACTGGGAAGAGACCCCGGGGAAGACCCAGAACACGCTGGAGGGATTACATCTCCCAGCTGGCCTGGGAACGCCTCGGGATCCCCCAGAATGAGCTGGAACATGTTGCCGGTGAGAGAGAAGTCTGGGTCAGCCTGCTTGGCCTGTTGCCACCGCGACCCGACCCTGGATAAGCGGAGGAAAATGGATGGATGGATGGATGGAACTCGGTATAACTTGCGATGCGTGGACGTTGAGGGCAGAGAGACAGTTATGCGCTGCACTCTCCCCATGAGCCTGGCTACTGTTGGCAGATTTAACCCCGTTGTGAGGCCAGATGTCTCCAACTTTGTTTTGACCAACTTCCTACCAATCACGCTGACCCGGGACCTTTCCTGACCTCACCAGAAAACAACTCAGCACCATCTAGTGGACTGAAAAAGCAATTGATTCGATTTTTCTAGTAATGGGGCCCGAGTAACCGACGTCGGGCCAGCGAAGGCCCTATTGAAATTGTACTCGTTTGGTAAACGTACGCATGGTTGGAGGACTTGCCATGCATGAAAACTCACCAAATTTTGGGTACTTGTCAGGCCTGGTGAAAATAGCCATCTGAAAAAGAATGCATCTTTCTGTGTAAAGAAATGGCTCTCTAGCGCCCCCTACACGTCGGACCGGCGATGCCCCTCGCCCAGTATGTCCGATTGACTTGAAATTTGACACACATGTCCACTTGAGCTAGACCTACAAAAAAGCCACCCACACCCCCAAGCTCCGCCTACTTAGATTTTCCGCCATATTGAATTTAGTGTAAAACACATTTCTGCGAACTCCTCCTACATGCTTAGTCCCATTACTACCAAATTTGCTGTGGATCATTACTGGATCTACGTCATCAAAAGTTATCAAAAGCTTTTTGATATCTCTTTTTGTGTACAAGATATGTACCAATAAACTTCTTAGGGGCGTGGCTTAATATCAATACATATAACTTCTCAACCATCTGTCCTAAAATTACCAGATTTTCAGCATATGTGCACATCGCATCCTCTAACATACCCTGAGATTTATTTTGCATTCAACCACTAGGGGGCGCTACAGTAAACCCTCGAAGTTGTGCTTTTTGTCACTTTTTGCAGATTTCAGCCTTCGCACTTTAACGAACTCCTCCTAGAGATTTTAAGCGATCAACTTCTACTTTGGTCAGGATGCTCTTAAGACCTTTGTGATTAAAAGTTATCAAAATCGAGAGTTTTCATCGAAGAACCTTGACGTGGCGTGACGGCCATTTTGCCTCATTGTTTATATAAAAATAAGTTCTTATAAGTTGATATAACTCCAAGGTACATTATCCAATCCGCACAAAACTTATTTTGCATGATGCTACTTCAAGCCTAAACATACTTCAATTGGAAAAAAATTGAAATAACTCATAGCGCCACCTACTGGCTAAAGGAAATGTCATATTCTATACTTTTATTTATACCTCCTAGCCAGGTGACCTGATTAGTCTCAAATTTGGTAAGGATAGCCTTAAGACATTGATGATGCATCATCATGAATATTGTGAGTTTTTGTTGAACGCTGTTGCCGTGGCGACGCATTGTTCGCCATGAAAAAGGAAGCTGATGGTTTAGTGGGTTGGGATGCTCAAAAACTCATGGAACTTTGTACATGTGTCACAGGGCATATGAAGAAATAGTTTATACGACTTTCTTTATTGGCCGTTTTAAATTGACTCTATAGCGCCCCCTACAATATTTCAAAAGAGCAGCCCCAGCTCTACGTTTTGGCTACATATATGAAGCTTGGTAGGCACATGTGTCCTATGGAGACTTAAAGAAAAGTCTCTTGGGACCATGCTCCAAACCCTACAGGAAGTCGGCCATTTTCAATTTTGTATGAATTTATACAATATTTCGACGATGCAGCCCTCGCAGTACGTTTCACTATCTATATATAAAATTTAGATGTATAACATTTGGTAAACAGATGTATCACATGTAGACTTACAAAAAAGCCCCGGAGCTCTAAGCTCTAAACCCAACCGGAAGTCAGCCATTTTGAATTTAGTGAAAGAAAACACATTTTTGCGAACTCCTACACGCTGGCTCCGATTTCTACGAAATTTGCTGTGGATCATAATTGGATCTAGATCATCAAAAGTTATCAAAAGCTTTTTGATATCTCTTTGGACCAATACACTTCTTAGGGGCGTGGCAAAATATCAATACACATAACTTCTCAACCATTTTTTCTAAATTTCCAAAATATTCAGCATATGTGCATATCGCATCCAGTAACATACCCTGAGACTTTTTTTGCATTCGACCACTAGGGGGCACTACAGTAAACCCGCGAAGCCTACTGGCTAAAGGAAATGTCTGAGTAACTCAGCTGGACTTGTTCCAAACGGTCCCAAACTTCACATGCTTGATAACACTCATGGCCTGAGGATGTCTACAAGCAAATTTCCCCCAATACTCACAGCGCCACCTGCTGGCGAAAGGAGATCTGCGTTTTTTGACAAACACCATCCGATTTACACGACTTTTACACAATGTGGTTTACACTTGATATAGAGCTACATAATGCACGTGTTCTGTAGCGCCAGGCAGCGGATACAGGAAGCATCGGACTATTTGCAAAGCATCATTTCCAGCATCAGGCGGTCCACGCGGGATTAAAAACATCTCACTCGCGGACGCGCTGTCCGACGGTCGCAGACGTTCTCGGGCCAGAGTCCCGCCGGCACCCCCGACGTGCTGGAGGATGCGAGGGCCCGTTCATCGCTGCTCGCAGCTTTAATTCATTTTTTTATTTTTTTTATATTTCATATAATATGGCCACGCAAAATATCGCGATACTATGCTGTATCAATTTTTTCCCCCACCCCTAATATTTTACTGAATATTGGTGGATATCGATGTCAGTAAAACTTCGTGTTAAACTGTCATTAATCCGCGGTCCACGTGCGTGCTGATCTGTGAGGGGGGTCGTCTGGTCCGTTCCACCACTACTGATGAATGAGATAATGCAATTATTGGATTTGTTCCAATGGTGGAATTCCAGCCGGTAGTTCCATCCAGTTCTGCATAGACATTGTGCAATAGCTGTGGAGAGGGATGCCATCGGCAAAACATGGTCCTTAATGGTGATGGTTCTAGATAAGGAAGCCATCTTGGCCGCGGTTACACTCGTCTTTTCAACGCAGATTTTGTGATCGAACCGATGTGGGTCCAGACTTGACACTTCAATGAGAGCTGCCTGAGCGGATTCATTTAGTGGTCAACGGACCGTCTGTAAAGCGGTGGATTAACACACACCGTTTCCTAACAAGTCTGCACAATAACATTATGTTGGTATGTGAAGGCTTTTCATCAGCAGTAACTCAACACAACCCTCCACCTCTCCTCCCTTTGCGCTCTTCTGGAGAGGAACTCCCGTGTGGGAGGGGAGATGATGGGGACATAAGTTTGATGAATTGTCCACATGCTGTCCACACCACGTTCAGATCCCAACTCAATGCAGGCCAGGCCACCTCGGCATGTGGTCCAGCTGATCGGATGACAAAAGCACCAAAGAGACGAGCGTAACCACGGCCCTCTTCTCTCGCACTCTCTGCTCTGTGGGCCTCCTCCACATTACCGATCCTGAAATCACACACCGCTGCATCGCTGATAGATGGAAGCCCTCATCGTTTCAAGGGACCCGACACAAATGTGAATGATTTCTCACATTGAAAGATAAATTGATGACAATGTGTTCTCGTGGAGCGACAGAACTAAAGCTTTATGCTGGAAACCAAACGTGTGTGTAGTCTTCCAGTTTATCTCTGCTGCTGACATTCAAATGTATTATGCGTAGAGCCAATCAGTATACTGGTAGCATATCAATATTGTCATATCAGACTAGATATTGTTTTGGGGTTTTGGTTATTTTGTGAAATTCATTTCAGTTTGCAGTCTACGTAGCATTAGTTGTTGTCTTGACCTGTCAGGTCAGTTTAGTTACGTGCCATTAACACAAAATGCCTCGTCTATGAATCATATCAGATTGTCGGCCTCTGAGGCTGATAGAATATCTAGTGGAAGCCTCCTCAGGTTAGTCTTTGAATGATTATCAGTCACCCACATATTCAACCTTTTCTGTCAGCTACTTCCATTCACTGGCAACATTTCCAGTCTACACTCAATACCCCCACAATAACAAAGCCAGAACAGGATTTTACAAATATGAGCGAGCTTATTAAAAAGTATTCAGTCTTCACTCAGATGAAGCACCTTTGGCAGAGATGTCAGCCTCACCTGGATTTGGGGGATTTCTGCCATTCCTCTCTGCAGAACCTGTCGGGCTGTGTCAGGTACGCATGGACGCCCACGTTCAGGTCTCTCCAGAGATGTTCGATGGGGTTCTGGCTGGGCCCAAGAAGACATTCACAGAGTTGTCCCCTAAGACACTCCTGCGTTGTCTTGGCTGTGTGCTTGGGTCTCTCTGTACTCTCTGTTCAGCTGCGTCCAGTCCCTGCCGCTGGGCTTTATTTTTGGGCAAGTACTCTGCAAACTGTCGGCTGGTTGGTTTGCGTACAACGCACGGAGCGGACCGTAAAGAGGACAGAGCCCGTGTGTCGCAAACTGCCTGTAAAAGCCCCAAATGTCTCTTAGATCCATGCCCCGACACAATCATGTCTCTGGGCTCTGCAGCCGGTTCCTCCCACCTCATTTCTTCTTTTTTTGCTCTGATGTCTTTGAAAGACAGGTGTGTGAATTTACCACAGGTGGACTCCGATCGAGGTGTAGAGACATCTCACTGATGATCAGGAGGAATGAGGTCTGAATACTTCGGTCAATGCCATATTTCAGTTTTTTTCTTCTTAATTCATTTGCAAAGAAAATCTAATCTCCTGTTGTGGCTTTACATGCATACTTTGTTCCAAAAATAACACAAAGGCATAGTTATTAAAGTAAGTAAGTTTAGGCTTTGCCATTGTGGGATGTTGAGTGTGGAACACATTTAATGATTTTAGCATACGGCTGCAACGCAACAAGAAGCGTGAGGGGTGTGTGGATACTTTCTGAATGCTCACCATTAATATATATCTAATAAAACCATTTCACTCAGAACTGTTTGATCCAATGTGAAACAGCACTGCTCAGGAGAAATGGCTGATGGGGCAGGTTGAAGGGAGTATCTGATGTTGGATTGATTGGACCTTTTCATGTTCCCGGTGGTCTCAGGTAGTTTTCACATATTTCACTCTTCTACTACTTTGTATTGTTTGGATGTGCAGGTTCACTGACCACACACTGTTGTAGAACAACTGAACTGTAGCCATCCCGCTGACTTTAAACATCACTGACTTTACTGTAGCATGTGTCCTCCTTTTAGGAAACTCTACTTCATTATTTTCATGAATCATAAATGATTGTTTCTGAGGTGTTTCATGCCTACCTACGAAAGAGATGTTGATTCACAATGTGTTGCAACGTCACTGTATGAACTGTGCATTGTAGATTTAAAGCACAAGTTCACCCACAAAAGGACCGTTTGTATCTGTTACTCACCACGTGTCACCTTGATTTCTTGAAGAAAACTATAAACTGAGTCTTGGATTATACTGACTGAGTTGTGTGAGACCTTGTAAACGGATGTTCTGATGTAGTTTTGCTGTTAAACGTGTTTCATTCAAAATCAGACTCCAGTACTAGTGCAGAAATATTAGCAGCAAAATGTCATTGAGATTACCTAAAGGAAAAGTCAATATGCATTGAAATGTCCGCAGTAAGTGTTACATCATCAAACAGTATGAACCATGTATAAACGTTTGTTTTCCAAAGATAATTTTCTTGAATAATCCAGAAACCAACGGAGAAATCCCATCGGCCTTTTGTGGAGGGAACCAGTGTGAGGCTAACTTCCTGTCGGCCTGCATTAAAATACATCATCCCTGCAGCTCTCTATTGTCTCCACTTCCTGTAGCACGCACACACGCACGCACGCACGCACACACACACACTTCAAAATGTCTTTGAAAACATATGATGTATAATCATATGCCAAGAAAAAATAAGTTATTAATTTGTTGTATTATCAAATTTGTAACACATTAACACCGAAAAAAAACATTTCTGTCAGACGTTTTTTCAAATATTGTCTTCGGTTCTAAAAATTGACAAATTGATGAGAGAAGGGCAAATAAATAAGGAGAGGGGATCAGGAGGAAAAGCATCTGAAGAACAGTTTATAAAATGAGAGGAATGCCTCGCTGCTAACAAGGTGGCTACTTTTTACAGTGGGCACATGCATGTACTCTCTGGAACGTCTGCGTTGTTTGTTGCACTTTGCCAGCACCAGGTCGACATTGAAGAGACTCATGAAGATGACTGGTATGACTAGTTGAGGGTGAAGCTCATGCTGACAAGGTTCAGCAAACAGATACATGACATCATAGGTCGGTCAACATTGCTGACTGTTGCAATTTGAGCGTGTCTGCACGTAGCTAATCCTACTGAACATACAAACATTCACAATCATATACATGACAGTGCATTAGCAGCTTAAAGGACTCCAGAGGAATATCACTTACTTTATCTTTAGTACAAACACAATGAAGTGACACTATTTACATGTTTGTGCCTCTCATAAGTCGTCATGTGTGTTGGTGGGAAGGATCCTCCTACACTACAATATATTCTGTCCACTGCACCATGAAGCAGTTTGAGTACTTCTTACCGAGGTGCTCTTCTTGTCTCATTTTGTACAACACAGGAAAAATATGAGCGTGTTATTGTGTATTAAATTAGAAAGATTAATAAGACAAACAAAACTTTTTTTAAATAGTGTCATTTCCAGATGGGATATTGATTAAAGTTAAGAATGAGTTTTTCTTCATTCAGCGGACTGAATCTTTTTTCCTCCAGATGGTTTGAAGCATCTTTTAAATACCTTCAGAGGAAATGGATGGCTCTGATGTAAAGGTAACAGATGAGCGGCACAAACCCTCGGTGTGGCTGAGGAGCACTTCTGTTACACATGCGGACCAGTGAACCTCTTCACCTCAGTCTGCATTCACACCACCTACTGTATTTACAAGAGAATGTACACGACGGGCCACTCAACCCTGGGATAGATATAAGACAGGCAGGTGGGCTGTGAGTGACTCCAGAGAACAGAACTAGGTATGATAGGACCAAAATAACCCAGAACAAAGTAGTATGGAGACTCCTGCATTTGGGACTATTTGCACTCAGATCTAGAATGACGGGCTATTTGTGTGGTTTTGCCCGCAGCCAATCACCGCAAGCGTTCTTCCATTTGATACCACGTGTGATTGGCCAGCTACCGCAGCAGCTGCAACACACAGAGCTGGGATTGCTTGCTCACAGCTCTCAACATGGAGGTGGCTTGTTGGGGGTGTTAGCGGTAACCCCTGTATGAGTGTAGTGCAGAGGTTTGTCAACCTAAATGAGTAATTTAAAGACATCATCTCTGGTGTAATAACTTGTCATTACCAGCTGTGACAGTGTGTGGCTGCTGTTCTTTTCACCTTATAAGTGTGTGTGAGTCATCATGGTATAATGTAGTCCTGGAGACACTGGAGCAGGAACTACCACAGAGGAGGTCTTCAGTACGTGTCTGTCTGTCTGTCAGGAAACTTTACAGATGTGTAGTCCATACCAGTAGAAAGGGCCTCCCCTGTACCAATGAAGTCGGTCTCTAGTTGGCATTTGTCAGGATTGTTATGGACTGTATTAGAATTGATTAATACTAAAATGACGGGTTAATTTACTTTGAATGAATAGAATTATTATTTACAGTAATGCGAGTAGCTGTCTTGTTCCAACAAGAGAGGGAATATATGTCTATGTATAATAAACTACTGAAACAAAATGACATTCAGCAGAGTGAACTGATCTGGAAACAGATCAGAGACCATCTGTCCTGTTTACAAATAATGAATGGAATAACATCCACTTTAACTTGCTTTTGAAGTTGTTCAGTGACCCGATGCTGTCAGTGTACCGATGGCGCCCTGCTAGAAGCTGACAGTTTGGACTGTAGCCAACCCTAAAAACTTTTATATCGCCGCTGGGGTCCGTCAGCGTCCGCTGGGGTCCGTCAGCGTCCGCTGGGGTCCGTCAGTGTCCGCTGGGGTCCGTCAGTGTCCGCTGGGGTCCGTCAGCGTCCGCTGGGGTCCGTCAGTGTCCGCTGGGGTCCGTCAGTGTCCGCTGCCGCCCTCGGACAGGATGCGGCTGGGCTCGGTGAACCTGGCCGTGGCTATGTAGAAGAGGGCGGGGCCCGGCACGAGGGCCAACAGCGGCAGGTCCTGCTCCAGCTTGTCCAGTCTGGAGATGGAGACGATGCCGTACGCGTGGAGCAACCAATGGCTGAACAGGACGACCAGGCGCTTCTTCTTGGCAATCAGGTTCTTAAAAGACTGAGGGGAAGGACAGACGGACGAGCACACACACACACACACACACACACACACACACACACACACACACACACACACACACACACACACACACACACACACACACACACACACACACACACACACACACACACACACACACACACACACACACACACACACACACACACACACACACACACACAAGAAATAGCATATTCCAACATCAGATTCAAGACCTCATTGACTTTTAAGGTAAAAATGACTTCCTTCAAAGTACAAGTGAACCTGTATGTGTTACCTGTATCTCAGAGGCAGACATGTAGACAGCCAGTGTGAGCAGAGACAGGACCAGTATGATGTAGGGGAACGCATAGTCTGAAAGAAACACAGCAGCACAGGTCAACCTACGCAGCCCAGCAAACGCTATTTAAACTGGAATTTGGTCCTATTCGCAAGAAAACTCCTTCTCGAAGTAGGAAACATTAGCAGTTAGATGTGAAGTCGGTAGCACTCACAGAGCAGCCCTCCTCCCACGGCCTGCAGCACGGTGAGGATGGGGAAGAAGTACAGAGCAGCGTAGATGCTCCTGAAGCGATCCGACTTGCCCAGACCGCACGCTATCTTCTTCACCAACAGAGGACGCAGCATCATCATCAGCACCAGGCAGAATGCATAGTAGATCAACACTATGGTGTAGCTGAGGAGGAGAAAAACCAGTCAGTCAAAATCACAAGAAACTGCAGGCGACATGTTGGACTCAGGAATAGCAGAAACACAGTCCAATACTTAGATATTAATGTCACATACGGTAAAACTGTGGGCTTTTATTTGCTTCCATCACTGAACCCAACCGGCACAAAGCTGTTGCTCAACAAAGATGAGAAGTATCATCAAATAGTTTATTTAAACAAATATCCGGGAAGTTTTATTTTCCTTATTGCAAGATCTTTTTGAAAGGGAGTGACATATATTTAGAGCTATTTTGAATAATCCCCCCGTTGTCAGTGCTCACAGCGGGTAGACGGCCTCCTGGGTGCAGTGCAGAGTGTTGATGTAGTCTGGACTCGGGTTGTACAGCATGGTGTACCAGTCCGACAGCATCTGGACTCGACACGACTGGATACTGAGCTTTCCCACCGGCTCTGTGACCAGCAAGGTGACCACGGCCGACATGCCGCACTCCAACATGGCTGTGATGTGCTGCAGCAGAGCACTGGAACTGAAACACACAACAGACAGAGCAACACAAGATCACACAACAGAAACACGGGTCAGTCTCTTTCATTTCCTTTTTCCATTGATATGACATTTCATGTGAAAACAAAATGGTGAAGACGCTGCATTTGCTGTGACGCCACAGCCCTCTAAACTGACAAATCGAATCCTTCTCTTTAGTATAATCAAGACGTCTAGTAGCCTAACCCTTTATGAAGAGTCCTGCTTGTACAGCAGTTATCTCCAGTGGTGGATTTA
The DNA here is from genome assembly GCF_050575085.1 of Anarhichas minor. Taxonomy (NCBI): domain Eukaryota; kingdom Metazoa; phylum Chordata; class Actinopteri; order Perciformes; family Anarhichadidae; genus Anarhichas; species Anarhichas minor. Next base: position 3,353,400 of record NW_027466483.1, on the reverse strand, counting down.
CACTATGGTTTTCGGGGGAAGCCATAGTTTTTGGGGGTGCAATGAAAAAATAAACTATCAATACATTTCGACTCACTCGAAAGATAACGTACGGTGCTTAATAGAGATACAGGGATTGCCGTTATATCCACGGGCACGGATCGGGGCGTAAATAAAAGAAACATTCAGAATATTAGTGAATGGGTTGCAGGTGGGTGAAATAATGCATCATAAATGACAGAAATGTGAATTAAAGTCTCTAAAAAATGAACATGGCAGAGGGCAGAGCTGCTGCTGCTCTGCAGCTACATTTTGTCAGGAAAGTGAGACACACAAAGCGCATTTGTGCACAAGAACACCAGCACAACTTCAGCGATTTCCCGTGTCAAGTTTATCTACAGCCAGGACCAGAAGTATTTGGACTGTGACACAATTTTTCTAATTTTGCTTCTTTACACGACTCCAATGGATTTGAAAGGAAGCAGTCAAGTGTAGACTTTCAGCTTTAATTCAATGGATAGAACAAAAATATTACATGAACAGTTTAGGAATTACAGCCATTTCTACACAGCCCCCCACATTTTCAGAGGCTCAAAAGTAATTTTTGACAAATGGTTTCATGGCCAGATGTGGCCTGTTCTGTCACTATTTCATGACAAATGATGCAGAGAATAGGATTCAAAATGTTGAATTAGCATTTGGTAGCTGGTCCATAGAACTCTCAGCATGCGGACCAAAAAGGTGTCGATGCAAGTGAAGGAGAACATTATTAGGTTATAAACACTTAACAAACCATCAGTCAGATAGCAGAAACATTAGGAATGACCAAATCAACAGTTTGGTACATTCTTAAAAAGAAGGAATGTACCGGCAAGCTCACCAACACCAAAAGGCTCAGAAGACCACAGAAGACATCTAAAGTAGATGATCACAGAATTCTTACCTTGGTGAAGAAAACCCTTCATAACATCTACTGAAGTCAAGAACACTCTGGAGGAGGTAGGCGTGTCATTGTTAAAGTCTTTGGATGGGCATGTATGGCCAATGGAACTGGGTCACTGGTGTTCATTGGTGATGTCACAGCTAATAGAACAGCAGGATGAGTTCTGAGGTGTTTAAACCCCATCTGCTCAGAATCAGCATAATGCTGCAAAACTGATTGAACGGTGCTTCACAGTGCAGATGGATAACGACCTAAAACATACTGTGAACACAACCCAAGAGCTTCTCAAGGCAAAGGAATGGAATATTCTTCAATGGTCAAGTCAGTCACCTGATCTCAACCCAAGTGAGCAGGCTTTTCACTTTCTGAAGATAAAACTGAGGGCAGAAAGACCCACAAACAGCAGCTGAAGGAGGCTGCAGCAAAGCATCTCAAGGGAGGAAACTCACCGTTTCTGGTGATGTCTGAGGGAGCCAGACTTCAGGCATTTGACTGCAAATGATTTTCCTCCAAGTATTAAAAATAATAATTATGGTGGTTTGTCCAATCACTTTTGAGCCTCTGAAAATGTGGGGGACTGCGTAGAAATGGCTGTAATTCCTAAACGGTTAATGTGATATTTTTGTTCTATCCATTGAATTAAAGCTGAAAGTCTACACTTCGACCACATATTGACTGCTTCCTTTCAAATCCATTGGAGTCGTGTAAAGAGGCAAAATTAGAAAAATTGTGTCACAGTCCAAATGCTTCTGGTCCTGACTGTACAGCTTTTAGTTTTTGCTGCTTTAAATGTCCCACTTTATTTGCTGAAGTGACATTAAAATACATCATTTAAAAAGCTGCAGCCTGCAGGGAGAGGGGAGTCAAATGTCCATGCGGTGGCGGCGGGTCTCTAAATTGAAGAAAATGATTAATTCGGTTAATTCCCGTGTCTTGTGAGTAACGTGTGCATCATGTGTAATGTGTGTGTTTTGTGTGTGAAGCCTACCTCGACACCTTGGATAGCCTACATTTCTCTTTGTGGAGAGCTCATGTCTCTTTCACTATAAGGGTCATACCACCACTAGCTATGACATTTACACCAAGGTCTTATTTTATCATAATAACTGGGTTGTCCATTACCTCGTGAAAGCCGAGAGAGAGAGAGTGAGTGTGTGTGTGTGAGTGAGCGAGTGAGAGTAATCCTGTGTGGCCTCACCTCTTCTTCCCAGAGTACCACTCGATGAAGAACCAGTGCAGCACGAGGGGTAGCATGGCCATGAAGCCCAGATAGAGCCAGTCGTACAGCTCAGGGGACTCGGTGCAGCGTTCACACACATTCTGGAGGTTGGCTCGCTCTCCGCGAGGACAAACCTGGCAGCAGACAGAGATGCTGGGATTACTTTCTCTTCCTAATGTAGACATAATGTGGAGATAATTGATCTATATAAGACATGCCAGTTCTTTGCATCAAAGCTACGTTTAATCCCCTCCCTCCTGTCAACGGTGCACAGACCGATTTTGCGAGTCCAACTGAAGGTGGAGCTAGAGCTGCCACAAGCAGTTCCAAAACAATTACTGGTTTGCTGGCACTCACCCGTGATAGAGAGAGTATATATATCACTCATATATATATGTGAGTGAGTGAGTGAGAGAGAGAGAGAGAGAGACACAGAGAGCTCCTGATGATTTGATCAGTTTGGACGACTCTTGCAGCCCCAGAGACATGAGAGCACACAGGGAGCAAGACCCCTGAATGTGAATTAATCGCCATCAATTTTGAATTTGAACACATCATCACAGTTCGATCAATTAAAGTTATAGAACCATATGTATCTTTTTTGGACTTTACTTTACTGTATTTGTGTGTTGCATATTGACGTCTACATTTAATGCAGCACTTCTAAACAAAAGTATTACAGATGTGATAGCAACATACGGGAGATTGTACTGGACTGCATTACATCGAATGGTGTTTGTTATATTTTCTCCACCTATTTACATACATGAGGGGGGTAAAATATCCAAAACACCTTGGATTACAGAACATTCCAGTATAACTTCCCCACTAATTTAAGAAGCCCTGCTGCAGCAGAAGGGCTGGATACCGACCTGAAATCTGCACTAAAACGACAACAATCCCGGGTCTCTTTTATAGCATCGATGCATTGACAGACACACATGAAGTAGTCAGACACACATCCTGATGGTCAGTACTCACACCACACTCTCCCTCCACTGATCCGTTGACCATCAACCTGCCACAGTATGTGCCTGGACATGTTGAACTCATGGACACAGCTGCAAGGACAAACAAACACAGTATACAGCAGTCGGCACTGGTAAACAACAGTTTGGCAGCACTAGATTAGATTGTCTTTATTAAACTGAAGGCAACATCTAAAAATGTCAACAACAACAACGTCAAGCTCTTGTCCTCCATCTTGTCCATGCATTCTGACCAGTCAGACTCCACCAACACTGTCTGCAATACACTGACGGAGAGAGGAGTTAACTAACTGATGCACCACAGTCAGGAGAAGTCTCAGTGTATTGCCATATCAGCTAATACGATTGGTATCTAGTTATTTTAAGGCAGCTAAGCTATCAGTTACCTCAAACGAACGTTATAGCTTCCTGGAACGAAGCATAATGTGAAAGTGAGCTCGCGACCAACACAACCACAGGCTAGTTCCGGATACAACTGTAATGTTGCCAAATGTCCGCAACTGGCACAAAATAGTGCGTTTACTGGTCGGTGTATAAACTGTCATGAACACACTCGTTGGTTTATTTGACTTAATGCATATCTCCTACTGAATAATTTGGGCTGGTATAGTCAGTGCATTGGGATGTTTTTAGCCGACAGGCTAGTTTCCGGCTAGTTGAGCTACCGCTACGGTCAAACTAACGGCGTCAAGCTATCATTGGATGAAAAATGAAAATTAAACGGTACTATAACTCACCCATTATGTGCCCAATAATGATTAAAACAAGGTGTCTGGCCTCGGTGCTACCGTATTTTCGTCTGGAAGACAATTTATACGCAAACCGGATGCGGACGAAAATGAGGTAGACAAACAGGAAATCAGTTCTTCTTCTTCTAGTTTTACGGCGGTTGTAGGCATCCAGTTTATTGATGCATTACCGCTACCTTCTGCTCCGGAGTGTGGATCAGACAGTAGACTTGCAATATTTTCCCCAAACCAAAATAAACAAACAAACAAAATAATAATAATTAAATAATACAAAATAAATAAAAAACCCACCCATACCACATTAACCTATATTTTATCCTCCATGTTTAACCCTCTAGACCTATAAAATCCTAGTTCTGACAAGCACCCTTGTACCATATCACCATTCATGCATTCCTAATTCCCTCAGATTATTCCTCATCCTTTCTCTCTGCATCTCATACTCACTTCAACTCAAAAGTACGTGCTCAACTGATTCTTCTTCTCCACATCCTTCACACAACCCTGTCTGTCCAACAAACCCGCGATGACGAGACGTCCCCGTGTCGCCTATTAGAATCACTAAACATGGACTATACATCCAGTGTGTCGGAGGGTTGATGTAACAGTTTTCAGCAGCATATTTTGCAAACACCTTGTAATGCCATTTAACAAGGGACAGGGATGCAAAATAATCTATCACCAGTTACCATGACAACTGCATCAAACGTCACATGAAGCAGTGAGCGCGTTCATATTGGGGGGGGGGGGGGGGTTCAGATAGAGGGTGAGAGCAAGGGATTGTAGGGAGAGAGAGAGGAGAGACAGGGACACAGAGAGAGACACAGAGAGAGAGACAGACACACAGAGAGACACAGAGAGAGAAACAGACAGAGAGAGAGACAAAGAAAGAGAGAGAGAGACACAGAGATTGATTTGATTTTTAGAAACCTTTATTTTCTTAAAACATGAAAAAACAAAAAAACATTGCCAACTAACTCCATCATTGTTCAGCTCTTTCTTTATCTTCTGAACTATTTTCTTCAGTCTGTAGCCTTCCTGCTCTGTGAGACCTCCTCTGTCTTCACTGCTCATATGTGATCTGACAGAGTTGGAGAGCTTCTCTTTGTCAGAGAAGTAGTCCTCCACTTTAGCTCTTTTTACATTTTTACTCCTCAGCAGATAACCCTTTATTTCCTCCACACTGTAGCCTTCAGAGCTCCTAGCTGCCAGCCCTGTATTCAGAGAGCTCACTGTCAGCAGCAGCGTCCTCCAGACTGGACTCAGCATCCTCCTCCAGACTGGACTCAGCATCCTCCTCCAGACTTGACTCAGAGTCCTTCTCCAAACTGGACACACACTCAGCTGCTCCTACTTCCTTTCGTTGACACTTTTTTGGCCTGTGAGTTTCCACTGTTTCCTTCCTTTTTCCTCTTCAGCTGAGGGGCTTTGAGCTGCTCCTCGTCTCCCTCCATGTCCACCTCACTACCTGTCTCCACCTGTCTTCCAGTACTCTCCCTCACCTTTTGGACCCCACTTGTCCCCTCCTCCCTCACCTCCTGTAATCCACTTGTCCCCTCTTCCCTCACCTCCTGGGCCCCACTTGTCTCCTCTTCCCTCACCTCCTGGGCCCCACTTGTCTCCTCCACCCTCACCTCCTTGGCTCGACTTGTCCACTCCACCCTCATCTCCTGGACCCCACTTGTCTTCTCTTCCCTCCCTTTTTGGACCCCAACTGTTCGTCCTGCTTGTCCCCTCTGCCCTCCTCAGTACCTCTCTGGTTCTGGTCTTTATGAGAGCCGTTTTTCTCAGGACAAGCTCTACTCTGATGTCTTTCTTTTCCACAACTGAAACATTTAAAGTCATCAGTCTTTGCAAAAATGACATAGTCAAAGTCCTCTACTGGGACTTTGAACACGAGGTTGACCTCCCTGCTCCTGTTGTTCGGGATCATGAATAAATGTCTCCTGTGAGACACCACGTGCTTTAACAGAGGAGATTTAAACCCAGAAGACACTCTCTTAACCGGAGACACTACCTTCCCGTGTTTGGACAGCTCTCTGATTATTGCATCATTCCTAATAAACGGTGGAACGTTGGACACAGTAACTTTCACTGCCGGTGAGCTGAGAGGGTAAACGGGTAGGAAGTTATCACCCACCTCGATCCCGCACTCCAACACCACTTCCGCAGCTTCTATGCTATCTAAAAAAACGACCACAGCATTGTTCATCCGCGCTGCGGACTTCACGCAGCTGTGGCCGACAAGCTCCCCCACTGCCAGGCTGCATTCTTCCACTGAACACCCGAAAAGCGCCGGTTAATTCGGTCAGGCGCATGGTGGCGTTTAGCACGCCGACCAGCACGCGCTGATTGACTGCAAACACCCACAAACAAAGACCCTAGAATCCCCTAAATGTACACACAAACCCCGTGAACCCTACACACTACACTACACTATCATATACACCATTACCCAGTGAAGAAAAATATCGAAAAATCGCTATTCAAACACGCTCCGTCAACTCCGCACTCCTTCCACCCAGACAGAGAAAGAGAGAGACACAGAGAAAGAGAGAGAGAGTTGGTGAGCTCGTGCTCGTGCTCGCGTTCACACCTGGGATCTCTGAGGCTGGTCTCGTCTGGGTTCCATAGCTGTTATGATGGAGATATAAAGAAGTATCGTAATATTTTTTCCTCGTACATAAATCAACAGGGTGGGAGCTGCTTTCTCTCCGACCATGTTTTCTTTTCTCTTCCAGCGTTGTTGAAGCAGCTGAGGAAAACAAAGAAAAATAAATGGACTGACTTTCTTCTCTACGAAGCGGTTTTCAAAAGGCCACATTCTGAAGAGCTGCCATTAACGACACGGAGTTGTGAATATATACACCGTGTTTTTTGTTAGTGTACGCAGCCTGCTGTGACTCTCTAGAACGCATTCAGAGGAAACGCTCGCGCTCTATCGAACACAAATGCTCGTCCGGACCACGCGACTGATGGACGAGCTCGTCTGTGTGGAGGTCACTGTGGACACATTGTAACTAAATCAGTCTGAGGTAACGACACGGGACCACAGGGAACACGTCACTGCCGAATAACGGGCATTCATGCAAATGTTAGCAAACGTGCTTTTAACAAAATGTCAATACGACTTTGGTCTTTTATTTTTACGGAATGTAAACAAACAGCTAACTTCCGGGTGAGTTATTGAACTGAGGAAACAGTGAGTTTTTTGGGGCCTTTGTTTTGGTAACATTATGCTAAACCTTTAAATCTTTAAACCTGCAAATGTGAATTACCTTGTAAAAGGGTTTTAGTATATTGTCAGACTGTAGTAGGATAAATAGCCCCACTGTGACAGCATGACAGTATTATTAATACTTGTATCAACTACTATGCAGTGGTAAATGCTGTTTAATATATCATAATATGGCAACATTTTTATATCAATGTCATCTGACAGCTAACAATCAAAATTATGAAGTGAAGCACATATTTTGGCCCAATATGTCATCTAAATTGGCAAGTGTATATGTAAATGGAACTTACATGTTGAACCTATAAATGTAAATTACAAATAAAGCAAAAAAAAAAGCATCTTAAAACTTTGACGAACAAACACTGAAATCATATCAGAGTTATAAATTCTAGATATTAATCTCCCCTGAAGTGGCTCCATCTGTACACTTTTTATGATGGGCTCCTGTGGATCAGGTGCGGCATCAGTCCTTGTCCTCTTAATCCTTCTATAGAAGAAGGGCCCTGGGGAGCTTTGTGGCCTTCAAAATGCAGAGCCAGTAGCTGCAACAACAATGAGGCATAATTGACTTTACATGTAATTACTCACGGAGCAACTGTGTGTTTTCAACAGTGGTGTAAAATATTGGTATCCATCATATGTGTATATACAAATAGGGCTCAGGTGTTACACTATATTTTAATCTACACATTTTCTTTACTGCCATTATTTACTTTTAAAAATCCTAGATATTTCACTATGAGAGATAATTCCAACAAGCCCATGAACACAGATTTGACATCCCCTTGTCTTTTCCCTTCTCCCGTTGATGAATTTGGAGATAATGAAAATAGAAAAACTACTAATGGATGAGGAGTTGTCGGCAGCTATGTTTGAGTCCATGAAACCATCGGACTGACTGTGATCTGAATAGATGACTCTCGTGCTGTGTTCGCGCTTCCTCGATGGATTCATCCGTTGGCACGGCCCTGCAGGGCAGCGGCACCAGCAACTACACGGCTGACCCCTCCGGTCCGAGCTTCACCAACCAGCTTGGCACTCCCTCACCTGCTGTGCCAAGGTAGCTCACTCTGTCCAACCACTTTCCTCTCTGCTTTGAAATTCATATTGCACTGTGCAAAATTCATATTGCACTGTGCAAAATTCATATTGCACTGTGCACATTTGCGTGTGAGTGGTAGAATTGCTTGAGGTAAGCAAGTTATCAACAAATTCCACTCAACCTTTTAGAAGGAATTGCTGCGCCGTCCTTTTTCCTGGAGCTATAGGTGACGCAAACATATATTTATCTGTCGAAATAGAGAAAGCTCATTTCAGCATACAGATAGCATGGGGAATCGATTTCATATTTGTAACGTAGAGTCGACTGACGGCCTTTAAGAAAAAATCTGATATCGGCACCACTGGTGTGGTTACAAATTCCTGAAAAGAACTCCCTCAGGACTTGAAACAATAAACATCTCTAATCTGTGGCATGTTCCAGAACACGGGGCCCCAAAGCCGTGTGGAAATCTGAAGTAATACCAAATTTATTGCATTATTTACAGTGGTGAGGTATTACCAGTGATGTGGGAAGACATAATAACCTCCGTTCTCAATATTTTATTTTGAAGGAGCCTGCCCTTTCCCAGCTACACTTTTTCTATTCCTGCACATTTCATTTCAGACTGGACGCAAGGTGTACCTCCACGAATTGGTTTGCAGTGAACAAATACAAATAAATTAACTTTTAATTTTTTTATGAACAAGCAATTCAGGGTTTGAAATGCTTTGGTCCTGTAATAAGGAGCTAGTTACGACTTAAAACCGCAGTTCGTAACTTTAATAAAATATAACCGTTTGTCATATTTGCTCAAACTGTTACTATATCCTGACAGTAATACATGAGACAGATAATCTGTGGTTTTCTGCCTCCTCTTAGTGTTCTTAATGGCATTTGTAAGATTCCACGGCGGCCAAAGGAAAACAACTCTCACCTCAAATGTCTTCAGAAACATATTTCACTGTACTGTTTAGCTCTTGAATGAGAACTTTTTTGAAAGCAGTTGAGCCGCTGCTCTCTTTGTGCCTCTCGTCACGTTATTCTACACTTTTTAGATCCGCATAAAAGTTCAAATATTCTCAACTTTTCAGCTCCAGGAGTGGAGTCGCAACACGTAAATGTTCCACTTTGCCCAGGCAGCCAATCAAAGCGAGCAAAAATGTTTCGAGCATGGTGGAATGATTTAAATCATTATTTATTTTTTTATTTAGTTTTAACCAAGTTGCTGTGCTGTGCTTTTTGACCATTCTCAATTTGAAAACTTCCTTTGTTTTTGCTGAAAACCACGTATATTTCACAAAGGAAAGTAGCGAATGCAATATTGTTTTGGTGTTGGTACCAAAAGTCAAGTACTCTACCCTACTAGTATCAAAAAATGATGCATGAGGCGCTGTGTCCAGATTATGTACAATGATTTCTACCTCTTTCTGTCTTTTCTGTTGTTGTTTCTTTAGGGTTGTTTCCATAGTGACCAGCCTAGTGACCGTCACCACAGAGGTCACAGTAGGGAATACAGGAAACCTGTCGACTTTCGGAGACCAAAGAGGCAGCGAGCTCAGTCTATTCCACCAGGCGTCCACCCCGTCGGTGCTGAGCGCCGCCGAGAGTAACTCTGTCCTGCAGGGCATCGCGGTGGCCACCCAGGCCCTGGTGCTCCTCTCCATCTTCCTCCTCTCCAGCCTCGGCAACTCCGCGGTCGTTGTCGTCATCATCAAGCACCGACAGCTCCGGACTGTGACCAACGCCTTCATCATGTCGCTGTCGCTGTCCGACTTCCTCACCGCCGTCCTGTGTCTGCCGTTCTCCTTCGTCATGCTCTTCAGCAAGGATGGCGCCTGGATGTTCGGGGAGCGTTTCTGCGTGGCCAGCGGCTTTTTCAACACCTGCTTTGGGATCATCTCCACCCTGACTATGACTTTGATCTCCTTTGACAGGTACTACGCCATAGTCAGGCAGCCACAGGCCAAAATAGGGCGCCAGAAAGCGACTCAGTTGTTGATAGCCGTGTGGGTAACTGCAGTCATCTTCTCTCTGCCTTGGTATCTGTTGGTCCGAACACCTACAGAGATCCATAAGCGAGGTTTCTACCACTGTATGTACGTGTTCCACTCTGGCACCTCCCGCATGGGGACAGCTTACAGTGTCTGCCTTATCGTCGTGTGTTTTTTACTGCCCTTCTCCCTCATGTGCTTTTGTCACTACAACATCTGCAAGACGGTTCGTCTCTCTGAAATCCGAGTCAGGCCAGTGACCACATACGCGTACTTGCTGCGATTCTACAGTGAAATGCGAACCGCCACCACGGTTCTGATCATGATCGTCTTCATCATTTTTTGCTGGGGTCCATACTGTCTGATGGGGCTGGTCACGGCAATGGGGGACTACACGTTCAATCCTGCGATGGACACAGTGGCCATCTGGCTAGCCTGGGCCAACGGAGCCATCAACCCTCTGATCTATGCCCTGAGGAACCCCAATATCTCCATGTTAATGGGGCGGAGCAGAGAGGAGGGCTATCGGACCAGAAACATTGCCGCGTACCTCTCCAGCCAAACCCAGAACCGGGAGATTCGGCTCAACCAAGCGGAGCGGATAAGGGACCGCTACGTGAGTCGTGTCGGCGTGAATAATATCAGCCAGCTGTCCAGTTCAAGTCCCGGCAAAGGAGGAGGGGGAGGGGAGGTGGCAATGTGGGCCTGTAAAAACCCTACTGTGTTCTTCTGCCGGGACGCCCAGCCCGACACTGCGACACTAGCCAACTCCGTCAGTGCCCTAAAGATGAAGACAGCTGACACCAGCCTGTGACATTCTGGGAGAATGCTTAACCATCTTACGAGTTTTTTCGTCATATCTGTATTTGTTGTTGTGGATCTAGAGACTATCACCAGTTTGTAACAGTTTTTGGAAACCTTATAGTATTTGTGTCTTTTCCAAAATGTTTATTTGGATTTTGTTCCAGGAACCAAAAGCATACTGTTAAATTACCAAAAAGTTTACACCATGTGGGAAGACAAAAGTTAGCTGTTACAATTGATGGGTACATGAAATTCCTTCCTGATTTTGGAGGACACCATCATCATGTGACCACCTGTAGGACCTCTAGCATCCTCTCAGTGGTTAAGCATGGAAGGGAATGGAATATATTTCTGTAGAAAACCATGAAATGTTTGTGTTACAAAGGTTTTTATGTTGTTTCATCTGTAAACGCAGCATGTAGATATGGAAAAAAGATCAAGCTTTTCCTTAATCCTAAACCTTTCGTGCTTAAAACATATATGTACATGCCATTTTCAGACATCTCCAGAAAAACACCTCCCAGTTACAATGGATTACCCAACCATCGTTTCAGCCAACAAGCTTGCAGAGTCAACACAATTTATTCAAGAGACGTATTTGTAATATGGACTGCTGTCTCAAAATCCTCTGCAAACCACGCCTCTTATTGGTTATAATAAAGTGGATGGTGCAGCTCAGCAAGTAAGATATGGCAGTTTCCTCTGTTCTGGACTGCGGCCTCTGAGATCACTCAAAGTTCATCAGTGTCTGTTCAAGACTGTTCACTATCAGTCCGCGGTGCAAGGTTCCCCAAGTTGATTTGTATGGATCGATAAAGAATGATTTTGCAGCCCAGTCGCCAGGAAAAAAACGTTGCCATTATAAGTTTCCGCAAACTCCCAGATTCTTGCATTCGGTTAGAGCAGGTGACGTAGTACAATGACTGACATAGTATGTTGAGCGGCCATTATTGAAAGGTACGCTGAATGGATGTAATGTGGGCAAATTACGAGTTTAACATGCAAGAAAGTCCTCTAAGTGTGGATGTGTCAAACAAACTACACCGTTGTCCGTGTTCCCTGTAAAACCAAAAGTCTACACGTCCATTTATTTTACGTAACTAAGTTAGTACGTAACCAAGTTGTTGACTTCACGTAATGTTACGCTTGTTACGGAATGTTTTGTAAATCTGTTAACAGCGATTGTTTGTGGCAGTTACGTTGTTGTGTTTAGTTGTCACGTTATGTTGAAGGTTATTTTGTTACCATACGTTGTTACGGTATTATTTGAACACAATCCATGATCCTTTTTCTAACCTTCACCGAGTCCTTTTGTTGCCTAAACCTAACCAATCATTGCACAGTATTAACCGTGTGGCGTTGTGCAGAGCAGTAGCGAGGTGCTTTCAGTTGTCTGAATTGAACCAAAGCTTAACCTCGGAGGTTGTAGATCTGAAACTGTGCCTATAAACAGTCATATGGGTCATTTTGAAAGTCACCAACAGGCTATCTATTTCATCGTTAGGTACGTGAGCTTGTTGTATTTTCAGCATGTCTGTTAGCCTGTTGTGGAATTTTTTTTCTTTTTACTTATTAGGCATGACATTACTATATATTTTATTATGATTATTAATATGTGTAAAAGTGTCAGCTTGATTGTGTCTCAACAGGTTTTGTGTTGCAATCTTCCAAATACAGTGAAAGATGTAACCGATGTGATGTCTTTGGACTGTTCAAACTGTCTAGTTCAGTTCAGCAGGTCTATAAAAGCTGTGACAATGATGCTTTTATGGCTCAGCGGCCACCTGTCTGCAGCAAAGCAGCATCGTCGATTGTGCTGCGTTTCAGTAGGTTTTAACATTGTTGAGAGGGAAATTTACTGATGTATTTTATAACTTGAAGCAAAACGTTAAAATCTCTTCAGCTTGTGTTAACCACGGACCTTATTTCAGGCAGTTTACCAAAAACACATTGTAAAAACCCACTGACCTCGAGACGAGGGAACCTAATGTGCAAAACAATACTGACTCATATCTGGGTTTTAGTACTCATTTCTTCTATTTATATAGCACCTAGGCTTGCTTTATAATAATCATTTTTAAAAAGCACTAACTTCACTTTCTACAACATATGAGCTTTAAATGTTAGTAGGAAAAGCATAGGTGTAAATAATACTGTTGAGTTTACTGTAAGTGTGCCAGGTAAGACATAATGAGCACAATGAGCTGCAGTATAAAATATTGGCATTACTATTTTTTGGGGTTTGACAAGTCAAAAAATGTCTGCTGTGAGAATGGCCACCTCCATCTACTAATAAGAATGATACCTAGACAGGATGGATTCAGTGGGCTCCAAAAGTCTAACTAATATAATAACTGATCTGCAGGTTTAAATGGTAACGAGGAAAGGAACAATCAAAGTGGGACAGCGCCTTGTTTAGTGGGCTGTCCTGTGTCATGAAAGCCTTCAGTTCACATCCTGTACTGAACCCTAAAGGTCACATGTCTTTGAAGATTGTTACCCTACAGGGCTATTTAAAGACAAACGCAACCAGGACAGGAGATCTGAGAGAGGACGGAAGAGGACAGCGGTCTGTCATATTAATATTAAACAGGTGAGGGAAACGATTGGGGTAATGTGGGCGTAAAAAACTCTTTAAATCAGAGTTGAGATGACTTTACCCTTTGGACATTTGAGCCCTTGAAAATTCTAATTCAAAATGAAGCCTGTTCTGATTCCCTCACAGTTCTTGTTCCTTTTTGCTTTCAGACCACTTTTCTGGAAGTACAAATTCTCTTGAGTATTCCGATCCTTTATTAGTAAAAGTAGCAATACTGCAATGTAAAAACTACTCCATTACAAGTAAAACTCCTGCACTGAATGTCACTTCAAATACAGTAAGTATTATCAGCAAAATGTACCTTCCCAAGAAATGTTATTGTCTAAGCAGCATTTTAATGGAGGCGGAGCTGATTGTAACTATTGTATACACTGCGAGGTAGTTTATAGGACACAGCAGCAATGTAGCAGCAAACAACTCATCCATGTGAAGACATAGTAGGGTAACGTCTACCTGAGCAGAGAATGAAGTCTCTCCCTCTGAGTATGTTGTACTCAGAGCTTCTCACATAGCCGGTCGGCCGCATGTACCTTTCAGTGCATGTGAGCATGCCCCACTTTCATTTTCCCAAGCACCTCCTTTTTGCGACGAAACAGGTACGATAATAATAATAAACAATCGAATAACGTTTGCTGACAGCTCTGCACTGCTCTCATACGGTGGTTATAGCTGATAACGCCGTCCCGACCGACAGCGTCATAGCGGAAGCTATAGCCCCCACCCTCCGGTTCCCCCTCATTACATTACTACATTACAGTCATTTTAGCAGACGCTTTTATCCAAAGCGACTTACAATTCAGAGTCTATCACATTTCTACACCGTAGGCACAGCAATTTTGGGGTTAAGTGTCTTGCTCAAGGACACATCGACATGCGACTTGCAGAGCCAGAGCCGGGGTTCGAACCACTGACCCTCTGATTGAAAGACAGCCCTGCTATCCACTTAGCTACAGTCGCCCATAGGTAAACACTTGGGTAAACACTTGCAGGTAAACACTTGCAGCTCCGCTAGCACCGTAGCCTTAGTTTGCACCGCCGGCTCAGGCGTCCCATGTTGAGAGACGTTGAGAGGCAATTGAAATGCTCCCAATCTCGTATAATCCAAAAATGGAAATACTTGAGTACGGCTGAGTCGGCTATTTACAACTAACAGAGTGCAACAGTAGTGACAGTATTTACCTGAGGGGCAACCGGAGGGGTGACTTCATTCTCTGCTCAGGTAGACATTACTCCACTATATCTCTACATAGATGATAGTTATTTGATGATATAGTAATGAATTCAGCACCTTTAAGACACTTCACTAATAGACTTGGCTGTTTTCAAATACATCAAAATGTAATTGTTAGCAATTGCAATAATTTATTTAATGGTCAGTAGACAAATGACAAATCTTATACTTGTACACACAAGTCTTTAAATATCATGTTACCCAAAGCAGTGGTGAAAATGCCCTACCAACACAATAAAAACAATAAAACAGAAACCTCCGAATTGTTGACATTATGATCTTGTCCTCGGTGGAAAATCTTTTTAATGGGAATTCTCTTAATGATATATTAATGAATTCTTAATACCATTAATGACATATTCTCCGTTGGCTTTGTTGAAGCCCACGTGCAAAAATATAAACATCGAACAAAAAGTTCGTAAATTAGTGTTTGGTAGATTATTTCTCTGTTGTAACAATGCTTCTTGGCAATAAATGTTATACCGTTGGAAAGCCTGTTTATTTACCTTTCAAACGGTGCCCCATTTGTAAGGATCATGCATTTCTGAGATGAGCAGCACAGCTGAGTATGTGGGTTGCGCCCATGAAAAATTTGCCAAATCTTCTCTGCCAATGCCAAACAGCTTATTAGGGCCCGAGCACCGACGTAGTCGGAGCGGAGGACCTATTGTTTTTCGATTGTTTATTATTATTATTATTATTAGGGCCCGAGCACCGACGTAGTCGGAGCGGAGGACCTATTGTTATTCGATTGTTTATTAGGGCCCGAGAACCGACGTAGTCAGAGCGGAGGACCTATTGTTTTTCGATTGTTTATTATTATTATTATTAGGGCCCGAGCACTGACGTAGTCGGAGCGGAGGACCTATTGTTTTTCGATAGTTTATTATTAGGGCCCGAGCACCGACGTAGTCGGAGCGGAGGACCTATTGTTATTCGATTGTTTATTATTATTATTATCGTACCTGTTTCGTCGCAAAAAGGAGGTGCTTGGGAAAATGAAAATTTTTCGAAATTTGGCACGCAAGCCAGAATTTGCGAAAATTGCAGTCTGATTGGGGTGTCCAGCTGCGGTATGAAACATTGGCTCGATAGCGCCCCCTATTGAGTAGCCCCAACACCGGGTTTCACCTAGCTGTATGAAATTTGATAGGTATGTGGATCGTGATGGGACGTACAAAAAATCCTCTTGGAATTTTTCTCTAAACCAAACAGGAAGTCGGCCATTTTGACTTTTATTACGTTTTTGGACCGTTTCAAGGCGTCGTACTTTAACGAACTCCTCCTAGAGATTTAACCCGATTGACTTCAGATTTGGTCAGTATACTCTTGAGACCTTGGCAGTGAAAAGTTACTCAAAGATCAAAAAGTTATCGAATTATGTGTCCGTGGCGTGGTGTCAAAAAAACACCATTCGCCGCGAAACAGGAAGTTGTTGTAACTTGGCCATACATTGTCTAATCTGCTCCAAATCTCTCATATGTCATAACATCCTGACCCGGAACACATCTATATGATAATTTAGAATCATAGTAATAGCGACACCTAGTGGCAATTGGAAGTTGTAAGTTGTGTACTTTGACATCCTGCTCCTCACAGATTAATCAGATCCCTCTAAAATGTTGTCAGAACAGTCTTAAGACCTTGATAATGCTTCATTGTGAAGATTGTAAGAAGTTGTTGAAGGGCGGCGACGTGGCGGCTTGGCGAATTTCGACTCCAAGCTCCCTCCTGATGACCGAGCTCCTTACCCTATCTCTAAGGCTGAGCCCGGCCACACTACGGAGGAAGCTCATTTCGGCCGCTTGTAGCTGCAACCTTGTCCTTTCGGTCACGACCCAGAGTTCGTGACCATAGGTGAGGGTAGGAACGTAGACCGAGTGGTAAATTGAGAGCTTTGCCTTCCGGCTCAGCTCCCTCCTCACCAAGACGGTCCGGTGCAGCGCCTGCTTTACTGCTGCAGCCGCACCGATCCGTCTGTCGATCTCCCGCTCCATCTTACCCTCACTCGTGAACAAGACCCCGAGATACTTGAACTCCTTCGCTTGAGGTAGGCACTCCGTCCCCACCTGGAGGGAGCAATCCACCGGTTTCCGGCAGAGCACCATGGCCTCAGATTTGGAGGTGCTAACTCTCATCCCCGCCGCTTCACACTTGGCTGCAAACCGCCCCAGTGAATGCTGGAGGTCACGATCCGAGGAGGCTAACAGGACCACATCATCTGCAAACAGCAGAGAGGCGATCCCGAGACCCCCGAACCTGACGTTCTCCACCCCCCGGCTGCGCCTAGATATCCTGTCCATGAAAGTCACGAACAGGACCGGAGACAAAGGGCAGCCCTGGCGGAGGCCAACACCCACCGGGAACGTGTCTGACTTATTGCCGAGAATGCGGACACAGCTCCTACTGCCTGGACGCCTCCCACTGGAGGTTTTCCAGGCACGTCCAACTGGGAAGAGACCCCGGGGAAGACCCAGAACACGCTGGAGGGATTACATCTCCCAGCTGGCCTGGGAACGCCTCGGGATCCCCCAGAATGAGCTGGAACATGTTGCCGGTGAGAGGGAAGTCTGGGTCAGCCTGCTTGGCCTGTTGCCACCGTGACCCGACCCCGGATAAGCGGAGGAAAATGGATGGATGGATGGATCAAATTACTTCCACACAAATGTAAGAAGTTCATAATACCAGTTCATGAAGCTTTTGATGTTTCGTTCAACGCCGTTGCCATGGCGACGCAGTCTTCGCCGTGAAAAACGGAGGTAATTTTGAGAGGCTAAAAATGCTTGAAACATAAGCAAACTTGGCGAACAGATTTAAAGGCCAAAATGTAGTTATATAATATGATTTTATTGGTTCAGAGTGGCAAATCGGCTCAATAGCGCCCCCTACAAAATTTCGACGAAGCAGCACTCGCAGTATGTTTGACCTAGATGTATGAGATTTGGTAGGAACATGTATCACATACGGACTTAAATAAAAGTTTCTTCGGGCCATGCTCTAAACCCAACCGGAAGTCAGCCATTTTGAATTTTATATGAATTTCTAGTGTCGTTTTTGTCATTTCCAGGTGCTGCACTTTAACGAACTCCTCCTAGGGAATTAATCAGATCAACTTCAAATTTGGTCGGGACAGTCTAAAGACCTTTGTGATGAAAAGTTACTCAAAGCTTGTTGTTTCGTGAAAAGCTGTTGCCGTGGCAACGCATTCTTCCCCATGAAAACTTAAGGTGTTTTTGAGAGGCTAGAAATGCTCGAAACATAAGCAAACTTGGCATACACATTTAAAGCCCAAAATGTAGTTATATAATATGATTTTATTGGTTCAGAGTGGCAAATCGGCTCAATAGCGCCCCCTACAATATTTCAACGAAGCAGCCCTCGCTGTACATTTCACATAGATTTACAAAATTTGGTAGGCACATGTATCACATGTAAACTTAAAAAAAAGTCTTAGGGGTCCATGCTCTAAACCCAACCGGAAGTCAGACATTTTCAATTTTGTATGAATTTCTCGTGTTTTTTTTCCATTTCCAGGTGCTGTACTACGAACTCCTCATAGGGAATTAATCCGATCAGTTTAGAATTTGGTCAGAACAATCTAAAGACCTTGGCGATTAAAACTTACTAAAAGCTTTAGGTTTCATCGAACGACGTGGATATGGTGTGATGGCCATTTTACATGGTTCGCCATCATCCATCAAGCTGTTGTAACCCGACTGTACTTTGTCAAAACTGTCCCAATCTTGACATGCTTGTTGACTGTCATGGCTTTAGGACTTCTGCATACCAATATTAACTCATAGTCATAGCGCCACCTACTGATAAGCACGGACGTAAGCAGGATTCTATAATTACAGCGGCCCAAACACTGAACTTATTGAAAGGGTTTGTGGGCGCACCATGAGAAAAATACTTCTCTGATCTAAATATGTGCAAACTAAGATGCTTGGAGAGCAAAAGTTAGATAACAGTGGATTTTCAAACCATGTCAGTGGGCATTAGTATAAATGATCTGTCCAGAGCTTCTTCATCACAATCAGGTTAAACGTTATAATGAATGCTTCACACTACAATCTAAAGTTACAGAAGAACTTAAAATGAAAACAGTGTTAAATTAAAGTGTTCAAGTAACAGCAAATGGCACTACTGTTTTGTTAACTTTCATGTAAGTCCAAATACAATCAGCAGGACACTGCAGGGAGTTGAACCCCATCCCAGTAAACTGACAGTCTGTTATGTTACAAACACTGAAGCACATTCACACACATTCATTTTCTTAATGATCTTTAAAGGCTTACATTTATGATTGTATCGGATGTACACTCAAAACATTTGAGGCTTAAGACCTGGCAACATGATCTTGCTATGGTGCTGGTCTACGCAGGAAATATCTCACTCGTGCACGCAGAGTGTGATGGTCACAGAAATTCATGGCCGCGTCACCCAGAGTCCTGCCAGTACCAGGAAATACCGCTTAACTCGTGCACGCAGTGTATGACGGTCACAGAAATGCATGGCCAGAGTCCTGCTAGTACCCTCGACGTGCGTGAAGTTGCGAGGGCCTGATCAATGCTGCTCGCAGCTTTAATTAGGGCCCGAGCTACCGACAACGTCGGGCCGCGAAGGCCCTATTGATATTGTACCCGTTTGGGTAAAGATCTTGTACCCGTTTGGGTAAACGTACGCATGGTTGGAGGACTTGCCATGCATGAAAACTCACCAAATGTTGGGGACTTGTCAGGCCTGGTGAATATAGCCATCTGAAAAAGAATGCATCTTTCTGTGTTAAGAAATGGCTCTCTAGCGCCCCCTACAAGTCGGACCGGCGACGCCCCTCGTCCAGTATGTCCGATTGACTTGAAATTTGACACACATGTCCCCTTGAGCTAGAGCTACAAAAAAGCCAATCAGACCCCTAAGCTCCGCCTACTTAGATTTTCCGCCATATTGAATTTAGTGTAAAACACATTTCTGCGAACTGCTCCTATATGCTTAGTCCCATTACTACCAAATTTGCTGTGGATCATTACTGGATCTACGTCATCAAAAGTCATCAAAAGCTTTTTGATATCTCTTTTCGTTTACAAGATATGTACCAATAAACTTCTTAGGGGCGTGGCTTAATATCAATACATATAACTTCTCAACCGTTTGTCCTACAATTACCAGATGTTCAGCATATGTGCACATCGCATCCTCTAACATACCCTGAGATTTATTTTGCATTCAACAACTAGGGGGCGCTACAGTAAACCCTCGAAGTTGTGCTTTTTGTCACTTTTAGCAGATTTAAGCCTTCGCACTTTAACGAACTCCTCCTAGAGATTTTAAGCGATCAACTTCTACTTTGGTCAGGATGCTCTTAAGACCTTTGTGATTAAAAGCTATCAAAATCGAGAGTTTTCATCAAAGAACCTTGACGTGGCGTGGCGGCCATTTTGCCTCATTGTTTATGAAAAAAGAAGTTGTTATAACTCCAAGGTACATTATCCAATTCGCACAAACCTTCTTATGCATGATGCTACTTCAAGCCTAAATATACTTCAATTGAAAATATTTCAATAACTCATAGCGCCGCCTACTTGCTAAAGGAAATGTCATATTTTATACTTTTATTTATTCCTCCTAGCCAGGTGACCTGATGAGTCTCAAATTTGATAAGGATAGCCTTAAGACATTGATGATAAATCGCCATGAATATTGTGAGTTTTCGTTCCACGCTGTTGCCGTGGCGACGCATAGTTTGCCATGAAAAAGGAAGCTGATGGTTTAGTGGGTTGGGATGCTCACAAACTCATGGAACTTTGTACATGTGTCACAGGTCATTGGAAGAAATAGTTTATATGATTTTCTTTATTGGCCGTTTTAAATTGCCTCTATAGCGACCCCTACAATACTTCAAAAGAGCAGCCCCAGCGCTACGTTTTGGCTACATGTATGAAACTTGGTAGGCACATGTATCCTATGGAGACTTAAAAATAAGTCTCTTGGGACCATGCTCTAAACCAGAGGTAGCCAACACGGTGCCCGCGGGCACCCTGTCGCCCGCAGGGACCACGTGAGTCGCCCGCAAGACATGTTCTAAAAATAGCACTAGTCATTATGGAGCTCCGTCTAAAATTGTAGTTGCTGTTCTTTTTTAATCAAAAACGCTTGCAGAGAGTTAAGAGAGTTGGGTACCCGGAGGCGCACGGCGGACAGCCAGGACGAGGCCGCCGCACCGCACTAGGTTTTCAGGTTCTGAATGGCGGGCGCTTCCCGTTGGCGCCAGATGCACGCCGCGAGCGCACCCCGTCATCAGGTCCGTAAATCCTCGGAACAGGCCGCGGGGCGATCCGACCGAAAAGGCCCAGACTAGAGGTTTGAACACGGGCGCCCGAAGACGCTCGCGCGCCTCGGAGGGTTGGATCCCCTGCTCGGCTATAGACGAGACTTTTTACTGGTTTCTTCGTGGAGAAAAAGGTACCATTGGAAAAGCTGGTGTTGGTGACAACAGACGGGGCTCCCGCGATGACTGGCCGGCATGCAGGCTTCATTGCGCAATGCAACGGTGACCCAGACTTCGCAAAATGTCTACATTACCACTGGATCATTCACCAGCAGGCGCTGTGTGCAAAAGTAACCGGCTTTGATCATGTGATGATACAAAAATATCAGAGATGTGATCTCTGACTTTCAAATGTTGAAACAGATTAACAGAAATAAAAGTTGCATGTTTAAATATGTATGTGTAGCAATACCATCATTGTTGTGGAAATCATTATTAATAATTATTGTGAGGAATAATTAACTGACATGTGATCAAACAGTCTCTTCACATATATTATTATTATTAAGGTGATCTGTGCAACTTTGTTATTCAGGAAGTTTGTATCAAACAAGTAGCCCTTCGTACTACTCGGTACCCTTGAAGTAGCTCTCAGTTTAAAAAAGGTTGGTGACCCCTGCTCTAAACCCTACCGGAAGTCTGCCATTTTCAATTTTGTATGAATTTATACAATATTTAGACGATGCACCCCTCGCAGTACGTTTCACTATCTATATATACAATTTAGATGTATAACATTTGGTAAACAGATGTATCACATGTAGACTGACAAAAAAGCCCCGGAGCTCTAAGCTCTAAACCCAACCAAAAGTCAGCCATTTTTAATTTAGTGAAAAAAAACACATTTTTGCGAACCCCTACACGCTGGCTCCGATTTCTACGAAATTTGCTGTGGATCATAAGTGGATCTAGATCATCAAAAGTTATCAAAATCTTTTTGATATCTCTTTGTGTTTACAAGATGTGGACCAATACACTTCTTAGGTGCGTGGCAAAATATCAATACACATAACTTCTCAACCATTTGTTCTAAATTCCCAAAATATTCAGCATATTCGCATCCAGTAACATACCCTGAGAATTGTTTTGCATTCGACCACTAGGGGGCGCTACAGTAAACCCGCAAAGCCTACTGGCTAAAGGAAATGTCTGATGTAACTCAGCTGGACTTGTTCCAAACGGTCCCAAACTTCTCATGCTTGATAACACTCATGGCCTGAGGATGTCTATGAGCTAATTTTCACTAATACTCACAGCGCCACCTGCTGGCCAAAGGAAATCTGGATTTTGTGATAAACACCTCCGATTTACATGACTTTTACACAATGTGGTTTACATTTGACACAGTGCTACATGATGCATGTTTGCACGTGTTCTGTAGCGCCAGGCAGCGGATACAGGAAGCATCGGACTATTTGCAAAGCATCATTTCCGGCATCAGGCGGTCCACGCGGGATTAAAAACGTCTCGCTCGCGGACGCGCCGTCCGACGGTCGCGGACGTTCTCGGACGCGCACCCCCGACGCACTGCAGATTGCGAGGGCCCGTTCATCGCTGCTCGCAGCTTTAATTTATTCTGCTGTTGCTATCGACTCTTGTTTGGTGTTGTTTGGTGGATTGGATGATTGAAGTCTATCAGTAACAAGGAAGAAACAAGACATATTGGCCATTTAACAAACAGGAGCCTCAGTAGCGTGTGGAAGAACCATACACAGCCACACCAGCCTGGCACCTCCTCCTCATGCTGGTCACCAGCCTGCTCACACACTGCTGTGGGATGGCATTCCACTCCTCAAGCAGGATTTGTCGCAAGTCAGCCAACGTGGTTGTGTTGGTCACTCTAGCACGAATAGCACGCCCAAGCTGATCCCACAAGTGTTCAATTAGGTTGAGGTCAGGACCATTCCATCCTCTCTACTCCCAAATTCTGGAGGTAGTCTCTGATAAACCGCTCTGTGGGGGCGAGCGTTGTCATCTTAGAGGATGGAGTTCGGTCCCAGACAGTGGAGAAATGGGATTGCCACTGGTTGCAGAATCTCATCTCAATATCTCTCTGCATTGAGATTGCCTCCAATAAAGAAAAGCCTCGTTTTTCCAGTGATGGAGATGCCGCCCCACATCATCACACTGCCTCCACCAAAAGGTGTTCCTCTATCGGTGCAGCAATCAGCATAGCGTTCTCCCCGTCTTCTCCACACTTTGACCCTACGATCCAACTTCCTTAGGCAGAATCTGGACTCATCGCTGAACATAACGTTCCTCCACATGTTCAGGTTCCAGTGCAGGTGTTGCCGACACCAGCGCAAACGGGCCTGACGGTCAATAGCAACAGCAGAATAAGCTGTTTGGCATTGGCAGAGAAGATTTGGCAAATTTTTCATGGGCGCAACCCACATACTCAGCCGTGCTGCTCATCCCACAAATGCATGTTCCTTACAAATGGGGCACCGTTTAAAAGGTAACTAAACAGGCTTTCCAATGGTATACAATTCATTGCCAAGAAGCATTGTTACAACAGAGAAATAATCTACCAAACACTAATTTCCGAACTTTTTGTTCGATGTTTATGTGTAAAGGTATGCAGTGTGCAGCACAAGAGGACAGTAAAACATTATGAGCTCATTGTGCATTGGCCCAAACACTTGTTTTGTGGGCTGTAATTACAATTGTGTCCTTCAGGGGGAGCCAGCAGGGTATTAGACATAAGAAGTGGACGTAGTCACATTGACACCTATCGGTTTGTGGACTGCTGTTTCAAGTTCGGCATTTTGTCCCTCGCAATCTGTTTTTTTTTGTAACCGGAATTGACAGGAGAGAGTGTAGCCAAGTGCAACTGAATGCTGAATAAGATGAAAACACAACTCCCAGACCGGACAACGCCATGTAGCCCCGCCCTAAATCATACCCTGCTTTATGGTTTGTTTGACTCTAAATGGACCATTATTTACTAAATGAACATCATGCTGTATTGAAGAAGACTTGAAACTAGAGATTGAGACCATAAACTCATGTTTACAATGTTTACTGAGGTAATAAATCAAGAGAGAAGTAGAGTCATTTTCTCATAGACTTCTATACAACCAGAGGAGTCGCCCCCTGGTGGACATTAGAGAGAATGCAGCTTTAACACATGAAGCTTTGGCTTCACTTCTCAGAACCGGAAGTTGCTGTATGGGTATTAGCCTTTCAGTCTTGTTCAACTTGAACAGCAGCAGACCTGTTTGTTACTGACGCTCATTCTAATGCTAATACTTATAGTTTGAATGTTGTGCTCATAATGCAGCAGGTACGTGTTTGGTCAGGATTTCTCTCTTGCTCTTCTAAAAGTCTTATAATTCCAGCCCTTATGTCCTGGACAGTAATGTGTCTTCACGGGTGCAGATGGCTTGAAATAAACTGTTAATGTGACAGGTTCAGTGATAGAGTCTATGTAAGCTAAGCTCATACAACCCGTAATTCTGGTGTTTAAGACTGGAGACAAAAGGACAACACTCGTCACTGCTCTGCAACAGCATGTTAGACAAGTGTGTTGGAATGTCACCCGGCTCCATCTCACACACGGGAGGGGGGGGGGAGCATACAGACAAGAAGCAGCAGACATGTTTTATTTTTTATATCATTATCTGTGAACCCTAGAGATAAAATATCCTTCCACCATATTTTGAGATGACTTAATGAGAAATACATTACATAACAATAAATGCCATCTTTCACCACCATCAGAATCTAGTTTAGTCTAGTTTACCAGTTTATTAGTAGGTTTTCACGTACAAGGAATTTGATTTGGTGTATTGGTGCATTGCATTAACACAGTAGGAGGAAATTAAATGAAAAATAAAAGTAACTACAAAAATCAAGAAACATAAATATTACATAAATAGCAGAAAATTACAATAGTACAAATACATTCTAAAAAAGAATATGTACAATATATCTAAAATTGAAAATAATAAAGCTGTGCAGTATAAGAAGTGGCAGTATTGTGCAGAAATGTAGAGAGGTTAAAATAACGTGTAGTGTCTATGGGAGGGTATAAGATATGATAATATAGTCATAGTATATGAATGTACATAAATATATCAATACAACCCCATCCAAATAATTTGAACCTGTCCTTAATTTAAAAACAAACTAAATATAACTAAACATTTGAGTGTGACTTTTTGTCAAATGTAGAGAAGTTAACCACATTGATTGCTCAATTGTCATGGAGACGGTGTAATTGTCATTGGGACAGTTACATTTTGATATACTTAGAAATTCACAGTGAGTGTTAATGAAAATGAGACTAGACTAAAAAAATATAACAGAACATGAGATTCCAGGGCTAAAAAAAAGGGTGGAGCAATAGAGTGCTACAAGAATGAGTCCTAAAACCCAGAAACGAGTCAGCATTTTTGTATTTCCGTTTTTTTTGTCTTGAAGTCAATGGGTGTTTGAAATGGGTGTTTGGTTAGGATTCAAAGATTCAAGGATCATTTATTATCATACAGTGTTTAGCAATGAAATTCAGCTGTAGCACATTTGCTACAAAAAAATGTAGAAGCTTTTAGGTGTCTTTAAAAGAGCTAACAAGTGGCTCAATGAGACTACAAACGTCATCACGCAGACTAGTCCTCCTTTAGCTTAGTGGTGGTGACGTGAAGTCATGTGACCGTGGTGTAGTTCCTGTATAGTCTAATGCTAGCTTTTTACTTCTGCTGATTTCGTTAACGCTTCAAAAATCATAGAAGTGGTGTTCGTTTGTGAAGATTATCTTGCTGAACAAAACGTGTAAGTATCATAAACGTTTGTTTGCCACAGAGCTTATTTTCTGCAATAATCAGAAATCCAATGGAAATGTTTTGGACTTTTTGTCAAGGGAGCCAGTGCAATGCTAACTTCCTGGTTGGCCAATGAAAAATCC
The DNA here is from genome assembly GCF_050575085.1 of Anarhichas minor. Lineage (NCBI taxonomy): Eukaryota > Metazoa > Chordata > Actinopteri > Perciformes > Anarhichadidae > Anarhichas > Anarhichas minor. Next base: position 3,327,382 of record NW_027466483.1, on the reverse strand, counting down.
GTCATCCCTGCAGCACTCTATAGTGATGGAGACGGTGTTATTGTCATCATGTGACCAGAGCTCTAAAAATAGAACAGAACATGAGCTTCATGGGCTTTAGAAGGAGCCACAGTTACATGTGATGGAAGCTCATAGAAGCTGTCTGACGAGGTTCTGATTCAAATACACTTCAGAAAAGTTTCTAAATATGTTGTCTCATTATGAGACATGATGAGACGCTGCACAGATATTACCACAGACACTGTCCCACTTATCTCTCTCACACACACACACACACACACACACACACACACACACACAACCAGCAGTGGGTGAGGTCTGGGCGTGACTGCCTCCACCAGGAATGCAGTAGTGTGTGTTTTGAACTCTCCGCATACTGTACAATCTCGCCCAGGCAGATCTGGCAGTTTCTCTGTTCATTCCATCTGACGGACAGACAGAGAGACTCTGATCAGCTCACATGAGCACACTGACGGGGTCAAAGGAGGAGGACGAACACAAGAGACAAGAGCAGGTGTTGTCTGAATAGATGAAACGACTGAAAGAGGATTTGTATTATTTTGGACACCTGCAGGGTTTCTGACTAACTTTTGAGGAACCGGCACTCTGTGACGTCTATGTTTGGTGGATTTTGTGTTTACACACTTTCTAATTTAACAAACTTTTTTTTACAGATTAAGGTCTGTTTGTAAATTCAACTCTAGTTCTCCTCCAGCTCTACTGAAATCTACATTTCAGATTTGTTTATTTTTGGTTAAAATCCGCGTCTTTGGAGTCGAAGCTTCACTTCAGCATCGCCGTCTGACTTTCATTCTATTTCTCTGGATTATGTAGAGCATGTCAAATAATTTCTCAGAAGAAATTCAGTGTGTTCTTCAGCGAGAACCAGGTGTTTCAACGTTGGAATGACATTGGAGCTGGGCTGAAGGCAGAGTGAATGATCTCCGCCACAGATGTTCATCTGACGCCTGAGCGCTGCTACACACACTGCTGGAGCTCAACATGGCATCTCAGCACATCGCATAGGAGAGGATCAGAGAGGTAAGACCCAGGATGATCCGCACACTTTGTGTACAGCAGGGGTCAGGGGTCGCCAACCTTTCAAATGCAAAGCGTCATTTTTAAATGTTCTTGTTAATCAGTGTTTGACGTATCGACATTAGGGTTAACGGTTATAAGCAATATACAAGAAGGCTGCCGTCCTTATGAATACATCCACATCTGAGTTGAAATCATCAAAAAAAAAAAAATCAAACTAATGTAAATATCAAAGGCTGTGAAAGAGACTCGCAGATGAGAGTGAACGTCAACATTTCCAAAATTTTTTCCAAAAAACTCACTGGCCAACTTATTGCTAGTGTGCCAATAGTTAAGAGCGCCATCTTGTGAGTAGTAGAGGTACTGTCAAAGGGTTGGATGTAAAAATACATTTTTGGTCATTTACAAGGTTAGTTATTTTTTACATCTAAATGTGCTCAAGAATAGACATTATAAAAAAACTAGTGCTGGGCAACGATTCCAATTTTTAATCGCGATTAATCGCATGATTTTTTTGCGATTAATTGCATTGTTATGTGCAAAATTCAATAATGAATTCAAAAGTAGTGTATTGTGCACTTTTATTTTAAAAGTACTGCTATATGAACAAAAGTGCAATAACATTTGGTTTGCAAACACTTTAAACACATCAGGTTCTTGTTAACAGCAGTATTCCCTTTACACAGTAGCAGTTATAACACAGTTATAATGATTCTGATAATAGATATTCAGCCGGTGTTCACAACTTTATCTTCATGTGTGTAATAAATGCAATTTGAAATATACACCTTGAAAACTGCAAATGTTTTTTTCCTGTTTTTATGTTTGATAAATTCTCAGTTGCGATAACTAAATGATATGCTTGTTATACATATTACAAACAAAATAACTTTAAAAACTCTAAACAAAATAATTTAAATTAATCATTTATTTTTTGCTTTTTTGGTCAGACACATATGCAACGCTGATTACCGTAATATGTGTGGTATTTGTGCTCTTTTGATTGGATTTGTCCACCAATAAGAAAAATACAGAGAGCTTGAGGACCACAGAGCTGGTTAGAGATGAGCTCATCAGAAGACAGACGGCTTGTTAGCAGCCTCATCAACACAACAAGCTCTTATCAAACATTTACTGACTGAATCGTCCTTGAGGGAGACAGTGACTCCCCCACCAGCCAGAGGGACTGCTGTTCTGTCAAGGACACTGACCTCTGACCTCCGCGTAGTTAGAAAAAACACTTTCCCCATAGGGTTTGATGAAGTATCGATTAAACCCGGCGAACTCAGGGCTGATTGGTTCATCTGAGCGTCAGGGTGAATAATAACCCTGTCATCAATCTATACACGACATAACCATACACACACGTTGCTGATCGTTATTGGAGTCCTGCAGCAACCATTGGTGAGCTTGAACACATTTACGTAACTGAGGCAAGGATACTGACGGTGGACATTGTCAACTATTAACAAAGCATGCATGGACATCAGTTGCCCGAGTTCCAGTACTTTGATTGACGGGTGTATTTATTGTTTGTGTGCCGGTCAGTGACTCAATCTGTCCAGCAATGATTGATGATGCAGAAAAAATACAGTATGTTCTTATGTTATGGTCCCCAGGGGACAGATCTTACTCACTGTGGGGATTCCTGACCTTTTCTCTATTAACAGTCACAGGCAAAACCTTTTAGTAATATCCAGTGGTGAAATGTAACTAAGTTCATCCACTCATATTCCTGTATTGAAGTAAACTGTGAGTGCTAACATTAGCCATGTTTGTTGTTTACGTTGATCTTTTTGGGGGCGTGGCTTTGGAGGGAGGGCTGAAGGCTCTTAGTGTTGCCGACTTGGCGATTTTCTTGTCGCTATAGATTTATCAACCTTTAGAGCTAAACTTTCATTGGAAAAGAGATGTCAACACTGGGCTCAAGGACACGCCTTTAATGACAACCTAGAAAACTCCCTCTGCTAATGAAGACTGTAAAACGGCTGAAAGCTCCAGAAAATAAAAAAGTGAGTGGTTTCAAGATAATTTTGTCAGTTGTTAGTTATAATTACTGTTGCCCACACGTCAGCATATCAGTAATAATAATGTGCAATACTTAAAGCTGCGCTAATCCTTATTTCATATTAGCATTGGATCAAATGTAATGTGAGAGGAGTTCCCCTCAGCTCATCAGAGCTTCAGAGCATCTTTCAGCTTGTGCAGCTTTGCAACTTTTGGTTTAGTCTCACTGCTCTCTTGCTATCAATCGGTTTTCACTTTAAAAAGTGAAAAGTAGCAGCACCAATCAGCAGACAGACACAGTTAGAGACACAAAGTGGAGAAATTTGCAGCGAAAGAGAGAGATATTTTCCCCCACCGACTAACTTGTATTCATCATGTGGATGCTAGCACAACCCTGAATGGATGTCACTGGTGCTTGATTGCTAACACAATAGCATGATCAACTATATATTGCCATAATATGTGGTGTGACTTGGGCTTGTTGTTGAGCATTGCATCCAAGTGGCCAACAAATACCTGAATATAGGTTAGAGTAACATTTTGATTGTACAACTTTTACTTGTAATGGATGATTTTTTATTTTTTTAATGGTGTTAGAAATAGAAAAATAGAATAGAAACCCTTTTTATTGTCAGGGACACTTCAACACGTGGCACATCCCAGTCGAGGATTGAACCATTGACCCTGCGGTTACCAGACAACCCTCTTAAGCCAGTGAGCCACGGTCACCCCGTGTTGTCTGAATACTTCTTCTATCACTGGGATATCAGTTACATGCATAGTGTCTTCTCAATTTAAACTTCCGTGTTCACAGGAAACATAGTTTCCTTTCCTTACACGCAGACAGTGTCTTTTCAAAATAAACTTCTATCATAGGATTACCAGCAAGGCTGGCGGTTCGATCCTTGGCTGCTACGTGTGTCGAAGTGTCCCTGAGCAAGACACAGAACTCCTAACCGCTTCCCGGGCAGTTCTCAGCAGCCCACTGCTCCCAATGGATATATATTGATATTTGATGTATATGTACCTAATGTATAATGACAACTATAATAAAGTTGAAGTATTTTAAGGTCAAACTCTTGTCTCTGAACAGGAATCGTCGTTGTAGCTAATTGTCGGCTAACCTAAGTAGCTGCATGTTCATTGGCGTGTGCTGGTTTGTTTACACGTGTGAGGTTGTGGGTCACTGTCAATTAACGCACACTTAAAAAATGTAAGTTTCCCTGGAAAGTTTTAGATGACTTAGGTGAATGAATACAAAGATACGTCATGTCCTCAAACACAGGTTTAGCATTGTTGTACACAGACAGGATGTGGGGGATGCCATTCTTAGAAAGGCTTTCTCTGTTTTCTGTATGTCTGAAACCGGCTTTCCTCTTGAAATTTGGGGAATGTTCTATGATACAAGACATCTAGAATATTTCTATTTGATAGAATGATGCATAAAACATGAATGCACAATACATGTGATACTGTCAAACTGTGGACGAAGATGATTTTAACAACTGTAAAGCTACGTTAGGGGGACAACAGGAAAACGTGGGTTGAAACCAGTGGAGAAATAAAATATTAGCATAATATTAAATGTTGAAATACAAGTTATTTTCATATTTCCTCCACGGTATGAGTTGGTTTCAGTGTTTTTTAAGTAATGCTACATCTCAGACTACCTAACCATTAGAGCTCTGTGTTACTGACGGGACTTAGCAGGGAACCATTTCCGGACTTTTTTTTGACAAGATATTTTTTATTCAAAAGCATTAAAAACTCCATACCTGAATCAAGTTAAGCATCACTTTTCACTGGGCGTGAATGTCCTCGATCAGTACGACATCTTCCTGCTGAGGGTGTGTCTCTGCGTGCCCCGTCTGGCAGGTCATCCTGCTTCACATAACTGCCCTGCCACTCCTACACCTCCTGTCAGCCCGGTCGCGCCTTGACATCGCAGCCAACTTTCACTTACTGACGGGGGGGTGCTGATCATTAATCAACATTCCCCATTTAAACCAGATTGGGATCAGTGACAAGAGCAGAGAGATCCAGCCACCTCATATCAAGGATGGATCTAGATAAGATGATGGTGAGGAAGGTTACTGACTAGCTACAAGTTCAACATGGTGTGTTGTGCACTTATACCTGATCCAGGCTGGTTGATGAGTCATGGTTACTGCATTTAATCAGTCATAAAGGTGTGCTGTGCTTGGAAAGAGAATTGTTTCATTGTTATTTCAGTTGTGTAAGTTTGTACATCAAGGTCTTTGCACATTTTCTTCAAAAAACATTTCAACATCTGTTGCAGAAATCAGCAACTCAATACTATCAGAATGATGTTGAAGAGTTAGCATTTGTTAAGGATTGTGTAACAAGTATTCTTTAGCTGCAGCAGGTCCACAAATTTCTCCACCCCCCTTTTGGTGGCCACAGTTTTCAACCCTAGCAGGCAGAAATTTGGCTCTGCGGCCAAGTGTGTGGGTGCAAAGGTGTTTGTTTGTCTTCATACCAATTGGCAGAAAAGGGGGCGTGGCAGTGAGAGTGGCCGAAACAAAAAGGGGGCGCAGCACTTCTAAATGGGTTCAAGCACTAAGGCCAAACTCATGAAGCGTTTTTCTCGTAGACTCTTGTTGCAGGCATCATTGCACTCAGCAGGTTTTTTTCCTTTTTCATTGTATGTTAGCCTTGCCCCTAATACTTAAGCCACGTATTCTTTCATAACTCATGAGTCATTTCTTGTAGACACTTGTGGGAAGTGTGCTTTTACACAAACTCCTGTAAAAACCTTCAGAATATAGCTAGGAATGAATCTGGAAAGTTTGGTGTGTGTAAGTGTTACTGAAGTGTTGATTTCTGTCTGAGGCTGAGAAAAAACATCCTTTAAAGATATGTAGCTTAAAATGAGATACATTTTGTAAGATACAACAGTATTTTTTAAACTAATAGATATCACCATGAAACTTCCCCAGTTGATTACGTACATCTAAAAAATTTGTGTTTGTATTCCAAGTTTTCTCAAATTCTATGTTAAAATATACCAACAAGGCATTATCTAATGCTAACTTTCAGTGAATTTAGCAGAAGTCTACAGACACAAAGTAGCAAAATAAACACCTAAATGAATATATGAGATGCTTTCTTTCCAATAGTCTGAAAGAAGACATGTTATGGAAGCAAAATAGACCAAAAGTCTCAAAATGTACTATGTTTTTGCCTGTAATGTCATGGTAGAACATACATACAAATTAAATTACCAATTAACTTTAATGAAGTAAGTTGGTCTAGAAATGCATTCTGTCCCCATGGTGGTGCTGAACACAAGCCCAAGTGCTGTGCAGCAGTAACCCCACTCTTTATCGTTTGATTCATCTTTTTGTTTCCCTCTTTAGTCAGCACTTCTGGTGAAGTCCCCGCTGTAACCATGGTGTCCCGGGTGAAGCAGCCCGAGGGGCGTGGCCTGTCCTCTCTGTTTTCTTGCTGCTTCAAAGGAAGCGACCAACCAGAGATCACCCACTGCCACGACAACACCAAAACCATGGCTGTGCTGGAGCCCAACCTGCCCATGCCCCCCCTTCAAGAGCTGGACTCCATGTTCACTGAGCTGGTGGTGAGTCAAAGTTCCTATTCTGAATGCATTCAAACATCCATATTTATTCAGCAGCTTTCTTCTTATGTTCATCATTCTCCCTCTCCATCCTTTCTGTCTTCTGTCCCAGGATGAACTGGACCTTACAGAGGAGCACAGAGCTGCCATGTTTTCTTTGCCAGCAGAGAAGAAATGGCAGCTCTACTGGAGTAAGAAATTGGTAAGGATACGTCTCTACGTCACTCATCGCATTCCAAATATGGTAACTTTCGTTGCAAAAAAGCCAAGCTGACAACGTCCGTACTTCAAAATGGCGACGGCGAAATCGTCGAACTCAAGGCTTCATAACAGCAGTTGTTGAAGAAATCATTAAGTCCAGTTCAGAAGTTGCTGTGGTGTTGTGAGTTTAATAAAGCATACCGGTATACTGGTGACCTCACAGACACAGAGCAGATCTGAGCCGGTGAGTTGACCCCGAACAAATGAAAAAGAAGCATTTTATACAGGGAGCCAGAGCAGTGGTTAGACTGTATGTAAAACAGAGGTAAGAGGAGACTATGAACAAAGGGCAGGAAGGGGGGGCATTCACATTCAGACCTGCAGGAAGGACACACAGTTGGCATTTGGTCAATCAAGGGGTCGACACAGCAGGGGCCTGAAGTAGCTTCTAGGTGTCATTTGGTTAGGAATTCTGGCCCCAATGTGTATTATTCATCACAGTCCACAAATCAATGGGTGACGTCACGACGACTACGTCCGCTTCTAATATACAGTCCATGGAACGACCACACAGAGACTAGCGTTGACCCTCTGATGATGAAATTTATGCCACGTCCTTGCATACTCAAGGACAGGGAAAGTATAACTATAGCTTAAGAGTTCAGTATGCTTCAAACAAATACCATCATACAAGGTGTTGCCATTTGTGTCCAATGGACACACGTGAGGTAGAAATGAGAGTTGAGAGCAGTGATGAATCGAACAAATAGGGATAGAGTTCAGTTTCAGACAGACATTCGTGGTGTTGCTCTTGGTTGTTCAAAGGAGTTTACCTGAAGAACGTCAGATTTTTGGGGTTCATAAAGTCAAAAAAATTGTCGACCTCAAATCAATTAAGAAGTTGATCCAACAAATATTTAGTTTGAAGCATACTGACGACAAAAATGTCCTGGCTACTAAATAACCACCTTAGTTTTAGTTAGATGAAAAAGGACCATAACACCTAGTGAGTAACTTACATATTCTTTCATTGCTCATTCCGTCATTCAGTCACTTACTCACAGAGTAACGACTGAATGTGTCCCCTCGGTGGCTGATAGATTCAAGAAGACACCATCGTACTGATCAATAGTGACGTGTCTTGAGTTACGGTTCATAGTAGATGAGAGATGCTGGCATCCTTAAACCTTTGTTCGTTTTTTCTCACAAGACGTTACGGTCTCAGTAATTTACCACAGAGGTGAAAACGTACTCTTCTTGCCGAAGAGTACGTTTTGATCAATTAATGAAATATTAAAGCTTATGTCCTGGGAGCATTTTTGTAGTATTGACAGGTGTCTCCACCAATACCCTCGAAGTTAACTGCATGGTCACTCTTCAGCTCCGCCAAGGCTTCCTGCCTTTCAACCTCAATGTTCTGGCTCCAGAAAACCCAAATCTAAACTTCAGAAACCTGCGCTGATGTCATGAATTCTCTACGACAGCCTACGGGTGGCTTTTTCATCATATGATGTTACCTTCACCACGACTGGAATCCATCCCCATCTTGTGTACATTTCAAAGCACGATTCTTAAAATTACAAAGTAGTAGGACGACACATAGATTTGTTGTCTAGTATAACTAAGTATATCCATGGCCCTGACCTGTGTGTCTGTACATGTGTGTCTTGCAGGAGGCAGCGGAGAATAAAGGAGCAACCAGATGGCCAGAGTATTATATTGATCAGCTCAGGTCCATGGCTGCTGTGAGTAACTCTGCGTTTGTACTGAGGGATATTAAATTCCTGTTACGGTTTCTCTCTGTCACGTTGAAATTCTGACCTGTAGTTCTGTGGAACGCCTCTGCACTTCGTTTGATCAGGACCTGTAGCTCGCGGTGGGAACATTTCATTTTTATTTTTCTCTCTGACTTTGTTTTGCCTACAATATTTACACTTTGCTACATGGTAATCAGATTTAAAAAAGGGGCAAATTGCACTTATCTGCTAAACTTTATGGATGTTTTTGAACTGTAATATTATTAGCACATTATCTTTTGTAGATCAGAACTTGAGACGGGTGGATAGTGGCTGCAAGTGATGCAAAATTCATGGCATTAGCCTCCGCGATCCGTTCTTTGTGAATTTGTCCATTTGTTTACATCCTGCTGTTCTAAGTTCATTCAAAGACAGACAGATTTATCTTTATTGCTAATTTTCTTTATAAAATGTGAAAATATTGATGAATTTTAAAGCCACTTTGAGTACATTTAAACATGTTTTTTTATGTTGTCTCCACCCCCTGTGTGTCAACAAGGACACTGCAGATGACAATGTATACCAAACTTATTTCACCAGAATAATTTGATACATGGGGCCTTTAAGATGGGTTATTTTTCATTATAGATATTGTCATACATATATTGATATATATCTGCCTTTGAATAATAATGATAATTCAAATGCCATTGCAATTATTTGTAACTTAATATCAGCTAATATCACGGAGTGCACCGATCCTACACTACAAACCAGAAACATTTGATTCTATGGCCCAAACTCTCTCCGTTATCGCCTCTGAGTGAGTATGTGACCTGTAGTCAGGCATTATTTAGTCCGACCCCTCTCTTCCCAGAGGAAGACTCTGCTGGGACCGGAGGATGAGGAAGAGCAGGGAAGACATAAAATCGTAGATGGTCTAAAGACAGCACTGAGGACACAGCCAATGAGGTACAACTACATGCACACTATTCTGAAATTTTGAGATTTCCCAAAGCTGCATTGCTTTCCCCTGTACTGACCTAGAGAGTAACCTTCACCCTGTGCCATTCTGATCCATCCCCTCCAGGTTTGTGACTCGATTCATTGACTTGGATGGCCTGTCTTGCATCCTGAATTTCCTCAAGTCAATGGACTATGAGACCACCAACTCTCAGGTCCACACCTCTCTGATCGGCTGCATCAAAGCTCTGATGAACAACTCGCAAGGCAGAGCTCATGTGCTGGGTCACTGTGAGAGCATTAATATCATCGCCCAAAGTCTCACCACCGAGAGCATCAAAACCAAGGTACACAGTGCATTCAATACCCCGTGATGACAAAGAAACACCTCGATTTTAGAATGATTTTAGTGGTCTACATACTTCTTAATTAGAAGAAGTTTGCACCAACCAGGACTGGTAAACCCAGCTGGTAAAATTAGCCATGTGTCACTGACCCGTCCATCCCTTTCCTCTTTGAGTCTTTGCAGTCCGGTTCCTGTTTCAGAGCTCAGAGTTCTCTTTTGAAGATGTAATACTGAAGTCACCGTCAAAACACAGAACATGACATTTTTTGCTAGAAGATTTTAAAAAATAGACAAAAAAAATGATTATGTCCACAAGAAACGCTAAACAGCTGCAGAAATCCAAAACCACCTCAAAGACAAACAGATCCACAACAGGTCCACAAAAAGACCATCAAAAGACACAAAACCACCACAAAGAGATGCAGAATTACCACAAAGACACATCAAAGTACCAAAAGAGACTTTGAATGACTACAAAGAGACACAATAAGACCACAAAGAGACGCAAAAAGACCATCAAGAGACACTAAATGACTACAAAGAGAGACTATACAACCACAAAGAGTCAAAAAACTAAATATGTACAAAGTTGTGTAGTGTGTTTTGTAGGAGAAAATAATAAATGCAAAATAGACAAAATGATTTCTCCTTCACATGGATGTTTGCAAAACACAGACCCTGATTGTTGAAACATTACCTCATTCAATTTTTGGGAGCTTTCAGTTTTTCTTTTGCAGCCTGCCTATCTTTTGCATTGGTATGCTGCTGTTTTTGTTTTGTTCTGTTTTCAATGAATGGAGGGTCACATAAAAAGTCATCCCCAGGGCCTGAGGACGGGTGGCAGTAGCCCACTATGAAGCACATGACGGAAATCCAAAAAGAGACAATGAAACAACACAAAACTGTTGAGGAAATGTAGCTGAAGAAATAAAGTCACTGAAACACAGGAATAAATACTGTATTTGGCCTGTTCTTCCAAGATGCACCTGGGCAGATGACAGTTAATCAGGTGGGCAAAGGAGGAGGAAACCCAAAAGTTTACCAAAAAGACCAGACAAACAGGCAGGTGTGCACTTCTCTGAGGATTACACTAGTCATGGCAACATGTCAGAAGAGACGTGTGACCACTAATAAAGGTGACAAGGGAGCATGCTTCTAGTGGTCTGCTGGTTCTGTTGACCGTGATAACATTTTTGCCCAGATCTGATGACAAGATCATATAATAATAAAGTAATAATAATAATAATAATAATACATAGATTTTCTATAGCGCTTTTCAAGATACCCAAAGACGCTTTACAGGGCAAAGACAAACAGAACAAACAGAACACGGCCTTCTTTCTCCGCTCTTCTCCCTCTCCCTACAGGTTGCAGTGTTAGAGATCCTCGGCGCGGTGTGTTTGGTGCCAGGGGGCCACAAGAAAGTACTAGAAGCCATGCTGCACTACCAGAAATTTGCTTCGGAGAGAACTCGCTTTCAGGTCTGCTTCTGTCTCATCTGTGTGTGCTTCTCTTAGTCTTCTGCTAGAGACCACTGATATTCAAGAATTCAAGGATTCAAGGATCATTTATTGTCATTATGTAACACGGGGATGCACGACCAAATTCAGTTGAAGCCCATTTTTGCCACTCATATTCATATATCAGATTGGGACAGAAAGTAATCGGCATCATTTTATCTGAGTCCACAAGCAGCAAATCACATCAAATGTGTATCAATTTCACATCACAATTTACAACGTTTTCCAATTTTGTGGGCGTTAAAAGAAAGGAAGAATGTTTTATAATGGTGAAACATTTTTTGTCTTTTGTCTGCAGACCCTGCTGACAGACTTGGATAGATCCACAGGCCGCTACAGAGATGAAGTGAACCTGAAGACTGCCATCATGTCCTTCATCAACGCCGTGCTCAGCCAGGGAGCAGGAGAGGTGAAGAAGCATCTCTCGTCTGTTTGAAATATCGTCTGTGCATCGTGTCAAATGTCTTATAGGACTTGGGTTTGTGATGTAGCATGATCCCAAAAGATATACGTCTAGGTGCTCACACCTTGATTTTATTTTCAAAAGTTAATATGTAATGTGGCAACACAAAGGCAGTGTTACCCGTTCCTGCACAGGGGGGTGCTTTCTTTAGCTTCCAGGTCCAAAAGATGATGCTCACTATGGGGGTCACACTGTACATTTAGTACCACTATAACTTAACTGCTAATTGGCGTAGAAATCGCCTTCTCTAGTTTCCAGTAGCAGTCCAGTTGTTCTCTTCAGGTTGATTGACTTGTTGTTGGTCAAGAAATAGATCTAGAGACACACCTTTACATTTTGATTCTGAGGCACTGATGTTTTCTGCTGTTCTTAATGAAAGCTGAAATAATTACTGCTATCAGACACCAGTAAAGCTGCACTATAAGTACTGTATCTTTAAGTGATATCATGCTGGTATATATATTTGCCTTTGTGTTTGTTTGATACTCTGTCTGAACTCTATGTATAACTTTTCTACCTGTCTTATTTTTACATATTGTCGACCCAGAACATGAATACGATGATTACATTTTATGATTACGGGATATGCTGATGACACTGTCTTCCTTCCTGCTGGGGAATAAACTGCACATGGCACGTCATGTGTGCGTGCATGTGTTTGCGTGTTTTCAGACCAGCCTGGAGTTCCGCATCCATTTGCGTTATGAGTTTCTGATGTTGGGCATTCAGCCGGTCATTGACAAACTGCGCTCCAATGACAACGCCACCCTGAACAGGTAGCTACGTCAGCTGCGCCAACAGGTGCTAGCATTTTCAAACCTCAATACTGTGCCATTGAACTAACAAACAGTGAGCAGGACGGGAAACATATTTGCACTTCGGCTTACCTTGATTGAGTTCAGTTGTTTATTGTGTGTTGTTTTCAGACATCTGGACTTCTTTCAGATGTTGAGGAATGAAGATGAGCTTCATATGTCCAAACGGTTTGATGCTGTAAGTCCATTTTTCTACCTGAAAGGTTTTCTATATATGAGATCCAAGATCTTTAAGGATGAAAAGAAAGATTACGTTTTTTTATTTTTAACAATAAACACCATTAGTTCTGACACACCAAAACGTTAAGTGGAATTTAATGGAATCTTGGAAAACAAAATAACACATTAAAACATGTTGCATACTATTATTACTATTATAAGTTCTACAATTATACACTTTTTGAGAGTAGCTGTGAGCTTATTTGTGATTTAAAACATTTTTGTTTGTTTTACTCTGTTTTTGTGTTTACTCTTGGCTTTTATTTCATTTCAATCTCTTTGTGTTTTAAATGTGTTCTGATTTATTGTTAAGCACTTTGTAACAGTGTTTTGAAAGGTGCTATATATACAAAGTTTATTATCATTATTATAATTAGGAAATGAATGCCATTAAAACATGAAAATTAGATGTGTAAAGCCTGCTGATGAATGTCTTCTGCCTCAGGTCCATATAGAAACTAAAAGTGGCAGCCAGATGTTTGAGCTGATCAAGAAGAGTCTGAACCACACTGAAGCTTACCCTCACCTCCTGTCTGCACTGCAGCACTGTCTCATGATGCCATGTAAGACTGGCTGTCTGCCTGCCATTCACTTCTTTACTTTTCATTTATTTAAATCTGCATGAAATGACCCATGATCTGTCTGTCTGCAGTTAAGCAGAGCAGTACCACTCTTCATTACTGGGTGTTGTTGGATCGGATAGTTCAGCAGCTGGTTCTGCAGACGGACAAAGGGGAGGACCCCGATGTCGCTCCACTAGAGGACTTCAACGTCCAAAATATTGTACGCATGTAAGTTTCTGGGGTTTCTTATTTTGGGGAGCATTAGTGCAGCAAACTCTGCAGTTTTTTTAGTTACGATAACAGATGAGATTCAAACACTACCAGTGGAATAGTGCTCTCTAAGAGGAGAACATTCAGTTTATAACACGTTTCACATTCAAAAAACTTTGACAGGTTGCTCAGTAATCTGAATGGTAATCATTATAGCTCTAATAGTAATCCTACAAAATCTTAATGATTCCGAGAAATGCCTTGTTATATTTTAGAAACCCAACAGTGATTTGAATAATTAACCATAAACATACAGCAATCCACCACTTGCTGATGATGTAGTGAAGTCAAATAAATACCTAAATAAAAACATTTGATTTACAAAAACATCTTTGTTTTGTAATTTTGATCAAAAGAAGTGAGTAAGTACATCTAACGTATAATTGTGTCATGAAGCAACACGTTCTCACTCTCACTGTCTTTAAAAAACAAAACGTCCGTTTTCACAGCAAAACACTTGCTTAGGTTAAAGGCAACAAAAGCACTTAGTTAGGTTTAGGAAAATAATTTAGATTTGGGTTTGAATAAGTAAGATAAAGTGAAGTAGGACGTAGTAATGTCATGTACTTTATAAAAGCTATGTAGGTAACGTTGCTTTACCCAATGTCAAGAAAAGGCAACGTTGACTTTTGGTTTCACATGGGACATGGACACTGGTCTCCTGGGTGATAGTAATAAGGAATGCTTTTGGACAAAACAACCGACTCTGACCTTCTAAGAAAATAAGTTAACAAATAGATTGTTTGCCTGTGACTATTTTTACATCATTAAACATATCAAGCCTAATTTCTATGGTGCTATATTTCTAAGTAATTAATGAAATACATTTTGATAGGAACATTTTAAGCCTATTATGTTGTGTGTAGTAGTGTGTAGTAGTAGTAGTAGTATAGATGCAAATCATGTTTGGAAAACTTCCTTCAGTTGTATGTGTGTGTGCGTGTGTGTCTATAGGCTCGTCAAGGAGAGCGAGGTCAAAGAATGGAAAGAACAAGCTGATAAAACGAGGAAAGGTAAACACTCACATTATACACTATACACTATACAGTATATACATGTAGTAGAGAGGACTACAACTCTGAATCCTGTTTACCGTATCACAGTGGAAATGGAGGACTTGGCCGGACAAGTCAGTTTGATTAAAATATTTCTCTTTCATAATTACTGCAGGTTACAAAAGAATAATCATGAACAATGCAATAATCTCTGTGTTGGTGTCACTTTACATTACAGCGCAGTAATAACATGGTAATAGTGCGGAAATCGTTTGATAATAAAGAGGTAATAATTAAGTAATATCATGTAAGTAATAACCAGGTAGCTTGGTATTAACAAAGGTAATATCCAGACAATATAGATTGAAATTGATGTCACAGGGTAAGTGCTTAGTAAGTGTTTTGCTAATTTCACTATGTAATCAACAAAACCCACAAAGCCTGCAAAGTTGGCTCATCAAGGTCCCAGCACGTAATCATAACACTCGTGGTAAATAAGTCAAGATGCAGCACGAATGGCCAACACTTTGATTGACTCAACCGTAGTCGGCAGAATGAACAACCTCCCGCAAGTCACCTGTCTCTGTCTGTCCCACCTTCTCTCCAGAGCATCACAACTTGCAGCAGCGTTTTGAAAAGAAAGAGAGGGAGTGCGAGGCCAAGAACGAGGAGAAAGAGGACATGATGGCGATGCTGAACAAGCTGAAAGACAAGTTGGAGCGAGAGAGCAACGACCACAAGCAAGCTCGGCTGCAAGTGGGAGAACTGTCTGCTCGGCTGCAGCAGCTCAGCTCTGTATGTCCGCCAACACCACCAGATACAAATGTTACTGATCCTTTTCTCACAGTGTCCGTCAGATCCCGTCACCATAATGATAGTGTCTCGGTCATCAGTTCATAATGGATGCAATTCTGTTGTCTTGTTAGATGTCCAGTGTTCCAGGAGGACCTCCTGTGTCTTCCGGCGGTTTAGTCCCTCCCGGTCCCGTCCCGGCCAGCCCTTTTTCTTCTCCTCCTCCTCCTCCGCCACCTCCTCCTCCAGGAGGCCTGCCAAGTTTTGGCATGGCTCCATTCGCCCCGCCTCCTCCACCCGGAGCTCCACCGGGAGCTATCCAGAAGAAGAAGAATATTCCTCAGCCATCCAACCCTCTGAAGTCATTCAACTGGAGCAAACTGCCTGAGGTACATTTACAGTGTGGGACTAGTGTTCCTGCTGCTACACTTCCTACTGATACTGTCACTGCTGCTGTTATATTATACCACTACACAAACTGCATTTACTTGTGCAGTACAACATGTTCTCACCCCCATCTCTCGAATGCCCCACTTGGTCAGTGGCCCAACATTTTTTGGTCGGTTTCGGAGTTTTACTTCGTTTTTAGGTTCATTACGCAACAAAAGTACTTGGTTGGGTTTAGTAAAAGACTGTGGTCTGAGTTAAAATAAGTATCTTTGTTTGTCACGGGGCATGATGAGGACTCAAACGCAGACAGTCAGGTGTAGTGAAAAAATAAGGTTTTTAATCAACCAAAAACAAAACAGGGAATCCAGGGACAAGACAAAAGACGAGGGGGAAAATCCGGCAGGAAAAGGCAGAACAGGCAGACTGGAAAACCGGGAACAGGACGAGCAAAACGGGCGGGTTGGACGGAAAACAAACACATCTGGCCGTGAGTGAGTGAAAGACAGGGGTTTAAATAGTGACTAGGCAGATTGAACAGGTGAGACTAAATGAGCTGATGAGGTGAGTGTGACTGGCAGGTGCACTGAATGAACTGATTAGGTGAGTGAGGAGCTACAGAAAGAAACAAAGACACAGAACACACAGGGCAAAGCCTGATCGTGACATTGTTACATAAAATGCATTTTGTTAAATAACTGGCGTTATTTAACAACGTAAGTTACATAACACAGTTATGGTCAAATAAGTCCACATTGACTCGAACGCCAGTCTCGTGGATGTGTTTACATTACAGTCAGTTGAAAACCTGGTGCATCTCATACAGATGTTAAGGCTGCCTCGGTTACGACTGATACTGGTGTATCTTCTTCCTCTGTACTATAGAGCTCCATTACGACACGTCAGTGAGCCACACTGTTGCACTGGGTGACACGTTCCTTCATTACCATGAACACACACACTAGTTTGTTTTGACTCAATCCCATATACACCGTCCTGCTGCCTCAAATACTCACTAGAGCACCAAATATGGATTAATCCACCGCTGAAAATAGTCCCCAACAAAAGACACTATTCCCCCCTGTTTTTAATAATGTTTGATAAAAACTACAGTGACCAGCTGTTTGAGGAACCTTTCTAAACTAGACGAGGTGAAAACCTACTGACTGGCTGCACCGTGTATGTTACACAGCCATTGGTAAGAGTATAACATGAATTCCTGGATATGAAATCTGCAGCTGTCTGTAGTGGTCCCAGTAATATTTGTTCTTAAAGTGTCCTGAAGTAGCATATCACATGATGTCTTTAAAGGAATACTTCACCTACAAAATGAGCATTTGTATATGAGTTACTCAACCTGTGTTACCTTGAATTCTTGAAGAAACCGTTTCTAGCTGAACGGAGAAACTAAAACCAGAGAAAGGTCTTGATGAGTTGAAATATATTGTATAATCCAAGTCTCATTTATCCGTTTGTGTGCTCACTACTTCCCAAATGCGTGCATTTTTGCTTTAACTTTATTACCTTTAACATTTTTTACTGGCACAGACGAGTAGTGCGTCTGTGTCAGCGTTGGTGCCTGCTTTGCTTCAGTTCAGCCCAAAATGAAAGTGTTATATATAGTATTTGTGAGTGTCTTCAGAGGGAACCAATGGGCTTGGAGCTCAGGGCCATAGAGGGAAGTCACACTGTATTTTCGTTTGTTGGATTTATTGACAGTAAGAAACATCTAGAATAACATCCGATGCTTTAATCAGCGAATGACGAACAACAGCTGACGGTCTTCTTTTGGAGTAAACAGCTTAAATCTCTGGAAGAAGAAGTTATTTGAACCCTGAATAAATGTTTTGTTGACGAACACACACATATTGTTTGTTTCAGAACAAGACAGAAGGAACCATATGGAAAGAGATCAATGACATCAAGGTGTTTAAAGTTCTGGATCTAGAGGAGCTGCAGAGGACCTTCTCAGCTTACCAGAAACCACAGGTATCAAACACCGACTCTGCATAACATCTGTGTCATACCGTCAGCAGCACTGTCGTTTTATACTATGTTCATTGTGTCACAGACACTTCTCGTGCTCAGTCAAATGAACTAATGAAGAGGTCATGTCTTTTATTTTTGTAGATTTTGTTGCTCTGTTTATGTTTTGAAACAGTTATCTTAAGATACTAGTATACATGAATGAATTGTCAAGTTCCCAGTCTTATTACAGATTATATTATATATTGTACAGCATTTGGTTGCATTCTATCATTTTTCTGTGTATCAGCAGAAGGATGCTGAGGATGAGCAGGCTGTTGTGAAGAAAGTCAAGGAACTGTCAGTGATCGATGGTCGCCGAGCACAGAACTGTAACATTCTGCTCTCACGGTCAGTGTGTAGCCTAGAATGATTATCCTCCATTCTTCAAAGTTGAACAAACTCCTCTCTGATACAGCCTCAATACAAACATGTGCATGTTATGCCCGTGTAACGCATTGCTTTAGGGATTCATTTGAATTCAAAACCCCTGTATAAGAAAAGTAACGTGAATGTTCGTGTCGCAGTCTGAGGCTGACCAATGAGGAGATCCGCCGTGCCGTCCTGACCATGGACGAACAGGAGGACTTACCTAGAGACATGCTGGAGCAGGTGCCAAACATACACTCAAAGTAACACAATATACATATATTGATATTGTTATATAAAACTACATGTACCGTGATTTCAGCAGCGCATTTTCGGATAATATTGAACAAGCCACTGTGATGCGTGTTGGAAGAAAATTGTATTTATTTAGGACTCATGGGTGTCTGATAAATACATACATAAAGAACTTATCAAATGCATTACACATTTGTGTGTGTGTGTGTGTGTGTGTGTGTGTGAAGCTTCTGAAGTTTGTTCCTGAGAAGAGCGACATGGAGCTGTTGGGAGAACACAAGCACGAGCTGGAACGTATGGCCAAAGCAGACCGCTTCCTGTATGACATGAGCAGGTACACACACACACACACACACACACACACACACACACACACACACACACACATGCATAAGCAGCAACCCAGCCTGTATATGTCTTCCAGCAGAGACTGCCTGAAAAAAATGCACTCTGTCCTCAAGTGTGTCCGTTAGGAACAGCTGTACCTATAACTATAACTATAACTATAACTAGTTCTGTTCGAGCATGACCCGACCGTAGAGCGTGTCCAGAGCTGTTTGTCATAGCAGCACTGACCAAAGGTCATGGTGTCATTATTAGGACCGGGATGTAATTTCGCAAAAATCACCCTAGCTTCAATCGGGTTGGGTTCACTGCAAGTCTTTTTAAAAATATGTGCACTCATTCGCCTCTTTTATTTTCAGTTGAGCAGGAACACTTCACGTTATAACCAATGAGCGACTGTTGTGCATAATTTGAATACCGACATTTGTCTATTGCCGCATTAATTGGGCTCTGGTTGGGTTCAGAATGTATTATTTACAATAACAGAAACACACAAAAACACATTCAAGTTTCTACTCCACTATCTACTACCGACCGAACCTGAATTAGCACAATAATCACAAAAGCGCCGCTCTTTGTGGTTGAGCGCGACGGACAGATGTGGAACCTCCAGCAGTTTTTGTGGGGGCCCCTCGGCTGAGGCTGCTCTGTTTCTTGACGAAGAGCATTCGTCAGCTTTAGACAGCTCTTTCCTTTACTCAAGCTCGGCCCAGGAAAGTGTGAGATTTTCTGGCCTCCTCAAGTTGGACTATCTGCTCGTTCAGCACACCAGCACTGTGGAGGCAGCTGAGATAGCTAAGGTGTGAGGCAGCTAACTTGTCTCAGGACCACTACGTCGACGGCGTCGTAACCTTTGTCCCTGTTCGGAGCTGGTATTGTCTGAGCTGTAGCTCCGTCGTTCTCACGCTCCTTGTTCTGCTTTGAAACCATCACATAGCACGAAACTATTTCCTCACCATCAGCAGCCTCGTCTTCATTTCCAGACCCTACAATGCATCGCGTTACCGTGACAGTGAGCTCATATAAACTCTTTTCAAAATTGTGGCTGTGATATTCACAGTAACAGTGAGACAACAGCGCCACCATGAGGCCTAACAATTATTGACATCGTTGAAAGCACAACATTGTTACAATTGGAGGAGTTTCATTGAATGAAATTAATGAATCAGAGAAGAGTGTAATATAGTGCCAGGTTGCAAATGACCAGAGAAGGAACTTTATGCATTTAAAGTGCGTAACATTTAGGAGGATCTATAGGCAGAAATGGAATGTAACATTAATAAGTATGTTTTCTTTTGTATAAAACCTGGAAATAACAATCGTTATGTTTTTATTTGCTTAAAATGAGCCGTTTATTTCTACATACGGAGCCGGTCCTCTTCACGAAGCTGGCTGCCATGTTTATACGGTAGCCTAGAATGGACAAAACCCACAGTTATTGACTTTCTGACCGTGGTTGGGAAACACAGGGTGGGAACACCCTTGTTTTGGTCTCCAGGGCTGAAAAACCCAAACATGGGAAACCTCTGTTGGTGGTCTTGAGGAGCTGCAGTCCTTATTTCTCCACAAACGGTAACTTCCACTGTACATTTACTTGAAAATCCTATCTCTCCAAGGACATTCGCGTTTTCACGTCTGCCGCTGCACGTTCTCCTATACGCGCTTGGCACACTCAAATAGTTTCAACTGGCGATCTGTAACATCACAGCTAGGCCTCCAAATCCTACACACTGTCTCTTAAAGGGTTTACCTAAAAACCAAAGTCTACGTAGGATCTGCAAAGACCTTTGATGCGTAGTTGTGCGTTTCATCACATAGGGATTTACATAGTGATATATAAGCTATATAGTTCCCCCTCCTCCTGCTAACAGCTACCAGTGACAATGTTTTGCTGTCTCATGTGTGTCCTCCCCAGCATCAACCACTATCAACAGAGACTCCACTCTCTCTACTTCAAGAAGAAGTTTGCTGAAAGAGTGGCCGACATCAAACCTAAAATTAAAGGTAGGCTACTTCCAAAGAGTGTTTATGTTCATTTGAATCTGCGTGTCACTAATATGTGTCTTTAAATTCTGTTTTGTAAGATGTTTTTTTTAAGATATCAGATATTCCATTATAGATTTTAAATGTACATGGACATATATATATATATATATATATATATATATATATATATATATATATATATATATATATATGACATTGCCTCTTCGTCTCTGCGGTCTCAGCTCTGAGTCTGGCGTCCAGGGAGGTGGTACAGAGCGGGACGCTGCGGCAGCTCCTGGAGGTGGTCCTGGCCTTCGGGAACTACATGAACAAAGGACAACGGGGGAACGCCTACGGATTTAAAGTGTCCAGCCTCAACAAGATAGCTGACACCAAGTCCAGCATTGACAAGTACAGTTCACAGCAGGGCTTTGTACATCACAGCAGGAGGAAATAATACAGGAACCTGGTGTTGTTCATAATCTGCTTATAACACTGTATAATCATAAATATAAGTGCTCATAAATATCCATAGTATTGTATAACACCAATCACAACCCATTATGAAGCATTTTATAATGACTTTAAGATCAAGTATCATAATACTTCATAGTTGCTGGTCACTCACTGACACAGGGATTATATCAGTGGGGGGCCGTGCATTTTATGCCTGGGCCTTCTGTGCTGTCCTACTACAGTTGAACAGCTACGGTGCAGATACATGAATCCGTGCATGATGGGACGCTGCGTCATTAACGGACAATGCATAGTCAAATCAACGTAATTAACACAATAACAACAAAGTCATAAGAACCAGTCACATATATTCATATGACAACAAAGCATGACACATCAATCCAGCAGACCTGCAGCGGATCCACGCATTCCACCACACAAGAGCACGAGCCATCAAATATTATTCATAAAAACGTGACTGCAGTGTGTCATTTACCGAATTCTTTGTTGACAAAGAGTTTAATCCCAGTACATCGTTCCAGTTCCAATAAGAAGTCCTTCTCGAGTGACAGTCGAGCCTCCCCAGTTGTATCTCGCCGGTCTATGGCAGCCGGTTCGCAGCGGGGCCGGGATCCCACCTCCACCGGCCCCGAACGCCGGCCGGTGCGACCGGCGACCGGCCCTGGCCGCCGGCCGGTATCCCACCTCCGCGGACCGTGCGAGCGTGTTCGTTGATCTGTAGATCCACTCGGGTTTCTCCAAAAGTTTTCAAAAGCACCGTAGTGTCCTGCCGTGCTATGGCGTCCTCAGGTTAGCTTAGTGTAGCTCCAAACACCAAGATGCTCAGATGAATGAAACACATCATGAAACACATCAATGAAACACATTCCCAGCCATAAAATGTGCGACGCTGTCAGCCAGACAGCTGTGCAATGAGAAAATAAGCTAATGGGAAAAAAAATTCTAATACATGTAGTGTATTTATGAAAAATTATTAAATTATAAAATAGCTATAACTTTGTGATTCTGTTTAGGCCAGCAGAGAAGGCTTAGCTGGCCCTGACGGCCCACCACTGGATTATATGTATTATAATTCTCATAGTTGTCATACATCAGAATATTTTTATAATGCATTATAAGCACAGTTATAATGTGTTATAATGTGATTATTCTAAGTGGCTGGTGGGTGCTTTAAACCAAGTAATGAAATTCCTGATGTATGGGATAATATGATACATTACAAGCTGGTTATAAATCACTGTAATTCGTCATTATTTACTTTAAGAATATTCTAAATAAAATTCTAAATAAAAATCAAGAACAAAACATGAAACGTAAAAATGTTCAACAGGTCATACCAATTTGACCCCCCTGAATGATGAACATTTACATTTCACTAACGAAATTATAGACCACACCTGAAAGAACTCTACCTGTATAATTACACCGTACTATAAGCAGATCATATGCATTATAAGTATGTTTATAATGCATTATAGACATGGGCTTGCAAACAAAGTCAGTGAGTGACCAGCAATTATGAAGTAGTATGATACTTGACTTTATAAGTCATTATCAAGTGCTTTACAATGTTTATTAAAGCCTTATGCATGTTTATGAGGGATTATAACTATAATCATACAGTGCTATAAGCTGATCAAAACACATTATGTTTATATTACATTATCAACATCGGCGTCATAGAAAGCGTCGCCATGATTGTTCATTTTATCTGTGTTTTTTCTACAATGACGAGTCAAATGTCTGCTGTGGAGAAAGGTCTATTTGTAAGTTTGCTTTGAAAAGTCGTGATAAACGATTGACTGCTGAATGTACAGTATGTGTTGTGTGTTTGTAGAAACGTCACTCTGCTCCACTACATGATCACTGTACTGGAAAAGAAGTACCCGAAGTTGGCAGCTTTCAGTGAAGAGCTGCAAAATGTGCCAGAGGCTGCCAAAGTCAAGTAAGAACGAGCGGGAACACTCGTATTGTCGAAGTAATACATGCGGAATCAAGTCTATTGGAGTAAAATTTAAAGGGCCAGTGTGCAGTATTTTGGGGGATCTATGAACAGAAATGGAATGTAATATTCATAGCTATGTTGTCATTCTATCACCTGAAGCTAAGAATGGTTGTGTTTTTGTGAGTCTGACACTGCTGTGTTTCTACAGTAGCCCAGAATGGACAAACTAAACCCTGGCTCTAGAGAGCCTTTCATGTTTTTACGTTACCTAAAGGCCACCATAGTTCTCCGACACACTTGTAAAATGTGAGCTACAGAGTTTAAAACCATGGTTAACCAGCGGCCATCTGACTTCTGTTGCCCCTATAGTGGAGTTATTAAGGTAAGCATGGCCTTTGAGCGAGGTGAACAGCGTTACCACAGTCTTGGAAAAGGAGGTGTGGTGTATTGACGAGGCAGACGCACATGTAGTGTTAGTTACTTTATTCGGCCATGGAAAACTGTTAAGTCTGTACTGT
Source organism: Anarhichas minor (assembly GCF_050575085.1). NCBI lineage: Eukaryota > Metazoa > Chordata > Actinopteri > Perciformes > Anarhichadidae > Anarhichas > Anarhichas minor. The sequence continues at coordinate 3,303,552 of NW_027466483.1, read as the reverse complement.
GCATGTGCGCTACAGTTACTATGAAAGGACCGTGTTCACTGAGGTCCAAAAAGCATTTGTACTCATTTCAACCATATAACTTAATGTGATCAATATACCACAGGAGGTGTGAGCGGAGGGGTATTCAGTTGGTTGCAATCTGCAAACCTCACCGCTAGAAGCCACCAAATCTTACGCACTGTCCCTTTAAATATATTGTCAGCATGGTTTAGTCGTATATATGAAATCAGTTGCGGGCTTCTGAACCATCTCGCCTTTTAAACTAAGTATACAAGCGCTGTGCAGGAACACTGGGATGGTACCAAACCTGGCAACCTCACTGTGACAACAAGACTTGTTGAACTGTTGACACCCCAAGAAATATTTCCGACTACACCTAGAAGCAAAAAGTCCAAAAAAAGTTTAAAATGTTAATTTCATTATATGCAGCTGTCACGTTACTCATTATCTCCATCCTCCCATGTGTCCCTCCGCCTCTTGCACTGTCTCTCCAGTATGACAGAGTTGGAGAAGGACATCGGCAGTCTGAGATCTGGCCTAAAGAGTGTTGAGGCGGTGAGTGAGCTCAGAGTGATTTACAATCTGTTCTTTGCCTATATGTTTAATCGCCCCAATGGTCTGTAAATCTATAGAAGCAATGCATGGATAATATTCAAACATGTGAATATCAGTCCGTGTGTTCGTTCATCTCCAGGAGCTGCAGTACCAGCGGGGTCAGTCCCCTCAGGGTCCTGCGGATAAGTTTGTCCCCGTGGTCAGTCAGTTCGTCACCGTGGCCTCCTTCAGCTTCTCGGAGGTGGAGGAGTCGCTCAGCGAGGCCAAAGAAGTGGTGAGTAAAACAGATCGTTGTTATTCACATTCATTTTGTCCCGTTTTCGGCCTCCGCTTTCAATGACTTTGAACATCGTCGTAATACTGAAGGAATTCTGCACACCAGGTTAGTGTTTTATTAATTCATTATCCAATAATTATCACACACCGAGTCCAATGCATGTTATTCTATTTGTTGCAATGCAAGACAAAACTAAATAAATTACGTCGGTCCCAAACGGGGCTAATGAATGAATGGCATTAGCAAGAAGCTATCATAAAGCTGCCTAGAGGACAATCCCTACCATCTAATCTTTCCTACGTCTTTTGTTTTGGAACCATGCAATATTCCAAGTTGTTCTGTGATCTCCTGCCACAATCTGTCTTTTAAATCTTGCGTTACTTTGTTTATCGTGCTTTGTGCTGGGAAACGAAACCCAGTAAATCAGCTCATCAGATGCCGTTTTGGATGATGAGGTTTTCATTTACGGCGGCTGTGAGTGGTCAAACAATTTTGACAGATGCAAAAAAGCCTGTTCCAAAAACTTTAATCCCGGACAGAAGTTTCGGAGTCGTTGTGTAAACGTGATTGACACAACGGAGGAAACACGAACTTGGTGTATAATGGCCTGAAGCAGATTCAGACAAGAGTGCAGCAACTGACCAAATGATCACCTTCCACCATCATGTCTCCTGTCAAAGTTTGTAAAGGCACTGAGACACTTTGGAGAAGACTCGTCCAACCTGCAACCAGATACCTTCTTTGGGATCTTCGACACTTTCCTCGCAGCTTTCTCAGAGGCCGAACAGGACAACGAAAGGATGGCCCGACGCAAGGAAGAGGAGGAGAAGAGGACACTCATGGAGACACAGGTTAGAAGACATTGTCAGAGAGAGATGTCGTGAGTTTTGATAGGATGCTAAATGTATTTGAATTGTCCTTTACCAGGTGTCAAACATAGTGGTTAGATAATTAAAAAGTCACTGACATTGCCTACCCACTTTCCCTGTGTCCATATACTGATGATCACCTCAGTCATAGATCAACGTACAGTATGTCCATCTGTCCTCTCCTGTCCTGACCTCTCTCTCCTCTCGTCCAGCTGAAGAGAGACAGGGAGCAGAAGGCGAAGAAGGCCAAAGCAAACGAGGAAGAGGGGGGCGGTGAGTTTGATGACTTGGTGTCCGCTCTGCGCTCCGGAGAGGTGTTCGAAATGGACATGTCCAAAATGAACCGTAGAAAACAGCGGAGACATAACTTGTTTGACGGCGGCCGGGAGAGACCCGTGACAGAACTGAACCAGCAGGAGGACTCGGTGTGACCTCTGAATGTATGGTGTCGCTGCCGACAACAGCAGACACTTGAGCTGTCTGAAACTACAATTACACTCTGTGACGATGTATCTGATGTCCAGTAATGAATGTATCTGAATGTATGGACCTGAAGCAAAAAGTAACAAAAAGACACATGTTCTCAGATCGAATATGTGAGTCATTATAGTACGATAATTATATCCTTGTATATTTGCTCAAGTTTGCACAACTCTGGTTTGTGAGTTCCATTAGAATTGTTAACTTAAGAAAATCTGTCAGTTCATCCTCTAAAACATTCACTGATCAATGTAATATTCATACTAAACTTTGAAAATGGATGATTTAGTAACTGTCAACAATAAAGTTCTGACAGTTTCCTTTCTGTAAAGTGTTACTCAGTCCATTTTTTTTAATGCCAGTTTGTAAATATCTACAATTATATCATGTAATAGTTGCATTTATAAAGTTGATGTATTCATTGTTAATATTTACAATAGATTCGAACAAAACTATTTTGGGTGGATTGCATTCCTTTAAAATGGATAATGATGATTGTTCTTCTCTGACCAAGGATCAGTATTATCACTTGATACGGGTAGATATACAATAGTAAATGTAATATGGGTGAAATGATGAAGTGTTTATATTAGAAGAATTAGAGGAATTAGGACAGGTGATGGATGGGTAAAGCAAACACAGGACTTTCACCCAGGAGACCACTGTTGGTGTGCAACCAAAAGTAAATGTTGAGTTTTTGCTTGTTATGTAACGTTGTAACGTTACGTAAGGAAGTCCACTTAATGCAGTTGTTATCTGTTTACGCTTCTTAGCTTTTTACGATACGATGTGCGGGTACGTTGTTGCGTCATTGCGTTACTATTTGAACACAAACCATGCTCTTTTTTCAAACCTTAGCCAAGTAGTTTTGTTGGCTAAATCTAAAGAATTGTTTCCCAATTGTTTAACCATGTCTGCAAGCATGATACGAGGCTGATATGAAACGTATTTATGAAACGTGTTTTTGGTTCAGAAAGCGAATAAGCAATAACTGGCCAGCGTGTTGGGTCATAATCCACTGGGACAGGGGAAGACTGAAGGACCATGATGGCGATCAACCTTCATTTATTAAGGTGTTGCAAAGTTTTTTTTAACAAGAAATGCATGCATATATGTCAAATTAAAATCCAAACAATTGCAATCAATTGCATTGACATCTGTCTTTCGGATCTTCTACTTTCAATCGCTCCAAAGTTGATGCAGCCTTGATATTTTTGTAACAATATTATATAAATGCCTGTTTGGTGGGTTTGAGGTGCATTGGTGAAAAAGCTGGGAAATGAGTGTGTTCATTTGGCTACAGATCAAATTTTGTGAATTTTTGTTGCTGCTTATTTTAACAATGTCCTGGGTTTGAGTTTGAACAGAAGTCACCTGGGTCCATTCTGAGAACTCTAGAAATGTTCTGTATAGGACATTTAGAACCACTAGATGTTGCACTAGAGAACCAGCTTCTTGGACTAAAAGAAATGGGTGCATCAGCCACACCTGGTTGGAATATATATCTTTTTACAGTATGGAGTTATTTTAGTAACATTAGCAATGTATTCAGCTTGGTGAGGAGATATTTCTTCAATCTGCCGAGTGACCTAACTCCTTGTAATATAATTATTAGCTTGCTAGCTACCTAAAACATAAAGGGAAATATGCTTTAGGCAGCTAAAGTGTAACGCTTTGAACTGCTCTCTGCTGCGTGGGGGGGTCACTCTCTTGCACCCTTTATACTTTTTTAGATTGGGTGATTGGATCACAAGTTGACAGTTCTTAATCCAGGCGTAAACAACCACCAACCACTCAAACCGCTTGCCAAGGAGGTCTGGTGTTTGACTACATATCTTTTGTAGTGTATATGCGTCCTGATGCTCCCAAAAAAGAAAGTAACAGGAAAATCGCATAAACTGGCTTTGTCCACAACACCTAAAAATTCAAAAAAGAAACTATAGAGATATATGTGCATAAACATATTGGCCATGTGATGTCTCTTTGTATTTGTGTTGTGTCACTTTTAAATTGTTACGGTCTTTTTGTAAGTCTTTGTAGTTGTTCCAGTTTTACTTTGTAATCATGTTGGTCTTTTTCTGGTTGTTTTGTGTCTCTTTGTAGTTGTTTTGTAGTCATTTTGTGTCCCTTTCAGGTTGTTTTCCCCAGTTTCATAGTCCTTGTGAGTCTCTTTGCAGCTGTTTTGCATCTCTTTGAAATCGTTTTATGTTTCTTTGTGGTCATACATTGAGTGACATTTTGTATATGAAGACCAGCGGCCCCTCGACACTTTAGGTCCCTGTTCCTGTGTCCGGTAGGACCTTTCAGTAATCCATCCATGCCTGGAACACACCAAGGAATAGACTCAGTTTGTATTGTTTTGATTTCTATTTATTTTAATATATGGCAGACTAGCCACAATAAATGCATTGTTAAAAAACAACGCATTTGGTCTGCAAACGGAAATGATGTACATGTTTATTTGCACATAGAGCTGGGGAAGTGCAATCCGATCACAAGTGGTCAGTCGAGACGAATGTGGAGACGCCATGTCTGAACTGATGTACTTAGTGATTGGATTACCCAAGGCGCATGTAAATGCCAGGTCTGAACAGGGCCTAAGTCTCTTTTTAAATGAAGCGAGGGCCAACAGTTTTAAAGGGAGGGACTCACATGTATCACATGCATGTGTGGCCGGCCCAGCTACCAAAAACACAGAATAGAGAAACTCAGATTACAACAAACACAAAAGAAGTGTGACTTCATTCCCTGGTCAGGACGCCATCACTTCACTATATCTTTACTTTGCAAAAAGTTGTTTGCTGCTCAAAATCTCATATATAGAACTTGTTTACTCATTTGAAGTCAGCATTAGGTGTGTAGATGGTGTTCCACTGATCCATCTTTAAGGCCCTGTCCACATTACTCCGTTTTTACTCCGTATTTGCTACGTTTACACTGAGCGGCCACACTACGCCGGAGTTTTGGAGCACCCTAAACGGAGGAATCTGAAAACTCCGCAGAGGTTGGGGGTATTTGAGAACTCCGGGGTTGCGTTTGCGTGTGGACGGTCGGATACGGATGTGCTTAGAAAAAACTACGCCCACACCCGTGTTCGCTACTGGATTGGTTCTTGGCAACCATGACGTCTCCGTCCCTGATTCGTCACACTCACTATCACGTGACCCGTACCCGGAAGAAAACAAACTGGGCTACCAGCGATTCATTTCAACATGGATAACTAATTGCAAGCGTTGCTGCTAGCACAACAGCTACATGATGTTGCTGCTAGCACAACAGCTAGCAGCTGTTGTGCTGTAAAAGTCAGCATTTCTGTGGAGGAAGCAGTTGTTATTGGAGTGATTAGCGAGCGGCGTGACCGGCATCAGCCCTATGGAGCAGCTCGTTGTTTTTAGATTCTAATGAGAAGACACGCTGCACTAACGTTTTACTTCTTCCGTTTGGTAGCCTTGAGAGACCTTAGTCTGTAAGTATGTATTTATGAAGCATGAAAAGATGTACGTAGATATATTCTATTCGCGTGTTTAGTATAACATTTGTGTTGTATTAAATGCTAATCGCGGTTAGCATTTCTCCATTGGCAGTAATGTTACAATTAGCTTAGAAGCTAGCTAGGCGGACATGATGTTCAGAGCTACTAGTGAGAACAGACATCAACAACACAGAGGAAACGAGTGAGAGACCACATTGATGGACCCATAATCTAGTAAACGTTTATGTGTAAGTGTTGATGTTAAAGTAAATTTGGAGAGAGAGAGCGAGAGCGAGAGACCCGCAGCGCTGTAACTACGTCTGAAAAATAAAACTTCTAAAACTTTCCACGAACTGTCTGTCTGAGTTTATAGAGGGAGATTTTAGAGGAAGATCTTAAGTATCAAATACAACCTTTCATTATTAAAGACTACTTTATTACTCTGTCGTATTATTTTTTTTTAACTAAGCAAGCAATCCACTTCCTGTTTACACCGTCACGCGCATGCCCAGTGTACGTTAATGGTCACGTGCTGTCCGCCTTCGAAGGCTGCCTTGTGGACGCAGATCAACTCGAGAATGATGCTGAAACTCCCGTGTGGACGGAGATCGTTTCTATTTGAAAAATCTGCATCCAAGGAGAAACGGAGTAATGTGGACAGGGCCTGCCCTGGCCTGATCTGCGTCCACAAGGCAGCCTTCGAAGGCGGACAGCACGTGACCATTAACGTACACTGGGCATGCGCGTGACGGTGTAAACAGGAAGTGGATTGCTTGCTTAGTTAAAAAATAATAATACGACAGAGTAATAAAGTAGTCTTTAATAATGAAAGGTTGTATTTGATACTTAAGATCTTCCTCTAAAATCTCCCTCTATAAACTCAAACAGACACAGTTCGTGGAAAGTTTTAGAAGTTTTATTTTTCAGACGTAGTTACAGAGCTGCGGGTCTCTCTCTCTATCTCTCTCTCTCACATCAAATTTACTTTAACATCAACACTTACACGTAAACGTTTACTAGATTATGGGTCCATCAATGTGGTCTCTCATTCGTTTCCTCCGTGTTGTTGATGTCTGTTCTCACTAGTAGCTCTGAACATCATGGCCGCCTAGCTAGCTTCTAAGCTAATTTTAACATTACCGCCAATGGAGAAATGCTAACCGCGATTAGCATTACAGTGGTGCGGGTCTATCTCTCTCTCTCACATCAAATTTACTTTAAAATCAACACTTACACGTAAACGTTTACTAGAATATGGGTCCATCAATGTAGTCAACACACGTCTCTCACTCTATTCTGCTCTTGCTTCGTGCAGGAAAGCTTAGCAGATCGCTAACAGTAGATCCGTGAAATAAAGACCATGGAATCCATAGAAGAGTTTCAAGACTTCAGTGTGAATCTTTCTTATTTGTAAAACTGTGGAAACACAATATGAAATATGGCTTTACAAACTGTCCCTATACACATTACATGAATACAAAACAACAATCCATGATATAGCCAGCATGTAACATGTCCGCCTAGCTAGCTTCTAAGCTCATTTTAACATTACTGCCAATGGAGAAATGCTAACCGCGATTAGCATTTAATACAACACAAATGTTATACTAAACACGCGAATAGAATATATCTACGTACATCTTTTCATGCTTCATAAATACATACTTACAGACTAAGGTCTCTCAAGGCTACCAAACGGAAGAAGTAAAACGTTAGTGCAGCGTGTCTTGTCATTAGAATCTAAAAACAACGAGCTGCTCCATAGGGCTGATGCCGGTCACGCCGCTCGCTAATCACTCCAATAACAGCTGCTACCTCCACAGAAATGCAGACTTTTACTGCACAACAGCTGCTAGCTGCTGCTAGCTGTTGTGCTAGCAGCAACATCATGTAGCTGTTGTGCTAGCAGCAACGCTTGCAATTAGTTATCCATGTTGAAATGAATCGCTGGTAGCCCAGTTTGTTTTCTTCCGGGTACGGGTCACGTGATAGTGAGTGTGACGAATCAGGGACGGAGACGTCATGGTTGCCAAGAACCAATCCAGTAGCGAACACGGGTGTGGGCGTAATTTTTTCTAAGCACATCCGTATCCGACCGTCCACACGCAAACGCAACCCCGGAGTTCTCAAATACCTCCAACCTCGGCGGAGTTTTCAGATTCCTCCGTTTAGGGTGCTCCAAAACTCCGGCATAGTGTGGCCGCTCAGTGTAAACGTAGCAAATACGGAGTAAAAACGGAGTAATGTGGACAGGGCCTAAGACTGCCGGTATCCAACTCTGTCTGTTGAGAATGTGGCCTTTTAGTTGAATGGCCTCTTTAGTTGAAACTGGCACTCAACACAAATGTTCCTTTATCTGGGACTATTTACATAACAATGTGACATTTCTAGTCAGAGACCTCAGAGGTTCAAGATGCATCTTCCTGAGTAATGAATGTTTCCAAGTCATCACAAATCTGTCCAAAACTAGTTTTGTATTGTTCTAGATTATTCGGACTCCTTGAGTTAATGTAATTAAAAAAATATAATGCTAATTCTGTCTGTTCACATGTAAAAGTGGGAATAACAATATATCTACAATGTGTTTTTCTTCTTTGTCATGTTCTTTTTTTAAGAATTGTAGATGACTTAACAGATTTAAATTGAAGTAGTAGAACAGGGAGGTTAAAAATAATAATACTGTAAAACTGTCAATGCTACCCTGAAATAAAATATACTGAAGCTGATGTTCATGTTCTGTGATACATTACAGTGCATATTGTACTGTAGCATACTGTATATATTAGTGCTGGGCAAGTTAACGCGTTATTATCGAGTTAACGCATTCATTAACTATGCCGACAATTATATTATTGCGCGTTAATGCAGTTTTTTTTTTTTTATCATTAAGTGGACATTTTTAACACAAGAACCGGGCAGCGAGTTCACCGCTGTGTTTGTGTGGCGTCTCTTCCTTCTGCTGCCGCTCTCCCCCCCACCGGGTGGCACGCCAGATCCAGAACCATCGGTCCCTGCTGTCTCACACACACACACGCGCGATCGTCTCGTCACAGAATCGTGACAATATCAAAACACATATTGTCGTGTTTTTAAATAAACATATAAGCATGTGAGAACAAACTGTTCTTAACTACAACTCTTTATTAGCATAACTTCATCATGCAGGTTACTGCCACGGTACAGACTACATGCGTCACCTACATTCCCCTGGGTCCTAAGTCCCGCCAAGTAAAGCTTCTTATCACCTTCTATGTACCAACGTACATAACAAATACCACACATATTACGGTAATCAGCGTGTCTGACCAAAATACCAAAAAAAAGCAAAAAATAAATTAATTCATATTATTATTTTTAGAGTTTTTAAAGTGTTTTTGTTTGGAATATGTATAATAAGCATATCATTTAGTTATCGCTACTGAGAATTTAAAAAACATAAAAACATGACGTAGATAGGTTTGCAGTTTTCAAGAAGCATATTTCAAATTGCATTTATTACACACATGAAGATAAAGTTGTGAACACCGGCTGAATATCTATTATCAAAATCATTATAACTGTATTTTAACTGCTACTGTGTAAAGGGAATACTGCTGTTAAAAATAACCTTATTTGTTTAAAGTGTTTGCAAACCAAATGTTATTGCACTTTTGTTCATATAGCAGTAGCCTACTTTTAAAATAAAAGTGCGCAATACACTACTTTTGAATTCATTATTCAACTTTGCGCATAACAATGCGATTAATCGCGATTAAAAATTTGCCCAGCACTATATATACACACACACACACACACTACAGAGAGCAGAGAGAGAGAGAAGACATTTGGGGCTGCTGCTGAACTGCAGAACAGTTCGACTAAACCGGAAGCTGTTTAATATGCAGCTGCGTGTTTGGTTTGGACCTGACTTCTGAACTAAATCAGCATGGACTCAACTGAACCTAAACAAGTTTCAACTGAACCAAACACGGTGATGAAGTAGCTGTATAAGCCCCGCCCCACACTGCTTCTTCAAGATGGAATCGGCAGAATAATGCTGGATGTTCACTCGGAAATTAGTAATTAAAGGTTAATAAATACAAGGTTTAAGAGTATGTAAGAAGGCAAACGTGTATGTGTGTGTTTATTAGCTGTGGAAATATTGTTTGCCGCCCCTTGTGGAGGCTCTCGTGCAGCCAGAAACAAAACAAAGCTGCATTCAAGACTGCGCTTCAACTGGAACTGGGTGCTTTGATGACAAAGCCTTCTACCTCTTTTTAAAAAGAATAATTTAAACCGCGGGTCACAGAGCTGAAATGCAACATGCTCGGTAGTCTGAAATCAATACAACTACGGTTTAGAGTGTCAGAAACGCTCCGTTTACGCTCATTGTCTTCCCCTCTCTATGCGGTGGGACGTTCACGAGCACCCGGCCCACAGATGTTTCATTAGGCAACGACGCTGCCGCGAGCTGCTGATGCCCACTTCCTGTATTCTCAGCAACAGGAGCCAACAAACGTCTCGTTTTTTTATCCCGATAACCACAAGACGAGCTTCGGTTTTTGAACTCCGGCATCGCCGGCTCGCGCTGAGGAGTGTCGCCGCTCTGCTGCTGCTGTCATGGTGGAGACTCCAGCCGGCTGTCTGTTTGAAGACATCCAGTATGAAGACATCCAAGTTGAAGCGGTAAACTTACTGACCGACAACAGGCTCGGGAGAGGACATTAACGTCAGCTCTTGCTTTGTAGGGGGGGAAATGTTCCGGGTGCTGGTAGTTCAGAGACAACTGCGTGCTGTTTCTGTCGACGGGCAACGCCGAGGGTAGAGGACAGACACGGGCTAGCCTGCTGGTGTAACTGTAACGTTACCGTTTACGGTGCTCTAATGTAAGACACGGAGACGGTTGCGTACATTTGAGGTCCGAGCAAAACCGTGAAACGCGACAGATCTGCTCCTGTAACCCGAACAGCATTTTAACAACCAGAGCGAGGCCTCCGTTGAAAAAACAAAAAGGCATTCTAGTCAAATCAAGTTCAAACTCATTTGTGGGTACTTCTAAAAAGTGCAAGGGTAGTACAAATACGGTTGGTGCTTTGAAGAGAAGAAAAGTGCAAGCATTTAAAGCCCGTCTCCTCATATTTAGGGGAGGGTATGTTATGGGTATGTACATGGACTCATTATTAACCTGCTTGTGGGGGGTTCCAAGGCACAAAGAGCCCCCCCCCCCCTTCTTAGAGCATTGTGTCCTGAGCTGCAGTATTATATTGTCATGTTGACTTCTCTTCAGGCTGTTGGCAGAGGGACATTTGGAGTTGTCTTCAAGGCCGTGTGGAAAGGACAGGACGTAGCCATCAAGACCATCGAGAGTGAAAACGAAAGGAACGCGTTCCTAGTTGAGGTACTGTGAACGCCTTTCGGAGTCAAACCTGATTGGTTGGAGCTGCTAGGTCAGTGGTTCTCAAACTTTTTCTGTCGTGCCCCACTTTGGAGGAAGAAAAATGTTCATGCCCCACCGCCCCCACAAAATGGTCCATGTTGAATTTTTATTGAAATAACATTTTGTGACTCCTCCGTCAATGCTTTATCAAATAATAGAATAAAGAAAATTGCAATCACTTTTAAGTAAACCAGATTGCTCCATCAGACAAAAACAAATAAAATGTGCAATCACTTTGTTAGAACAATGCAAATAAAGTTATATCTGTGCAAAAAAGAACTACAATTTGGCAAAAAATAGCTTATTGCAATTGGCTGATATGAGATGCTAAGTCATAATTATGAGATGCTAAGTCATTATTTTGAGATAGTATCTCATTATAATGACTTACAGGATCTGTAATTTTTCCTCACAGTGGCGGAAACGGGCTTCCATACATTTGCCATGTATTTATTAATTACTTCAAAAAAAAAAAAAATAGATTCTGCATTTCCCCCTGCGCCCCACCTGTAATACCACCGCGCCCCACTAGAGGGGTGCGCCCCACAGTTTGAGAACCACTGTGCTAGGTGGAGCCATTTAACTAGATGTGTCAAACTCATTTTCACTCCGGGCCACATCAGTGTCATGGTCGCCCTCAAAGGGCCGGTTGTAAATGTAAGAGTGTATAACTGTAACTACTCCCTAACATATTGGTAAATAACTGTCTCTGCATTTGATTATTGTTTATTCAAGTGTTAAAATATTGTACATGCAGTTATATAAATGAAAAATGATATTGAAACACATTTCTGTTGTTATAACTTAAATCATTTTAATTTAGGGTTAAGAAACCCACATTACTCTATCAAAGATCAAACTATTAAAGAAAATAACAAAGACAAATATCATCAAACACAAGTTATTACATTAACTTTGTTCAAAGCTATTTTTGTCACCTCTCTGCATCACTAATGTCCCCGTCGTCGTCCTGTGCATGGCAGCTACATCCAAGAGCTCCTCACTGAGAGTCAGGTCTTATAAACATGGATAGATGCGCTGTATCCGTGTTATCTGTGCTTTCATCAACAGCTAATGAAGAAGACGAGTACCTGCTCGTCTCTTAGCTAGCTGTGTTGTTAGATTGCTGCTAGTTCCTGAACTCGGTCTGCGATGGTGTTTCTTCACAAACTGACATTTGTTAAAGTCTGTATCTGGTCGGAGCGCACCTGCTCACATACCTTTAGCATGCACTGGGCTGTAGCTTCTGTAAATATATTCTGCTGTGATTGCAGCAGAAACATCAAATTGTCCAAATTCTTGGACAATTTGATGTTTTTCTTGGAGGCTAAATTCAGCTCCGTGTTTGGTGTCAAAATGCCGACGTGAATTATATTCCTTCATCACCGACACTGCTTCATAGCACAGAAGACAGACCCGGTTTTCTCCTTGAAGAACAAACATGTATTCGCTTTCCCATCTTAAATGACATTTTCTTCCCTCTGCATCATTGTTATTGTTAGTTGACTAACACTCTTACGGTTTTGGAGACTCATCAATTATTTGATTTAATCAAGGTCGAAGAATCGCACAAAAGCGCCACTCTTTTTTAATCTAGTGCTCATAAATCATTCAGCATGAAAAAGCATAAACAAATGAAGAATCGACTAAAGAAGTCTTAGTCAGCTTGGATCTAAACGAGCGATTAGTCGACTAATCGACAAAGATGGGGCAGTCCTACATTTGAGGCCGTAGTTTGAGGAATATGAAAACAAAATTTTATAGAAAACCATTTTTTTCCCCGTTTAAAAGAAAGAAACCAAAGTTCTCAGAAGTCAAATGTCTCTAAACACAAGCAGCCCTACAAAAACTCTAAAATACCTTTATAATGTATGAAATTTGGATTTATCTCAGGAACTACTTGATCAAATAATGAATCGTTTGTTACTGTGACCTTTTGTACTGTAAATCTAGGCACATGTATGTTGCATATTGTTTTCATACATCAAAGGTAATAAATAATATGTGGAGAGCATTATGATAATATGTATACCGTGAATCTGTGAAAACCCTTACATGAGAATCGCCATAATACCTGTTCAGAATGTAATACACACAGACCTACAGAGATGAACATATTCATGGTAATAAGTCATTTTTCCTGTGTGCACAGCTCCGCCAGCTGTCCCGGGTGAATCACCCCAACATTGTGAAGCTGTATGGCTCCTGTGACAATCCAGTGAGTATACAACGCGCTATGAGCTCGAGTGTCGTCCATCATATCAGCGCCCTCCTCTCGTGATGTGTGTGGTTCCTGAATAAACTGAGGAGCACATCACCGGGACTTTAGGCTGCATCCACACTAATACGTTTCCATTTCAAAGCAAAAACCATCTCCGTCCACACAGGTGTTTTCGACATGATTTCCGTCCATACTAGCATGCCTGAAAACGAATACCACATGACTATTCACGTACACTGGGCATGCGGGTGCCGGTGTAAACAGGAAGTAGAATGGTTGCTTAGTTACAGAAAATACGACGAGTGTTAGATAGTGGTGCAACGGATCATAAAAGTCACGGTTCAGATCGTATCACGGATCGGATTCAAAATCGGATCAGCACAAAAGAAAAATGGAGCAAACAAAACGTTCATAGATCCCTGATCGGGTTGTTTTGCCGCTGATACTAATTGCCGATCCATATTGGCAGATACAGATCCCTTGTTTGATTATAGCAGCTGGTCTACAAGGATTTATACAATTTATTTTTTGCCACCGTCCCAAAAATCATTTCAATGACTCTGAAGTCTGTAAACAATAAAGTTTTAGTTTAATGATGTATTATAATCTGTAATGTAAACAGCTCATAAGTCATCTCTAATATCTATTTATGTTGTTGTGAAAACGTCTCCTTCAAACAACTGCATTTATTCAAGTTTATCACTAACACTACATTTTACAGATCACATGTGAACACATGACAATGTTATAATCTACCTTCACCCAGTACTCATATAACCGAACAGAGCCTGAACGCATCATAATGTAACTGAAGTGAAGCTTTGTTCGTTAGCTCTCCTCCAGTCACTTTAAAACAATGTCACATTATCAGACAATCAGTGAACAGAAAGCATCAATGATGTCCTGATCACATATTTCACTGAACATTGGTGTCAGTAAAACTTTATTTCACACTGTGAAGGTGAACTGTGTCATTAATCCACGGTTCACACGTGTGCTGAACTGTGAGGGGGGGGTCATCAGGATCAACAACAATCCGTTACACCACTAGTATTTTAGTAGTCTTCAATAATAAAAGGTTGTAGTGACTTTAACAAATATCCATTTTTATATATTAAAGCCACTGGGGGGCGAACGGGAGACCTTGTTCGGACGCGTGTTCCACAAACATTTCAATGTCCAATGCTCTGTCTTTAGATCCGTTGATCCTTTTATTCAAATACATATTGGCACCGTAACAGAATACAGGATATTTTAGAGGATAGTATAAGACCTTGAAACTAGCTCACATGCCGGCTGACACGCTACATTGATACGACACCTTGACACGGTCAAAAACTGTTGGCTTCCCGTCCACACACACACACCAGATCCTCATTACCAGGCACTTACATATATGCACTTTTAGGTTAATGTGCCACCCACTGTTCAATGTCAGAACTGCATGTGTACACACCCCATGTTTCCCTGAAAGACATAAGAAAACAACAAAACCACATTATGGCTCCAACAAAGGTCATGTTTGATACTTAAGGTCTTCCTTTAAAATCTTCCTCTATAAACTCAAACAGACACGTTTCGTGGAAAAAAACTTTTCAAACTTGGTCACAAGGCTGCAGGTCTTGCTCCATCTCTCTCTGCCACACACATTCCATTTACTATAAAATGAACACTTACAAATCAAAGTTTATATATATTTATGGATCCATAAATGTGGTCAACACACGTCTCTCACTTGTTTCCACTGTTTCGTTGTCTGTTCTCACTCGTAGCTCTGCTGGTGGCTGAAGACTCTGTCACACTGGAGAACATTTATGCTTTTGTTCCTTTACAGTTTCTGTGTGGACTTCACAATAGTTGTGCAGAACAAAATAAGCATTAATAAGGACAGGAAAGTCCTCTGTTTTGTGTCCATCGTCTTCCTCAAGGCCGCTAACTGTAACTTCAAACGTCCGCTCCGTAGGTCTGATACGCAGGACACGCTGCGCGCTAATCGCTCCAATAACAGCTGCTTCCTCCTCATGTCGGCAGTAGTATAATTAAAAAATGTAAACGTAGTAGTGTGGATGTAGACTTTGTTGAGATTAGTTACAGAGCCAACCCCAAGACGTGTTTGTCGCTCCACAAAGGGGACGTGTGAACGTCTCGTCAGGTAGCCGCCAGTGGCCGAGCAATAAATGCAGCTAAGCTTACAGGAAGTTACAGATCACCAACGCCTCACTGTCATGCTTTCACTGCTAAGGGAATGTGATGTGTGTTCTCAGGTTTGTCTGGTCATGGAGTATGCAGAGTGTGGCTCTTTATACAACCGTAAGTCCTATTATGTCTGGAGAATATTCTTGATGATTCATGTTGACTGGGCGCATTGCACATGATGTACAGTACAGTACCGGTTATGTTGTTTCATTTCTTCTGGAACTTACTTATGGTTACACTGTTTAATGTAATAAATGTATTTTTTCTATGTTGCTTCTGAAGCTAGGCACGAAAGAATTGCACTACACAATGTAATGTGTAGGATCGTGTACGTGCCAAAAAAATGTTGATTTAATTTGTATCATGATCAACAACATAAGCTTCTTAAGAGTCTTGTTTAAAAAAAAAGATGTAGTGGCAATGTTGGCACACCTTGGGCTGAATTACCACAGCATGTCAGGGCTATTGTTAAAAAAAAGTACAAAAAACAATAAACTTATATGTCAGAGCTGGGGGGGGGGGGGGGGGGGTTTCTGTGATTTACGTGGTGAATTTACAAGAAAAAACAAATGCACAAGAAAAAAACAATATTTAATGTTTCTCGCAAATCTATGACTTTATAATTTTTGAAAATATATGTATTTTTCTTTAAATCTCATAAATGTACCACTTAAACCTCAAAGAATATCTGACTAGTTTGTTTTTCTGCTAAATGTACGACATATGCAAAACCCCACTGATGATACCATCCACGCTCATCACACAAGAGTTCCACAATGGATTTGAGATTGGCCCCGTGTCTGTCTTCATATCTCATTCTTTTCTTGTCTCCCAATCCAAGTCCTGCACAGTGCCGACCCTCAGCCCCACTACACAGCATCCCACGCCATGAGCTGGTGTCTGCAGTGTGCCCAGGGAGTCGCCTATCTGCATTCTATGAAGCCAAAGGCCTTAATCCACCGGGACCTCAAACCACCCAAGTAAGTCTCTTTATGATCAAACAGACTGAAAGTCATACAGGTCAGAGTGTTTGTTAAAAACACGGTGATGAGTCACGAGAAGCTTTAAAAGAAAAGATTTGTAATAATGGAAGACTGCACTCAACAACTTGAGACGGTCCCCGTGATGTCTCCTTAAACTGCTGCCGTGTTCCTGAAAGATGAATGAGCTTCTAGCTCTGCAATGGCCACCATCTGCTGATGCTACAGGGAAATGGATTCTGGGTAATTGTGGTTTAGGGGTTGACTTGTGAAATATGAGCTGCGGTCGAGTGTGTTAAACGGTCGCTGATTGGTTTATGTCGCATGTTTAAGAGGAAAGCATGTATGGAAATGCCTGATGAGAGCTATACACAAGATGTACGGCCTCTACAACTGGAAAAGAAAAGTCTATATAACACAAAGGAAAACTCCCCTCTACATTTATCCTCCACTTTTAGATTGATGTAATAAATTATACACTCTCTGATGTCTTGCCTCCAGTTTGAGCAAGAAAGTCCGTTATCTAATATGAACTACCTATTCACATTGACAATGAAATATTGTATTTTCATTTGTACTTTTTCTCGACTATGTCTTTTATTTTGGTTGGTGGCATGGCACCGTTAGTTGGCAACGTTAGTCTTGGTTGGTCGGTTTCTTTCGTGCCAGACTGAATTCTGTTTAATGGATTGCCGTGGCATTTTATTCAGACATTCACGGTCCCGTCCAATACTCTGTTTTATGACCAAATACCTGCAAATGTTTCTATCTGAACTCCTCATTTTCATCCACAGATATGTTTTGTAGAAGTGAGTGTATAACACATTGTCTTCAGCCTTTAATGGCCGTCCACTGTACTGTTTCAGTCTGCTGCTGGTGGCTCGTGGCACCGTGCTGAAGATATGTGACTTTGGAACAGCTTGTGATATTCAGACCTACATGACCAACAATAAGGGCAGTGCAGCCTGGATGGCACCGGAGGTGTTTGAAGGTGAGCTGCAAACACTACTTTTGCTCCAAGCGAGAACTTAAGATTAGTTTTCCACCATCTGGATCTGTATTTTTTTAAATGTGTGTGTATATACGCATATACATATAAACTCAGAGATTTAATTCATGAGAAAAAAAACTCTGTTTAAATTGGCAAATTTATGAAAAAAAAGCATACAAATTGACGAGAGAAGTCATGAATTTATTTATTTTTCTCATAAATTTTGTTCTTAATAATCTCACAAATTTGTGAGTTTGTTTCACTTTTATTTCTCTCTGAATATTACAGCCCTCCCCAGGCTCTATTCTTTTTATTTTTATTTTTTATTTTTTTATTTTATTTATTTTTACCTACAAAGGCCCTAAAGCTTTGTTTGAACTTGCTCTTGACGTCGTAGCGCGAGCCTCCGAGCATGAACGTCGGCGTTTATACTCAAAAAGACACCCTAACCTAACCTCCACAATGCGCAGGATGAATTGTAATTATCTGTAAACTCATACCTCATATTCATGGACTACTTTATTGCCTTCATACAAGTCCTGTAGATAAAGAAGTCAAGTATTAAATGCATTATTAAGACACAAAGGTTGAATATCCTGCAAACTATTTACTCAAATGTAGATCGTAAACACCTCTTGTTTCTGAAGCATCTGAAAACAAATAGTCCATCTTTATATAGTGCCTAGACATGTAAACAGTGCTTGTATCAGTCAACTATTTGTGACAGTCACATGACCGCACCGGCTTCACTACGGCGAGTACAAACTACGCTTAATACGGCGTCACATAAAACAAATAAAAGGCAACCTGGGAAGAAAATATATCACATTTTTCTTTATTTAATAATAATAATAATAATAATACATTTTATTTATATTGCGCTTTAAAAGGCACTCAAAGACACTTTACATGTTAAAAACAGAAACAATAGAAGCATTTATAATAAGAACAAAATATACGACATAACAGTAAGAAAAAAATAAATAAAATAAAATAAACATGAAAAGAAAGAAAGAAAACATACATGACTGACTTTAGAGCAGGGGTCTCAAACTCGCGGCCCGCGAGCCAATATTGTGCGGCCCCCTACCTAACATAAAAGTGTAATGTTAATGCGGCCCGCGCGTTTTTCTCACGCGCACCTTTTTGCCGAGTTGTTGCGCGAGTCGTTGTGGGCGTTTTATATTTACAACGTGAATTAGCGAAACTCGTCACTTGGTTGAAACGTGATTCAGGAGTGACACCAAGTGGAAGGAAAATATATCTCACCCAGTCCCAGTCATGTCTTTCTCAAAACCTGCTGTGAAGAGAAAAGTTGGCGAAGAGCACAGACAATTCCAGGAAAAGTGGGAGACGGAATATTTTTTTGTTGAGCACCGGGGCACTCCGACGTGCCTTATATGCACAGAGAAAGTCGCGGTACATAAGGAGTACAACCTCAACTCAAAGAGACATGCCGAGGAGTATACAAAATACCAGGGAGATGAGAGAGAGAGGCCCGGGTCGGCGATCTTAAAACATGTTTACTGAGGCGACAAGATTATTTTAAGAAAGCGAGCAAAGCGAGTGACGCGGCAGGCGAAGCGAGCTACGTGGTGAGTGAGATGATCGCCAAGGCGGGAAAGCCATTCAAAGAAGGCGAGTTCATAAAAATTTGCATGTTACAGGCTGCAAGTATAGTCTGTCCGGAAAAAAAGAGTCAGTTTAGCAACATCAGCCTTTCAGCCAACACAGTGGCAGAGCGCATTTCTGACCTGTCAGGTAACATATATGATCAACTGCGGGAGAAAGCCAAACATTTCTGTGCATTCTCAGTTGTTCTTGATGAGAGCACAGACATCACTGACACTGCACAGCTCGCAATGTATGTCCGCGGAGTTGATGACAGTTTTGAAGTGATGGAGGAGTTGCTCACAGTGATTCCAATGCATGGCCAGACCACTGCTCAGGAGATATTCCGCCAGCTGTGTGATGCCATTGTGGATGCCGGTTTAACATGGAAGAGGTTTGCTGGAATAACAACCGACGGAGCACCATCAATGACAGGGAGGAAAAATGGACTGGTGGCACTTGTTCAAAGAAAACTGGAAGAGGAGGGTGTGGAGGAGGCCATTGCTCTGCACTGCATTATCCATCAGCAGGCCCTTTGCAGCAAATGCCTGAAGTTTGACAATGTGATGTCTGTTGTTGTGAAATGCATCAACCGTATTAGATCCAGGGGCTTAAAGCACCGGCAGTTCCGCGCCTTTTTGGAGGAAATAGAGTCAGAATATGAGGATGTCCTCTACTTCACCGAGGTACGTTGGCTCAGCAGGGGAAACGCCTTGAAGAGGTTCTTTGAGTTGAGAGCAGAAGTGAAAGCCTTCATGGAGAAGGATGGGATGGCTGTTCCTGTGCTAAGTGATCCCAAATGGCTCATGGACTTAGCTTTTCTTGTTGACATCACACAGGAGCTGAATGTACTGAGCAAGAAGTTACAAGGCCAAGGGCAGCTTGTCAGTGCTGCCTATGACAACGTCAGAGCATTCTCCACAAAACTTGTGTTATGGAAAGCCCAGCTCTCTCAGACAAACTTCTGCCATTTCCCAACATGCAAGGCACTCATGGGTGCGGGCACACCATTCAGTGGTGAGAAGTATGCTGATGCCATTGTAAACCTACAGGAGGAATTTGATCACAGGTTTGCAGACTTCAAGACACACAGAGCCACTTTTCAAATGTTTGCTGACCCCTTCTCCTTTGATGTGCAAGATGCCCCTCCTGTGCTTCAAATGGAGCTCATTGGCCTGCAGTGCAATTCTGAACTCAAAGCCAAGTTCAGGGAGGTGAGTGGAATAGCAGACAAGCTTGGACAATTTTTGAGAGAATTGCCCCCCACCTTCCCTGAACTTTTCAGGATGTTCAAGCGGACCATGTGCCTTTTTGGGAGCACATATCTGTGTGAAAAGCTCTTCTCAACCATGAACTTTAATAAGTCAAAGTACAGGTCCAAACTTACTGATGAGCATCTTCAAGCCATACTGAGGGTCTCAACTGCTTCCTCCCTCAAGCCAAATGTGGCTGAGCTGTGTGAGAGGAAGCGCTGCCAGGTCTCTGGTAGCAAGGAGTAGGCAAGAGAAGCCTGAAGAACCGTTCATGTTCTGAAGAACCGTTCATGTTCTGAACTGTTATTAATGAAGATTGGATCAGTTGTACTTTTTTTTGGAATACTTGATGCGGCCCAGCCTCACCCAGACTCTACCTCCAGTGGCCCCCAGGTAAGTTGAGTTTGAGACCCCTGCTTTAGAGGTTAAAAGCAGATTTGAATAGGTGAGTTTTAAGTGCAGTTTTGAAGGTGGCGAGTGACGAAGAATGTCTGAGGTGTTGGGGCAGGGAGTTCCAGAGGGAGGGGGCAGCAACGGAGAAGGCCCTGTCCCCCCAGGTCCGATGCTTGGACAGAGTAGGGGGGGTAAGGAGGTTGGCGTCGGCAGATCTGAGGTTGCGGTTGGGAGTGTGATGGTACAGGAGGTCCGAAAGGTATGAAGGGGCAAGGTTGTGGAGGGCTTTGTAGGTGATGAGGAGGAGCTTGAACTGGATTCTTTGCTGTATGGGGAGCCAGTGGAGGTTTTGAAGGACTGGGGTGATGTGGTCTCTGGTGCGGGAGTGGGAGAGCAGACGGGCAGCTGAGTTCTGGATGTATTGTAGTTTATTGATGATTTTGGTGGGTGAGCCGTACAGGATGCTGTTGCAGTAGTCCAGTCGAGAGGTGATGAAGGCGTGGATGAGTGTTTCAGCGGCTGTGGAGGAGAGGGAGGGACGGAGACGGGCGATGTTTTTGAGATGAAAGAAGGCGGTTTTTGTGATCTGATTGACGTGGCGTTCATATGAGAGAGTTCGATCGAAAATGATCCCGAGGTTATGGACATGTGTGGAGGCAGGAACAGTGATGCCATCAATGCAGAGGGAGAAGTTGTGGTGGGAATTGTTTAATGATTTGGGGCCGATGATGAGGACTTCAGATTTGTCGGTGTTGAGTTTGAGGAAGTTAGCTTGCATCCAGGTTTTTATATCTGTGAGGCAGTTGGTGATGGTGGAGTGGATGGTGGGGGTGATGGATTTGGTGGAGATGTAGAGCTGGGTGTCGTCAGCATAGCAGTGGTACTGGAGACCATGGTGGCGTATGATGTCACCAAGGGGGAGCAGGTAGAGGATGAAGAGGAGGGGACCGAGTACTGAACCTTGGGGGACACCTTGAGAGACTGGGGCTGTGTCAGACTTGAATTTGTTGATGCTGATGAACTGTTCACGGTCGGAGAGGTATGATTTGAACCAGGAGAGGGCTGTGCCAGTGATGTGGAGGGAGGACTCGAGACGTGAAAGGAGGATGGAGTGGTTGATGGTGTCGAAGGCTGCGCTGAGGTCGAGCAGTATCAGGATGTTGAGGGAGTGTTCATCAGAGGAGAGGAGGAGATCGTTGGTGACTTTGATGAGGGCAGTTTCTGTGCTGTGATGAGATCTGAATCCGGATTGAAATGGTTCATACAGTTGGTTTGAGTCCAGGTGAGTTTTCAGTTGATGGGCAACAATGCGTTCCAGTATTTTAGACAGAAAAGGGAGATTGGAGATGGGTCTGTAATTGTTGTGAATGTCAGGGTCAAGGCCAGGTTTTTTGAGGATGGGTGTGACTGAGGCGAGTTTGAGGGCGGGAGGGACGGAGCCAGTAGACAGTGAGGAGTTGATGACAGAGAGGAGGTGCGGGCGGAGGGCCGGGAGACAGGCCATAACTAAAGTGGAAGGGATAGGGTCGAGGTCACAGGTCGGAGTTTGACTTTAATATACAGATTTCTTGTGCTGCAGAATCAGTAACGGCACATTCTATACTTGTCTCTCATTCTGGTGGTATATGTGGGCCGCCTGTGTTCTGCAGAGATGTTCAGACACATTGTTTCCCCTGACCAACTGTTACCGACCACCAGTCTGATAGCATTGCATTAAAAACTCTAAACATATATAATTCACTTTTTATCAGCTGTATACTACTAGTCCAGTCAACCTTTTGTAAAACATGAACAAATACATACAGAGTATGAATGGCAAATAAATTAATTTTATGATCTAGTTTATGTATAAATATGAGCAAATTGCTGATATTTTGCTAGCTCTGGCTAATGTTCCGCTCTCTCCACTAGCACCTGTGCGATCGGTACTGAGCTACTTCATCATCACCTGCGTACTAACGTGTGAGCCATCTCGCTTCCTTCTCGTCTCTGTTGACAGTTGCACATGCTCAGTGCGATCGGGCAGGTGCTAGTGGAGAGTGACATTAGCCAGAGCTAGCAAAGTGTTCACAATTTGGTCATATTTATACATACGCTGGGAAGACTGTCAAACTAGATAATAAAAGGAAGTTTTATGGCATTAATTGATTCATACACTGCATATATTTCCTCTTTACGCATTTCTTTTACATGCAGCAGGTGCTGTTAAACACGCCCTCATTGCATACACTCGCATGCGTTGCGATTGCAGTGTTATGAGGCCGGACGAATTGGATTCGGCTCATAGCTTATCAGCATCACCAGCATCATTTTTCTGCTTGTGGATATCAAGTCGTGAAGACGGTGAATCTAATGTGTGTGTGTGTGTGTGTGTGTGTGTGTGTGTGTGTGTGTGTGTGTGTGTGTGTGTGTGTGTGTGTGTGTGTGTGTGTGTGTGTGTGTGTGTGTGTGTGTGTGTGTGTGTGTGTGTGTGTGTGTGTGTGTGTGTGTGTGTGTGTGTGTGTGTGTGTGTGATCCCTCAGGCAGCAACTACAGTGAGAAGTGTGACGTGTTCAGCTGGGGCATCATCCTGTGGGAGGTCATCACACGCAAGAAGCCCTTCGATGAGATCGGCGGCTCTGCGTTTTGTATAATGTGGGCCGTCCACAGAGGTGAGAGAAATCCTGTTTTTTTTATGATGTTCTGCTGCATTGATTCTCTTTCCTTTTAAAAACAACAACTATCCACCGTGAGTTTGATGATAGAAGTGCAGTGGAGTACTCTTTCAATGAAAGTGCATCTTTTGGCCACTTTGAGCTCTTTGTTTTGGTTTGCTCAAACAGAGTCCCACTGCTCATCATGGTAAAGAGAGGAACGTTTCTCAGGAGTGAGCTGGATGTGTGAGCGATGTGAGGGAAGCTTTTTGTGACATTTCTGAGCTTACCAAGGTTTCTTTCATCTTTGATCAAGACAACTAGATTAGTCAGAATGCTTCCTCATTTGTTTTATTTCTACATGAAGTAGAGTGTTTCACCAACATTCAATCAAGCAGCCACTGCAGGAATGCACTACTGTTGTAGTTGAGTTTTTCTTGTGTGGCATTTCATTGTGGAACCCTGTGTTGTACGGTGACAGTAAATGAACGAATTAAGGATTAGTACGTATACTCCCGTGTTCAGTGAGGTAAAATGAAGTCCCGTGACTTTGAATAGATGTCTGTCTGACGGCGAAGTAAAGTGGCTGTGGACGGGACACCTAAAAAATATCAATATCTGTTTAATTGTACGCTATATTTAGAACATTTTCACCTCTTTACTTTGCCATCAGTCAGCCTTTTCAGACGGGGGAACTGAAGACGTTCCATTTCTCTCTTCAAAGCCACCAGACTCAATTGACAAAATCAGTAATTTGACCTCGCAGAAGACATAGTTGCTGGTCTGCCGTTGCATCAATCGGTTGGTTTGTTTGTGTCACTGTGACTTTCGGATCCGGACTAATGTGGCGTCAGTATAGCTGGTCATATTTAGACATCCCAGGCCTCTGACTGACTGACTGAGTGTTCACTGTGACGCAGGTACACGGCCTCCTCTCATCAAAGACCTCCCAGAGCCCATAGAGACTCTGATGACCCGCTGTTGGGACAAAGAACCCAGCCAGAGACCGTCAATGGAGGAGGTCAAGAACACCATGAACTATCTCATGAAGGTATCGTCCCAACACGTACTGTTAAATCTGTTATTCTGTACTAAACGGAGGAAATATAACATACTGCTTTGCTTTACAAGTGTATTTTTGAAAAGCAGGCGCTCATTGTGACAAGCTGGTCTTGAACGAGCCAAACAAACTGAACCTGAACTAAAGAAAAAAGTTTGAAAAACTCTGAGATAATGAGATCTGACTAAGTCAAGTCTGATTCAAGAACTGACTATGAAACACAGACCCGATCACATCCATCCACGGACCCGAGAAAACAAAAGTCCTGCACATATGAAACATAAAGCACTGAGAGGATAATATTACAGTGAAAACCCAGAAACAGAACAGCTGCCATAAACAGAGCAAGAACGAGATGTTTTGGAAGCCCGTTGGAGACATTGACAGGAGTAGAGATGAAGTCAACAATTTGATCTCCTGGCGTGTCAGAACTGTGAGTTTTCTTTGTATCGTATGAGCTGAATATGAACGTACAAGATGTGTGAGATGCAACATAACAGCACCCAATAGGATACTAGCCAGGGAATTTATTTTATAGCAGGAACATGAGATGAAAGCTCTCTTCAATTTAGATGATGTGGTTTGTCAAAGCAGCATAACAGCCGACATTTAAAGGGAGAACACATAGTGGAAATGTTGCCAAAGTTGATTATTATCTTGATTTCCATGGCGAGAGTCTCGCCGGTGCATCGCAGAGGCATCCTAGATATCTAGCATTCTAAACATGTGGAGCTGTGAGGAAGTCTGTCGGGGAGCTACTGACAGGTAGAGGGAAACCTGCAACATCAGGAGCTTTACTGCATGCGTTTGCAACACCGACAAAAGTTGTTGTTGCTGAACATAGTGTTGGATGTTTGCATGAATAAACACAACACATAACACAGTGACTGATCTACTATTATGTGAACATGTGTCATCATCAATCAGTTGTTTGAAGACCTCATCGGGGATTCCAAAGGACAAATCTTGGTAGCGTGGGACCCCCCCTGTCGCCGGTCAGTCATTGTGGTGTGAACACCACAATGACTTCCAGACTCCCGATTACAACACAGCCAGTTGTGTGGTGTCGCATTCCAGCATTCTGACCACTGTGAAAGTCGTGTACAGTGAACTTGGCTTAACTTTGGAGAAATCACTGCGTTTCAGTCCGACAGATTTATTTTGTAACACTGGTTCAGCCTGAAGTGAATCTAAACCTGATAACTAACCTGACCAGGACCAGGCTAGCCTGGAGGGATCACTTTCCATGGTGATTTAGGTCAAACTAACTTAAACTTGACTAAATAATAATAATAAGATATCTGGCTCTGTACTTAACACACAGACATGATGGTCTGATCTCTTACTCTAAGAAAGAAAGAGGAAAACATGTTTGAACTTTACCTTTTAATGTGCTCATGGTTTGTTTAGTCGGTACCGATAAATTCCCTTTTGATACTTGTTTTTTTCCATCAAATGAGGCTTTATGAATCAGTTGAAAAGCGCTGGGTGTTGTGTTTGGATCTTCCAGTACTTCCCAGGCTCCGATGAACCACTCAAGCTCCCTCACCAGTCTTCACCCAACAGAAGCGGCTCTTCATCGGCCACGAGCACAGGTGACTATCAGCTCCGCAGCTTCCAACGCCATTGTTCCTGTCAACTTGGAGATACTGTGTCTAGTGGACAGTTGGAAAGGTGAGGAAGTGTTTTGATGAATCGGTGTGTGCCGTCTGCAGGCTCGTATGCGGACTACACCATGAACAGCAACAGGAGCGACGACAACACAGAGCGCAGGAACTCAGTCGGCAGGGAGGAGACCCTGAAAAGCTTTGAGGCCAAGTTTCCCCTCCAGTTCAAACCCTCAAAGGTGAGATGACCATGAACACTGATCGTACAGGTTCACACTGTCTGTGTTTGTCTAACCCAACCTTATTGATGCCAACGTCTTCTCTTCCCCCTCAGACAGCCACGTTGCGTACCGGTCTGTCCAAAGTGTCCAGTGTAGACAGTCAACCGGGACGCTCCCAAAGCCCCACCCCCTGCACCAGCCCCATAACCACCACCGGCCAATCAGAGCTGAGGATGACCATTAGTCCCACAGGTAGGGAGCCTCATGAGAGGGACACCAGCTGATACTGAAATCGGCTAGCAGGCTAACAACAGCAGTCCACAAAGCTGTTAATTATACAGCATTTTACGGTCTTCTTTAGAAGACCCTCCTGGTTTCATGAAGTCCCACTGCTGAAGCCTCATGTTAACCTGAGATAAACTTTGGAGTATATTTTTGCACAGAACACTGGATTTTGTCCCCCGTCATATTCTTAATGGCCAGTATGAACAGGAGTACTAATTACAGCAAGCAACAGTGTACATACGGACATGGGAACGTTATTTTAGGTCAGACAAACTGAACAAACTACAAAAGAAGATAGAAATATTGGGAAATGGTTGTGTTACAGCAGCAGGTTATCCATGGCAACATAACATATACACAGTATATTTGTACACAGTAAATATATACAAAATTACACTAATTGTATGTAATGGTTGAGCACAGTTCTTGAAATGTATTGTGCTCAACAATTACATACAATTAGTGTTATTTTGAGTTTAAATCTGATGGGTGGTTTCACACATAATAATACCAAGCGAGTTCAGTGTCTGTGTGCTGCAGTCTGGCATCCTTCCAGCTAATGCTATCAAGAAACTACAAATCAGAAAGTAATGTGAACAGTACAAACATACAAACTACAAATCAGAAAGTAATGTGAATACTACAAACATACAAACTACAATTCAGAAAGTAATGTGATTACTACAAACATACAAACTACAAATCAGAAAGTAATGTGAACACTACAAACATACAAACTACAAATCAGAAAGTAATGTGAACACTACAAACATACAAACTACAAATCAGAAAGTAATGTGAACACTACAAACATACAAACTACAAATCAGAAAGTAATGTGAATACTACAAACATACAAACTACAATTCAGAAAGTAATGTGAATACTACAAACATACAAACTACAATTCAGAAAGTAATGTGAATACTACAAACATACAAACTACAAATCAGAAAGTAATGTGAACACTACAAACATACAAACTACAAATCAGAAAGTAATGTGAACACTACAAACATACAAACTACAAATCAGAAAGTAATGTGAACACTACAAACATACAAACTACAAATCAGAAAGTAATATGAACACTACAAACATACAAACTACAAATCAGAAATTTATGTGAATACTACAAACATACAAACTACAAATCAGAAAGTAATATGAACACTACAAACATACAAACTACAAATCAGAAAGTAATGTGAACACTACAAACATACAAACTACAAATCAGAAAGTAATGTGAACACTACAAACATACAAACTACAAATCAGAAAGTAATATGAACACTACAAACATACAAACTACAAATCAGAAATTTATGTGAATACTACAAACATACAAACTACAAATCAGAAAGTAATATGAACACTACAAACATACAAACTACAAATCAGAAAGTAATGTGAACACTACAAATATACAAACTACAAATCAAAAAGTAATGTGAATACTACAAATATACAAACTACAAATCAGAAAGTAATGTGAACACTACAAATATACAAACTACAAATCAGAAAGTAATGTGAATACTACAAATATACAAACTACAAATCAGAAAGTAATGTGAACACTACAAATATACAAACTACAAATCAGAAAGTAATGTGAATACTACAAATATACAAACTACAAATCAGAAAGTAATGTGAACACTACAAATATACAAACTACAAATCAGAAAGTAATGTGAATACTACAAACCAGAAAGTAATGTGAACACTACAAATATACAAACTACAAATCAGAAAGTAATGTGAACACTACAAATATACAAACTACAAATCAGAAAGTAATGTGAATACTACAAATATACAAACTACAAATCAGAAAGTAATGTGAACACTACAAACATACAAACTACAAATCAGAAAGTAATGTGAATACTACAAACATTAAAATGTGGTGTTACCTTTAATAAAATGGAAGTGTGTCTGTTCCACGAGACGTGTGGCTGTCGGTCAAATACACTCCTAAACACACACTCCATGTGGATTGGTGTAATCTCGCCTTTTTTTCTCACCTGCACACAGCTAACCAATCACAGCGTGGAGCGGGTGTGAATGTTGGCCGTCGTGTTTTTCAAGGGGAGCGCCCTCTGTAACCCTAGCCTGATGATAATACATAAGTTAGACCTGCAGGGTTTACCTGGATCTCTACCATTCATTGTTTCTCGTTGAATCCTGCGTCAACGGCTTGAGTTCATCAGGAGTTAAAGCTTTGAGTTATGTTTCACTGCCCACAATGCACCACTAGGGGGCCTTACAGTGCAACCTACCAGTGTTTGTACTTGCGTGCTTTTTGATACAGGAGCTCTTTGTGTGTGTGTGTGTGTGTGTGTGTGTGTGTGTGTGTGTGTGTGTGTGTGTGTGTGTGTGTGTGTGTGTGTGTGTGTGTGTGTGTGTGTGTGTGTGTGTGTGTGTGTGTGTGTGTCCTTAGCTACCAATGGTTTAGACAGCTCCATTCCCATGGCCTACCTGAAACTGGATCACCAGTTACAGGTAAGTTGAAAATATGTTTTTGTGTTCATCAGATAAAAAAACTCTCCTCTTCAACATAGTACTACCATTGCTACTACAACTCTAAATAATAAAATTTCATAGTTGTTTGACTGTTGCCTGTTTTATGTAAATTGCTTTCTATAACTCTGCTCATAGACCACTTTACATGGTCACAGCTGTAGTGTGTCCTCAATACACACTGTCCCTTCATTATACGTTTCTCCAGGTTTGGCATACATACAGTGGGTACGGAAAGTATTCAGACCCCTTTAAATTTTTCACTCTTCGTTTCATTGCAGCCATTTGCTAAAATCAAAAAAGTTCATTTTATTTCTCATTAGTGTACACTCAGCACCCCATCTTGACAGAAAAAAACAGAAATTTTTGCAAATTTATTAAAAAAGAAAAACTGAAATATCACATGGTCATAAGTATTCAGACCCTTTGCTGTGACACTCATATTTAACTCACATGCTGTCCATTTCTTCTGATCCTCCTTGAGATGGTTCTACTCCTTCATTGGAGTCCAGCTGTGTTTAATTAAACTGATTGGACTTGATTAGGAAAGGCACACACCTGTCTATATAAGACCTTACAGCTCACAGTGCATGTCAGAGCAAATGAGAATCATGAGGTCGAAGGAACTGCCCAAGGAGCTCAGAGACAGAATTGTGGCAAGGCACAGATCTGGCCAAGGTTACAAAAGAATTTCTGCAGCACTCAAGGTTCCTAAGGCCCTGTCCACATTACTCCGTTTCTCCTTGGATGCAGATTTGTCAAATAGAAACGATCTCCGTCCACACGGGAGTTTCAGCATCATTCTCGAGTTGATCTGCGTCCACACGGCAGCCTTCGAAGGCAGACAGCACGTGACCATTAACGTACACTGGGCATGCGCGTGACGGTGTAAACAGGAAGTGGATTGCTTGCTTAGTTAAAAAAAAATAATACGACAGAGTAATAAAGTAGTCTTTAATAATGAAAGGTTGTATTTGATACTTAAGATCTTCCTCTAAAATCTCCCTCTATAAACTCAAACAGACACAGTTCGTGGAAAGTTTTAGAAGTTTTATTTTTCAGACGTAGTTACAGAGCTGCGGGTCTCTCGCTCTCTCTCTCACATCAAATTTACTTTAACATCAACACTTACACGTAAACGTTTACTAGATTATGGGTCCATCAATGTGGTCTCTCATTCGTTTCCTCCGTGTTGTTGATGTCTGTTCTCACTAGTAGCTCTGAACATCATGTCCGCCTAGCTAGCTTCTAAGCTAATTTTAACATTACTGCCAATGGAGAAATGCTAACCGCGATTAGCATTTAATACAACACAAATGTTATACTAAACACGCGAATAGAATATATCTACGTACATCTTTTCATGCTTCATAAATACATACTTACAGACTAAGGTCTCTCAAGGCTACCAAACGGAAGAAGTAAAACGTTAGTGCAGCGTGTCTTGTCATTAGAATCTAAAAACAACGAGCTGCTCGATAGGGCTGATGACGGTCACGCCGCTCGCTAATCACTCAGCTAATCAACAGCTGCTACCTCCACAGAAATGCAGACTTTTACTGCACAACAGCTGCTAGCTGCTGCTAGCTGTTGTGCTAGCAGCAACATCATGTAGCTGTTGTGCTAGCAGCAACGCTTGCAATTAGTTATCCATGTTGAAATGAATCGCTGGTAGCCCAGTTTGTTTTCTTCCGGGTACGGGTCACGTGATAGTGAGTGTGACGAATCAGGGACGGAGACGTCATGGTTGCCAAGAACCAATCCAGTAGCGAACACGGGTGTGGGCGTAATTTTTTCTAAGCACATCCGTATACGACCGTCCACACGCAAACGCAACCCCGGAGTTCTCAAATACCTCCAACCTCGGCGGAGTTTTCAGATTCCTCCGTTTAGGGTGCTCCAAAACTCCAGCGTAGTGTGGCCGCTCAGTGTAAACGTAGCAAATACGGAGTAAAAACGGAGTAATGTGGACAGGGCCTAAGAGCACAGTGGTCTCCATAATCCTTAAATGGAAGAAGTTTGGGACGACCAGAACTCTTCCTAGACCTGGCCGTCCAGCCAAACTGAGCAATCGTGGAAGAAGAGCCTTGGTGAGAGAGGTAAAGAAGAACCCAAAGATCACTGTGGCTGAGCTCCAGAGATGCAGTAGGGAGATGGGAGAAAGTTCCACAAAGTCAACCATCACTGCAGCCCTCCACCAGTCGGGGCTTTATGGCAGAGTGGCCCGACGGAAGCCTCTCCTCAGTGCAAGACATATGAAAGCCCACATAGAGTTTGCCAAAAAACACATGAAGGACTCCCAGACTATGAGAAATAAGATTCTCTGGTCTGATGAGACCAAGATTGAACTTTTTGGCATTAATTCTAAGCGGTATGTGTGGAGAAAACCAGGCACTGCTCATCACCTGCCCAATACAATCCCAACAGTGAAACATGGTGGTGGCAGCATCATGCTGTGGGGGTGTTTTTCAGCTGCAGGGACAGGACGACTGGTTGCAATTGAAGGAAAGATGAATGCGGCCAAATACAGAGATATCCTGGAAGAAAACCTCTTCCAGAGTGCTCTGGACCTCAGACTGGGCCGAAGGTTCACCTTCCAACAAGACAATGACCCTAAGCACACAGCTAAAATAACAAAGGAGTGGCTTCGGAACAACTCTGTGACCAATCTTGACTGGCCCAGCCAGAGCCCTGACCTAAACCCAATTGAGCATCTCTGGAGAGACCTGAAAATGGCTGTCCACCAACGTTCACCATCCAACCTGATGGAACTGGAGAGGATCTGCAAGGAAGAATGGCAGAGGATCCCCAAATCCAGGTGTGAAAAACTTGTTGCATCATTCCCAAGAAGACTCATGGCTGTACTAGCTCAAAAGGGTGCTTCTACTCAATACTGAGCAAAGGGTCTGAATACTTATGACCATGTGATATTTCAGTTTTTCTTTTTTAATAAATTTGCAAAAATTTCTACATTTCTGTTTTTTCTGTCAAGATGGGGTGCTGAGTGTACATTAATGAGAAATAAAATGAACTTTTTTGATTTTAGCAAATGGCTGCAATGAAACAAAGAGTGAAAAATTTAAAGGGGTCTGAATACTTTCCGTACCCACTGTACATCTGAACTGTAAGTGAAAACAATACAAAAATGTAAATAAATCAAAAAGAGCAGAATTCCAGTAACACTTAAAGCGCCCGTGTGCAGCATTTAGGGGGCTCTAGTGACAGAAATTGAATATAATGTTAACAAGTATGTTGTCATTAGTGTATAATCCCCTGAAAATCTGAATAATTTCGTTTTTGTTGCCTTGGAATGAGCCGTTTATATCTACATACACAGCGGGTCCTCTTCATGGCCGCCGTGTTTCTACATGAGCCCAGAAGGGACAAACCAAACACTGGCTCTAGACAGGCTCAGTCACATTTTCATGTTTTTGAGTCGGCCACTGGCTGGATGATGCATATCATGATACAGGGTTACAATTCAATATACTGCCATTGTGATACTATAAACAAGGCGATATATTGCAATTTTTATAAAATACTATACTTAAGTGAGTCCATATTTTCTTATCTCCTAATATCGAGCTCCACCGTTGACACTGAGCCAGAGAGAGATGAGGTTTGACGGATGATGTATTGTTTCTTTCATACATTAGAAGTTCCTCACGTGTTGGTCGTGATGAAACCTGCTCTGTAGCAGTGTACTAATCACCGACTGTCCCTGTGCTCCCAGCCTCTGGCCCCGTGTCCCAACTCCAAAGAGTCCATGGCCGTGTTTGAACAGCACATCAGGATGGCTCAGGACTACCTTAAAATCCAGTCAGAGATCGCTGACCTCGCTCGCAGGAAGTAAGCTGCTGTTGTCTTTGCTTGAACTTCTTTAGACATGTTCTTTTTAATAGTAGATATTTTACTAATTAATATAAAATCAGCATCTGTATGAGCAGCATGCTGTACATGTTTGGTATGGTAACATGTATGTGATTTTCCCCGATCCGTTAGAAAGTGGAGAGTGTGTCGTGTGTTTGAACAGTTCCTTCTCAAACAGTGAGTGAAACATAGCGACTGCACAGCAACTATCCTCACCTTAATATAATCAGTGAGTCACCTGTCGGGTCATGTGACGTTCATGCTCTGTGTCGATGAGTCGGTGTGGCCAGGAAACAAAGGTAGCATGTTTCCATTAGGCCAGATAAACGGAACTAAACAGGTGTGTAAGAGATCGGTGAGTTCACAACACTGAAAACACAAATGTTCCCTCAACCAAAACTAATAGGAACCTGGGTGATTTAAATATGACCCAGTTTAGATGAAATGATCAGGAACTGAACATTCTGAAATACACGAGACCTTTTCAAGGGCGTCTGCTGCCACTGGCTCCCTTGTAATTGTAAGTCTGAATTTAAAGGAACAGTTCAACATTTCTGAGAGTGAGATGAGAAGATTTAGATTAATCCAAGTACAGACCTGGAGTCAGAACGTAGTTAGCCTAGCTTAGCATAAAGACTGGAAGCTGGGGGAAAGTGGCAGGTAGCTCCCCAAGAAACCTGTTTGTTCGTGCATGGATGGATTCATTCGTGCCAGGCAAGCGTTTTCCTCCTGCTTCTAGTCTTTATGCTAAGCTAACCACACCCCGATTATATTTTTTCCACCGTTAGCGGTTGACTGTCATCGATGAATAATGTTTTTTTTCCGTTATAGCAGCTGGTAAACAACTTTTTTTTACCATCGTCCCGGATCAATTCAAAAAAATAATTTCAAGCGTCCCGAGGTGAACGTAAAACTTCTAAATGTTATCTTTTGACTTTGTGAGCCATAGTGGTTATTTTCATAAAAACACAAAATTCTAATGATTAGGAAATAAATGATTGTATTTCTATTTCACTATTGGCCTTGATTAAAAAAAACATCTCCTTCAAACAACGGTTTCATCTAGCAGAGAGAAAAAATGAGAGCCATTTTAAAAGTGAAAGTGATTTTGAAAAGTTCCAGGTGTTCTAGTCAGATTGCTGCCGTGACTTTTACGTGAAAAGTAGCCGCAGACAGTAACAGAGGCTCCTTGTCTTTAGAGAGGAGCTCATGTCTGAGCTGGAGCAGGACCAGAGGGAGCAGCAGACCTCATCCAGACTCATCCAGGAGCACAGCAAGCTGCTGGAGGACAACAGCAGCCTCTCCTCCAACTGCCAGGGCCTGAGGAGCAAGCTGAGCCTGATCAAGAACCAGAACCAGCAACACAGCTAGGACCCGCTCCACCTTTTCTTCACCACCGGCTCTTTCTCCGACGCATGAGAGGAATCACTCCATGAACCGACATTCAAAGTAGGGAAAGCCCTTTATGTTGAGGAAATCGACATATGTGGCTCACGTCAGAACCATGTGTCCGGAGATCACGGATGGGGCCGTTGGTCGAGAACCCGTCCCAAACTGAATTCAAACGACAAACATTTCCCATCAGTGCCAAAAATTCACTCCCACTGGAGAACACCAATGTAGAGGGTGTCGACACTACAGGAAAATAAGTGAAAGTTCTTCTTTTTTAGTTATTACGGTTTTTAATGATTTCAATTTGACTTTCAAATAAACTAGCACGTCCTTTCTGGGCCTCCGTACATCAGATGGTGGGTTGGCCATAACAGTCAGTGTTCATTTCAGCATTCACATTGGTATTGATGGGTGGACCAAGGACATTCACATGGACTTGTACTCTGAAATGGACCTAAAGGTGACTTGCTTTTTTTTTTTTTTTTTCAGCCAGTGAGTTTTATTTGACTATATTTTCTCTTTTTTTTGAGTTGTTTAAAAGTAACTACGATTGTAATTTGTAAATTCTTACCTTTTACATATTCAGTATATCACCTATTGTATTATGATTTATGAAAAGAGGAGAGGTACCGACAGTGTGGGCCGTATCATTTTAATCATTTCAAATATTTTACTGTGAATACAAGACGTAACCAAAGGAGTTGTGCTTCAGAGCCGCGCTGCCTCGGAGCAAAAGAAAAGCTTTGTGTTTGAAATGGAAATAACTGTGGAATAATGAACCTGGCAGACATCTCTATATCGCTTTCATTTCTCTTTCCTTTCGTTACTTTTTTTACACACACTTATATTTCACAGAATGATATTGACATTGTTCTTCACTGCACTTATTTGGGTCAAAGGAATGTGTTGTAGTCTCACTTTGGTCGGGTGGTTTCTATGACAGCGGGGTTACTCTGGGATGGCTTGTTGTTTTAATGCATCTCTTCAGACGCTGCCTAAGGATTGTTCTTGTACAGTTCATCTTTTTCATCTCAGTTTATTTCATAAAACATGTCTCCTGTGATTTAAAAATGTACAGACTGCAATGATATGCTTTTAGAGAGTAAAAACAAAGTTTGTAGGATTTTGTCCGTTGTCTTCATTGAGAACACCGCTTCAGTTGCAAGTTGACTAGCAGACGGATCATAAAACGGATCATAAAATGGAGGATTGTTGGTGTTGATTTGGTGAAATAGGCTGTTCGCTGCTCAGCTTTCAGTGCAGTGTGAAGGCTTGTGGAGCTGAGCTGACACCCTACGCTCCTTTTAAAGAGGACATATTTTTTAAATTTTCAGGTTGATGCTTTTATTTTGAGTTTCTACTAGAACATGTTTGCATGCTTTAATGTTCAAAAACACATTCTTTTTCACTGGCCATGGCTGCAGCGCCTCTATCCACCCTCTATCTGAAACGTGTCTCTTTGAGACACCTCCCTGCCCGAAAAAGCCCAGTTTCAGATTGTTAATGCTGCTTTGTGGAGGAAATTCAAATTTTTCCTTCTTTTTTGCGAATCGTGACTCGTTAACCAAACAATTGTTCCCCGAATTGAATGTGTTTGAATGATTTGACCAAAGAAATGAAGTTAATCTCATCAAATGTCGTAGTGAGAAAACCTCTCATTTTACTGCAGCAGGCTCTGACAGTCTGCCCCTCCCAGTCCTGGTTCTGGTTCTCCCGTGCCTCCCTTCCCTC
Source organism: Anarhichas minor (assembly GCF_050575085.1). Taxonomy (NCBI): domain Eukaryota; kingdom Metazoa; phylum Chordata; class Actinopteri; order Perciformes; family Anarhichadidae; genus Anarhichas; species Anarhichas minor. Next base: position 3,267,510 of record NW_027466483.1, on the reverse strand, counting down.
GAGTGGGTCCAGCCATACGGCCTGGGTCTCCAGCAGCGTGGTGTCGGTGTTGTCTCCCAGAGAGGAGAATAACTATGTCTAGCTGATGGTCTCGCTATGCCGGTCATGTAGAGGCATCAGCATTAAGTGAGACTGTTTCACAACCAGTTAAAAGTTCCTCATACAGAGTGTGTAGGAAATTTGGGTTTAGAACTATGTTTTAGGAAATTATAATAGAAGTGTTTAATGATTCATAAATAAGAAATCATAATTAGAAGTGTCTTGGAATACATAATTAGAAGATTCATAATTGTAGAAGTGTTTTAGAATTTGTAGTTACAAGTGATTTGTAGTTAGAAGTGTATCTTAGTAGAATTTGTAGCACCTTTAGCTCTATGCTTGTGAAACTTGTGAAGGTTTTTGCCAAAAGTTGCAAATCTTTATCTTTATATAGAATGTTTACCATAGAAGTGTTAAGCCATAAAAGACAGTCATTGAATGTTTTAAACTGTAAAGAATAGTATGTTGGGAGTAAGGGACAGATAGATTTCTAGACAGGCAATTACAGGTCATACCCGTGCGAGGGTCCTGCGAGGAGGAGGAGCCAACTGGATTTAGCCAATAGGAACTACGGACATTATGGGAGGTTTTTTGAACTATGTAAGGCGGGGGATAAAGAAATTCCGGCCTCTTGCTCCTGTACCACTGGGTGGGTGGTAACGTTATTTGGGGTGAGCAGGTCATATTCGGTGTAACTGTAAAGCATGAGATGTATTAAATGCTTTGTTTATAATTGAAACCGGTTCTCTTTGTGTAAGCGGCTGGATTACATGAGGTTTCCCCACAGTCTAGAGGTTCCTTGAACCTAACAAGTGGACATATCAATAATGTTGATTCATTTAGATAATTACTACTTTTTTTGTGCCTAAAGAACAATGTATACGCATTGATACAAATCTTGACTATGATAATGAAGACATTAAGCATTTCTCTCCCATAAAGCTTTAACATTGTGTTCACGGCCCTCTCGGCTCCTGGCCTGTACACAGAGTGGTGAGCAGTAGTGGGCCGGTCCCGTCGAGCAGCGAGCACGTCTGTGGTGACGGGGCAGCGGAGCCCACAGTGTGCTGCAGAGGAACAGCTTTGTCTGCAGGACGACTGACAAACCTCCGTGTCCACTAAAGCTCGCTGTCATCCCTCACATTCCCGCAGCCTCCGTGCACAGCCAGTTAAAGGGCTGGTTCGTCTGAATGTTACAGTGAAAGAGCTGCTACAGCTACTGTTCTATACACAGAAATGATCAACGATGCTTCACAGCCCCGTTTTTGTTGCATTAGTGCCAGGATGGACGTGTCGGTCCCTCACCACCTTGGTCCAGTTCAACCACTAGCAAAATAACCGTGGCATTCCCGTTATGGGGTCAAATTTCCCTCTGACAAACAATACAGCCAATAACAATATCGTGTGGAGGATGGATTCTGCTGTAGATATTCAATGTGCCAAAAGAATCATTGGAATATTTGTTGGTGACCTGGAGTTAGTGCATTAATAATCAATGTGATCATGTTTAGTTGTTACGGAACTTAAGCTACGGACGTAACGTCATGTGACTCAGTGACGTATGGCGTCGCTTGACGGAACGTTGTCAGTAAATATAGCTCAACTTTTGGTTTCACGTGGGACATGAACGCCGGTCCCCTGAGTAAAAGTCCTATGTTTGTTTCCTGTAGTGCTGCCTTGAGGACAAACTTTACATTTATAGCCCCACTGCTGGTAGGGCAAGGTGTGTGTGTGTGGGACAAGAAATTGGGCTGAGTTATTTTGGGGACTTGTTTGACATGGCCTCATTTGCAAGACAAATTCTTGAGGCATGAACATAAATAATAATAAATAAACATGCCCACTGAATACCTTTCCATCCTTTACCTCCTAATCTCTTGCAGGTATCTATTGGAGCTCACGTCGGGTGAGACGTGGAGAGAACCTGGACAGGTCTCCAGTCTATCACACACACAGCCAACGTAGCGTCTCCAGTTAGCCCAACAAGTCTTAGGACTATGAGAGGAAACCACAGCGACCTATGTTTAAAGAACTTACTTGCAAACTCCATCCAGATGGCCGATCTGGATTCAAACCTGTGCCTCATACTGTTTAACTGAATGGTGGAGCTTTGTATTGAGAATTAGTTGCCAAGTAAGTTTTCACATACAAGGAATTGTGTTTTGGTGCAAAAAAAAAAAAAAAGGTGAGAAAGCAATTAGGCCTTCTGTAAAAGTCAATTAAACCACCGATACGTTGAATGTCAATGTTTCTGAACCAAAAATACATTTGATGAATATGATTCATATCAGCCTCGTATCACACTTACAGAAATGTAACCATGCCACGTGGTTAGCGTTGTGAAATAATTGGTTAGGTTTAGGCAACAAAACTGCTCGTAGCAACACAACATAACAGCGTAACATAACAATGTACCTAACTTAGTAACCACTCGTCCACAACCATTTGCACCCCCCCTCGGTGGACTTTCTTTCCTGTCATACTCACTATTGTAACACGTAACTTTCGCCTTACGTTGCTCGCTGCCAAAACATCAACATTCAACGTATCCGTGGTTTGCAGAAACATACCATATTTGTTTGCTGGCGACTGGACTGGAAGAACACATCGCAGAGACAAACAGCTGCAACACTGAACCACCGATCTGCTGTCCCCACTGGTTTATAGCTCCCAAGACCTAATGTTAGCAGAACGAAACAATACGGGCAAGAAATAGTGCACATTACTATACAGCACAAGCTGTGGTATTATACATTTGAATTGATAAAGGGGAAAAAAAGCATGATTAAAAACAAACATCTGGAAAAATGCAGCAATTAGACAGTTATGGATGGCTATAGCTATCTATTCCAAGTACACCAAATATATTCACGAACAACGTAGTATTTTCTTTTCTAATTTCATGCTCAGTTTAACTTGCACCTCCAAACAGACAGTTTAAGAAGATACAATTGGTTGAGGAATAAGTCGAGAGTATTGCTTTGATTTGTGGGTGAAATTGAGAAACGAGTGGGGCGAAACAATTTGTCCCAGAAGCCCTCCTCATCATCGTCAGCCACAGTACAGCAGGTTACTGATGTTAACTGCCATCTCCGCTCTGGAGGTGTGTGTCTGGTTTAAGTGAGGGACTGGATTTATCCGAACGCAAGGCTTCAGTTTCCATAGCGATGCGGAGGTTTTTATAGATCCCAGTACTCCCTTCAACAACAGTTTGACATGTTCTGCGGTAATTTGGTTTCTCACACACACACACTCACAGAGCAAAAGCTCCTGGATGATAGGTTGGACTAAATTTTAACTCACCACCCTCTGTTTTGATGGTACAACACAGACTTCATCTGCCTTTTAAAAAGAGGAAGATAAAACATCAGGGGTGTGCTGGTATAAAAATGACCATTGGATAAACCTGCTCAGATAAAAGTATAAAAGTATTTGGTCAATAAACTACCGAAATTACAAGGTACTTCGTGTTTTCATGTTGATTTGGCAGGCAGGGACCTATAGCACCTCCTAGAGGGCATCAGCTGGAAGAGGTGGTGGGCCGGGTAAGAGGGGTCGACATTATTTTGTGGCTCTTTTGATTGTGCGTTTGGGATACAGTGATTCAACTGATGGGAGGGGGGAGACAATAATCTTAATTATTTATTGACTACGCGCTGCAGTTTCTGTGCATGCGACTGTCCATGCTGCCGTACCAAACTGTCATGGATAAGGAGAGTACGCTCTCAGTGATGGCTGTATAAAGGGAAGGAGGCCGGTCTTTGCTGGGCTTTTTTTTGGTGAAGTCAGAGTCAGGTCTCAAGTCTTGTGTCAAGAGTCAGTCAGGTCTCAAGTCTTTGGTCAAGAGCCAGAGTCGGGTCTCAAGTCTTTGGTCAAGAGTCAGAGTCAGGTCTCAAGTCATTGGTCAAGAGTCAGTCAGGTCTCAATTATTGTGTCGAGAGTCAGTCAGGTCTCAAGTCTTGTGTCAAGAGTCAGGTCTCAAGTCTTGTCAAGAGTCAGGTCTCAAGTCTTTGGTCAAGAGTCAGAGTCAGGTCTCAAGTCTTTGGTCAGGAGTCAGAGTCGGGTCTCAAGTCTTTGGTCAAGAGTCAGTCAGGTCTCAAGTCTTGTGTCAAGAGTCAGAGTCAGGTCTCAAGTCTTGTGTCAAGAGTCAGAGTCAGGTCTCAAGTCTTTGGTCAAGAGTCAGAATTAGGTCTCAAGTCTTTGGTCATGAGTCAGAGTCAGGTCTCAAGTCTTGTGTCAAGAGTCAGTCAGGTCTCAAGTCTTGTGTCAAGAGTCAGAGTCAGGTCTCAAGTCTTGTGTCAAGAGTCAGAGTCAGGTCTCAAGTCTTTGGTCAAGAGTCAGTCAGGTCTCAAGTATTGTGGCAAGAGTCAGAGTCAGGTCTCAAGTCTTGTGTCAAGAGTCAGAGTCAGGTCTCAAGTCTTTGGTCAAGAGTCAGAATTAGGTCTCAAGTCTTTGGTCATGAGTCAGAGTCAGGTCTCAAGTCTTGTGTCAAGAGTCAGGTCTCAAGTCTTGTGTCAAGAGTCAGTCAGGTCTCAAGTCTTTGGTCAAGAGTCAGTCAGGTCTCAAGTCTTTGGTCAAGAGTCAGGTCTCAAGTCTTGTCAAGAGTCAGTCAGGTCTCAAGTCTTTGGTCAAGAGTCAGTCAGGTCTCAAGTCTTGTGTCAAGAGTCAGAGTCAGGTCTCAAGTCTTGTGTCAAGAGTCAAAGTCAGGTCTCAAGTCTTGTGTCAGGAGTCAGAGTCAGGTCTCAAGTCTTTGGTCAAGAGTCAGTCAGGTCTCAAGTCATGTGTCAAGAGTCAGAGTCAGGTCTCAAGTCATGTGTCAAGAGTCAGAGTCAGGTCTCAAGTCTTGTGTCAAGAGTCAGTCAGGTCTCAAGTCTTTGGTCAAGAGTCAGAGTCAGGTCTCAAGTATTTGGTCAAGAGTCAGAGTCAGGTCTCAAGTATTTGGTCAAGAGTCAGAGTCAGGTCTCAAATCTTGTCAAGAGTCAGAGTCAGGTCTCAAGTCTTTGGTCAAGAGTCAGAGTCAGGTCTCAAGTCTTTGGTTAAGAGTCAGAGTCAGGTCTCAAGTCTTGTCAAGAGTCAGAGTCAGGTCTCAAGTCTTTGGTCAAGAGTCAGGTCTCAAGTCTTATGTCAAGAGTCAGTCGGGTCTCAAGTCTTGTGTCAAGAGTCAGAGTCAGGTCTCAAGTCTTGTGTCAAGAGTCAGAGTCAGGTCTCAAGTCTTTGGTCAAGAGTCAGAATTAGGTCTCAAGTCTTTGGTCATGAGTCAGAGTCAGGTCTCAAGTCTTGTGTCAAGAGTCAGGTCTCAAGTCTTTGGTCAAGAGTCAGAGTCAGGTCTCAAGTCTTTGGTCAAGAGTCAGAGTCGGGTCTCAAGTCTTGTGTCAAGAGTCAGTCAGGTCTCAATTCTTGTGTCGAGAGTCAGTCAGGTCTCAAGTCTTGTGTCAAGAGTCAGGTCTCAAGTCTTGTGTCAAGAGTCAGAGTCGGGTCTCAAATCTTGTGTCAAGAGTCAGAGTAAGGTCTCAAGTCTTGTGTCAAGAGTCAGGTCTCAAGTCTTGTGTCAAGAGTCAGTCAGGTCTCAAGTCTTTGGTCAAGAGTCAGTCAGGTCTCAAGTCTTTGGTCAAGAGTCAGGTCTCAAGTCTTGTCAAGAGTCAGTCAGGTCTCAAGTCTTTGGTCAAGAGTCAGTCAGGTCTCAAGTCTTATGTCAAGAGTCAGAGTCAGGTCTCAAGTCTTGTGTCAAGAGTCAAAGTCAGGTCTCAAGTCTTGTGTCAGGAGTCAGAGTCAGGTCTCAAGTCTTTGGTCAAGAGTCAGTCAGGTCTCAAGTCATGTGTCAAGAGTCAGAGTCAGGTCTCAAGTCATGTGTCAAGAGTCAGAGTCAGGTCTCAAGTCTTGTGTCAAGAGTCAGTCAGGTCTCAAGTCTTTGGTCAAGAGTCAGAGTCAGGTCTCAAGTATTTGGTCAAGAGTCAGAGTCAGGTCTCAAGTATTTGGTCAAGAGTCAGAGTCAGGTCTCAAATCTTTGGTCAAGAGTCAGAGTCAGGTCTCAAGTCTTTGGTTAAGAGTCAGAGTCAGGTCTCAAGTCTTGTCAAGAGTCAGAGTCAGGTCTCAAGTCTTTGGTCAAGAGTCAGGTCTCAAGTCGTATGTCAAGAGTCAGTCGGGTCTCAAGTCTTGTGTCAAGAGTCAGAGTCAGGTCTCAAGTCTTGTGTCAAGAGTCAGAGTCAGGTCTCAAGTCTTGTGTCAAGAGTCAGAGTCAGGTCTCAAGTCTTTGGTCAAGAGTCAGAATTAGGTCTCAAGTCTTTGGTCATGAGTCAGAGTCAGGTCTCAAGTCTTGTGTCAAGAGTCAGGTCTCATGTCTTTGGTCAAGAGTCAGAGTCAGTTCTCAAGTCTTTGGTCAAGACTCAGAGTCAGGTCTCAAGTCTTTGGTCAAGACTCAGAGTCAGGTCTCAAGTCTTGTGTCAAGAGTCAGAGTCAGGTCTCAAGTATTTGGTTAAGAGTCAGAGTCGGGTCTCAAGTCTTTGGTCAGGAGTCAGAGTCAGGTCTCAAGTCTTGTGTCAAGAGTCAGAGTCAGATCTCAAGTCTTGTGTCAAGAGTCAGAGTCAGGTCTCAAGTCTTTGGTCAGGAGTCAGAGTTGGGTCTCAAGTCTTTGGTCAAGAGTCAGTCAGGTCTCAATTATTGTGTCGAGAGTCAGTCAGGTCTCAAGTCTTGTGTCAAGAGTCAGGTCTCAAGTCTTGTGTCAAGAGTCAGTCGGGTCTCAAGTCTTGTGTCAAGAGTCAGTCGGGTCTCAAGTCTTGTATCAAGAGTCAGTCAGGTCTCAAGTATTGTGTCAAGAGTCAGAGTCAGGTCTGAAGTCTGGTCAAGAGTCAGAGTAAGGTCTCAAGTATTGTTTCAAGAGTCAGAGTCATGTCTCAAGTATTGTGTCAAGAGTCAGAGTCAGGTCTCAAGTCTTGTGTCAAGAGTCAAAGTCAGGTCTCAAGTCTTGTGTCAGGAGTCAGAGTCAGGTCTCAAGTCTTTGGTCAAGAGTCAGTCAGGTCTCAAGTCATGTGTCAAGAGTCAGAGTCAGGTCTCAAGTCATGTGTCAAGAGTCAGAGTCAGGTCTCAAGTCTTGTGTCAAGAGTCAGTCAGGTCTCAAGTCTTTGGTCAAGAGTCAGAGTCAGGTCTCAAGTATTTGGTCAAGAGTCAGAGTCAGGTCTCAAGTATTTGGTCAAGAGTCAGAGTCAGGTCTCAAATCTTGTCAAGAGTCAGAGTCAGGTCTCAAGTCTTTGGTCAAGAGTCAGAGTCAGGTCTCAAGTCTTTGGTTAAGAGTCAGAGTCAGGTCTCAAGTCTTGTCAAGAGTCAGAGTCAGGTCTCAAGTCTTTGGTCAAGAGTCAGGTCTCAAATCTTATGTCAAGAGTCAGTCGGGTCTCAAGTCTTGTGTCAAGAGTCAGAGTCAGGTCTCAAGTCTTGTGTCAAGAGTCAGAGTCAGGTCTCAAGTCTTGTGTCAAGAGTCAGTCAGGTCTCAAGTCTTTGGTCAAGAGTCAGAGTCAGATCTCAAGTCTTGTGTCAAGAGTCAGAGTCAGGTCTCAAGTCTTGTGTCAAGAGTCAGAATTAGGTCTCAAGTCTTTGGTCATGAGTCAGAGTCAGGTCTCAAATCTTGTCAAGAGTCAGAGTCAGGTCTCAAGTCTTTGGTCAAGAGTCAGAGTCAGGTCTCAAATCTTGTCAAGAGTCAGAGTCAGGTCTCAAGTCTTTGGTCAAGAGTCAGAGTCAGGTCTCAAGTCTTGTCAAGAGTCAGAGTCAGGTCTCAAGTCTTTGGTCAAGAGTCAGGTCTCAAGTCTTATGTCAAGAGTCAGTCGGGTCTCAAGTCTTGTGTCAAGAGTCAGGTCTCAAGTCTTGTGTCAAGAGTCAGAGTCAGGTCTCAAGTCTTGTGTCAAGAGTCAGTCAGGTCTCAAGTCTTTGGTCAAGAGTCAGAGTCAGATCTCAAGTCTTGTGTCAAGAGTCAGAGTCAGGTCTCAAGTCTTGTGTCAAGAGTCAGAATTAGGTCTCAAGTCTTTGGTCATGAGTCAGAGTCAGGTCTCAAGTCTTGTGTCAAGAGTCAGGTCTCAAGTCTTTGGTCAAGAGTCAGAGTCAGGTCTCAAGTCTTGTGTCAAGAGTCAGTCGGGTCTCAAGTCTTGTGTCAAGAGTCAGTCAGGTCTCAAGTCTTATGTCAAGAGTCAGTCAGGTCTCAAGTCTTTGGTCAAGAGTCAGAGTCAGGTCTCAAGTCTTGTGTCAAGAGTCAGAGTCAGGTCTCAAGTCTTGTGTCAAGAGTCAAAGTCAGGTCTCAAGTCTTGTGTCAAGCGTCAGTCAGGTCTCAAGTCTTTCGTCAAGAGTCAGAGTCAGGTCTCAAGTATTTGGTCAAGAGTCAGAGTCAGGTCTCAAGTATTTGGTCAAGAGTCAGATTCAGGTCTCAAATCTTGTCAAGAGTCAGAGTCAGGTCTCAAGTCTTTGGTCAAGAGTCAGAGTCAGGTCTCAAGTCTTTGGTCAAGAGTCAGAGTCAGGTCTCAAGTCTTGTCAAGAGTCAGAGTCAGGTCTCAAGTCTTTGGTCAAGAGTCAGTCAGGTCTCAAGTCTTGTGTCAAGAGTCAGTCAGGTCTCAAGTCTTGTGTCAAGAGTCAGGTCTCAAGTCTTGTGTCAAGAGTCAGTCGGGTCTCAAGTCTTGTGTCAAGAGTCAGAGTCAGGTCTCAAGTCTTGTGTCAAGAGTCAGAGTCAGGTCTCAAGTCTTGTGTCGAGAGTCAGTCAGGTCTCAAGTCTTTGGTCAAGAGTCAGAGTCAGATCTCAAGTCTTGTGTCAAGAGTCAGAGTCAGGTCTCAAGTCTTGTGTCAAGAGTCAGAGTCAGGTCTCAAGTCTTTGGTCAAGAGTCAGAATTAGGTCTCAAGTCTTTGGTCATGAGTCAGTGTCAGGTCTCAAGTCTTTGGTCATGAGTCAGTGTCAGGTCTCAAGTCTTGTGTCAAGAGTCAGGTCTCAAGTCTTTGGTCAAGAGTCAGAGTCAGGTCTCAAGTCTTGTGTCAAGAGTCAGTCGGGTCTCAAGTCTTGTGTCAAGAGTCAGTCAGGTCTCAAGTCTTGTGTCAAGAGTCAGAGTCAGGTTTCAAGTCTTTGGTCAAGAGTCAGAGTCAGGTCTCAAGTCTTGTGTCAAGAGTCAGTCAGGTCTCAAGTCTTGTGTCAAGAGTCAAAGTCAGGTCTCAAGTCTTGTGTCAAGAGTCAGAGTCAGGTCTCAAGTATTTGGTCAAGACTCAGAGTCAGGTCTCAAGTCTTGTGTCAAGAGTCAGAGTCAGGTCTCAAGTATTTGGTTAAGAGTCAGAGTCGGGTCTCAAGTCTTTGGTCAGGAGTCAGTCAGGTCTCAAGTCTTGTGTCAAGAGTCAGAGTCAGGTCTCAAGTCTTGTGTCAAGAGTCAGAGTCAGGTCTCAAGTCTTGTGTCAAGAGTCAGTCAGGTCTCAAGTCTTTGGTCAAGAGTCAGAGTCAGATCTCAAGTCTTGTGTCAAGAGTCAGAGTCAGGTCTCAAGTCTTGTGTCAAGAGTCAGAATTAGGTCTCAAGTCTTTGGTCATGAGTCAGAGTCAGGTCTCAAATCTTGTCAAGAGTCAGAGTCAGGTCTCAAGTCTTTGGTCAAGAGTCAGAGTCAGGTCTCAAATCTTGTCAAGAGTCAGAGTCAGGTCTCAAGTCTTTGGTCAAGAGTCAGAGTCAGGTCTCAAGTCTTGTCAAGAGTCAGAGTCAGGTCTCAAGTCTTTGGTCAAGAGTCAGGTCTCAAGTCTTATGTCAAGAGTCAGTCGGGTCTCAAGTCTTGTGTCAAGAGTCAGGTCTCAAGTCTTGTGTCAAGAGTCAGAGTCAGGTCTCAAGTCTTGTGTCAAGAGTCAGTCAGGTCTCAAGTCTTTGGTCAAGAGTCAGAGTCAGATCTCAAGTCTTGTGTCAAGAGTCAGAGTCAGGTCTCAAGTCTTGTGTCAAGAGTCAGAATTAGGTCTCAAGTCTTTGGTCATGAGTCAGAGTCAGGTCTCAAGTCTTGTGTCAAGAGTCAGGTCTCAAGTCTTTGGTCAAGAGTCAGAGTCAGGTCTCAAGTCTTGTGTCAAGAGTCAGTCGGGTCTCAAGTCTTGTGTCAAGAGTCAGAGTCAGGTCTCAAGTCTTTGGTCAAGAGTCAGAATTAGGTCTCAAGTCTTTGGTCATGAGTCAGTCAGGTCTCAAGTCTTGTGTCAAGAGTCAGGTCTCATGTCTTTGGTCAAGAGTCAGAGTCAGTTCTCAAGTCTTTGGTCAAGACTCAGAGTCAGGTCTCAAGTCTTTGGTCAAGACTCAGAGTCAGGTCTCAAGTCTTGTGTCAAGAGTCAGAGTCAGGTCTCAAGTATTTGGTTAAGAGTCAGAGTCGGGTCTCAAGTCTTTGGTCAGGAGTCAGAGTCAGGTCTCAAGTCTTGTGTCAAGAGTCAGAGTCAGATCTCAAGTCTTGTGTCAAGAGTCAGAGTCAGGTCTCAAGTCTTGTGTCAAGAGTCAGAGTCAGGTCTCAAGTCTTTGGTCAAGAGTCAGAGTCAGGTCTCAAGTCTTGTGTCAAGAGTCAGAGTCAGGTCTCAAGTCTTGTGTCAAGAGTCAAAGTCAGGTCTCAAGTCTTGTGTCAGGAGTCAGAGTCAGGTCTCAAGTCTTTGGTCAAGAGTCAGTCAGGTCTCAAGTCATGTGTCAAGAGTCAGAGTCAGGTCTCAAGTCTTTGGTCAGGAGTCAGAGTCGGGTCTCAAGTCTTTGGTCAAGAGTCAGTCAGGTCTCAATTATTGTGTCGAGAGTCAGTCAGGTCTCAAGTCTTGTGTCAAGAGTCAGGTCTCAAGTCTTGTGTCAAGAGTCAGTCGGGTCTCAAGTCTTGTGTCAAGAGTCAGTCGGGTCTCAAGTCTTGTATCAAGAGTCAGTCAGGTCTCAAGTATTGTGTCAAGAGTCAGAGTCAGGTCTGAAGTCTGGTCAAGAGTCAGAGTAAGGTCTCAAGTATTGTGTCAAGAGTCAGAGTCAGGTCTCAAGTCTTGTGTCAAGAGTCAAAGTCAGGTCTCAAGTCTTGTGTCAGGAGTCAGAGTCAGGTCTCAAGTCTTTGGTCAAGAGTCAGTCAGGTCTCAAGTCATGTGTCAAGAGTCAGAGTCAGGTCTCAAGTCATGTGTCAAGAGTCAGAGTCAGGTCTCAAGTCTTGTGTCAAGAGTCAGTCAGGTCTCAAGTCTTTGGTCAAGAGTCAGAGTCAGGTCTCAAGTATTTGGTCAAGAGTCAGAGTCAGGTCTCAAGTATTTGGTCAAGAGTCAGAGTCAGGTCTCAAATCTTGTCAAGAGTCAGAGTCAGGTCTCAAGTCTTTGGTCAAGAGTCAGAGTCAGGTCTCAAGTCTTTGGTTAAGAGTCAGAGTCAGGTCTCAAGTCTTGTCAAGAGTCAGAGTCAGGTCTCAAGTCTTTGGTCAAGAGTCAGGTCTCAAATCTTATGTCAAGAGTCAGTCGGGTCTCAAGTCTTGTGTCAAGAGTCAGAGTCAGGTCTCAAGTCTTGTGTCAAGAGTCAGAGTCAGGTCTCAAGTCTTGTGTCAAGAGTCAGTCAGGTCTCAAGTCTTTGGTCAAGAGTCAGAGTCAGATCTCAAGTCTTGTGTCAAGAGTCAGAGTCAGGTCTCAAGTCTTGTGTCAAGAGTCAGAATTAGGTCTCAAGTCTTTGGTCATGAGTCAGAGTCAGGTCTCAAATCTTGTCAAGAGTCAGAGTCAGGTCTCAAGTCTTTGGTCAAGAGTCAGAGTCAGGTCTCAAATCTTGTCAAGAGTCAGAGTCAGGTCTCAAGTCTTTGGTCAAGAGTCAGAGTCAGGTCTCAAGTCTTGTCAAGAGTCAGAGTCAGGTCTCAAGTCTTTGGTCAAGAGTCAGGTCTCAAGTCTTATGTCAAGAGTCAGTCGGGTCTCAAGTCTTGTGTCAAGAGTCAGGTCTCAAGTCTTGTGTCAAGAGTCAGAGTCAGGTCTCAAGTCTTGTGTCAAGAGTCAGTCAGGTCTCAAGTCTTTGGTCAAGAGTCAGAGTCAGATCTCAAGTCTTGTGTCAAGAGTCAGAGTCAGGTCTCAAGTCTTGTGTCAAGAGTCAGAATTAGGTCTCAAGTCTTTGGTCATGAGTCAGAGTCAGGTCTCAAGTCTTGTGTCAAGAGTCAGGTCTCAAGTCTTTGGTCAAGAGTCAGAGTCAGGTCTCAAGTCTTGTGTCAAGAGTCAGTCAGGTCTCAAGTCTTTGGTCAAGAGTCAGAGTCAGGTCTCAAGTATTTGGTCAAGAGTCAGAGTCAGGTCTCAAGTATTTGGTCAAGAGTCAGAGTCAGGTCTCAAATCTTGTCAAGAGTCAGAGTCAGGTCTCAAGTCTTTGGTCAAGAGTCAGAGTCAGGTCTCAAGTCTTTGGTTAAGAGTCAGAGTCAGGTCTCAAGTCTTGTCAAGAGTCAGAGTCAGGTCTCAAGTCTTTGGTCAAGAGTCAGGTCTCAAATCTTATGTCAAGAGTCAGTCGGGTCTCAAGTCTTGTGTCAAGAGTCAGAGTCAGGTCTCAAGTCTTGTGTCAAGAGTCAGAGTCAGGTCTCAAGTCTTGTGTCAAGAGTCAGTCAGGTCTCAAGTCTTTGGTCAAGAGTCAGAGTCAGATCTCAAGTCTTGTGTCAAGAGTCAGAGTCAGGTCTCAAGTCTTGTGTCAAGAGTCAGAATTAGGTCTCAAGTCTTTGGTCATGAGTCAGAGTCAGGTCTCAAATCTTGTCAAGAGTCAGAGTCAGGTCTCAAGTCTTTGGTCAAGAGTCAGAGTCAGGTCTCAAATCTTGTCAAGAGTCAGAGTCAGGTCTCAAGTCTTTGGTCAAGAGTCAGAGTCAGGTCTCAAGTCTTGTCAAGAGTCAGTCAGGTCTCAAGTCTTTGGTCAAGAGTCAGGTCTCAAGTCTTATGTCAAGAGTCAGTCGGGTCTCAAGTCTTGTGTCAAGAGTCAGGTCTCAAGTCTTGTGTCAAGAGTCAGAGTCAGGTCTCAAGTCTTGTGTCAAGAGTCAGTCAGGTCTCAAGTCTTTGGTCAAGAGTCAGAGTCAGATCTCAAGTCTTGTGTCAAGAGTCAGAGTCAGGTCTCAAGTCTTGTGTCAAGAGTCAGAATTAGGTCTCAAGTCTTTGGTCATGAGTCAGAGTCAGGTCTCAAGTCTTGTGTCAAGAGTCAGGTCTCAAGTCTTTGGTCAAGAGTCAGAGTCAGGTCTCAAGTCTTGTGTCAAGAGTCAGTCGGGTCTCAAGTCTTGTGTCAAGAGTCAGTCAGGTCTCAAGTCTTATGTCAAGAGTCAGTCAGGTCTCAAGTCTTTGGTCAAGAGTCAGAGTCAGGTCTCAAGTCTTGTGTCAAGAGTCAGTCAGGTCTCAAGTCTTTGGTCAAGAGTCAGAGTCAGGTCTCAAGTATTTGGTCAAGAGTCAGAGTCAGGTCTCAAGTATTTGGTCAAGAGTCAGAGTCAGGTCTCAAATCTTGTCAAGAGTCAGAGTCAGGTCTCAAGTCTTTGGTCAAGAGTCAGAGTCAGGTCTCAAGTCTTTGGTTAAGAGTCAGAGTCAGGTCTCAAGTCTTGTCAAGAGTCAGAGTCAGGTCTCAAGTCTTTGGTCAAGAGTCAGGTCTCAAATCTTATGTCAAGAGTCAGTCGGGTCTCAAGTCTTGTGTCAAGAGTCAGAGTCAGGTCTCAAGTCTTGTGTCAAGAGTCAGAGTCAGGTCTCAAGTCTTGTGTCAAGAGTCAGTCAGGTCTCAAGTCTTTGGTCAAGAGTCAGAGTCAGATCTCAAGTCTTGTGTCAAGAGTCAGAGTCAGGTCTCAAGTCTTGTGTCAAGAGTCAGAATTAGGTCTCAAGTCTTTGGTCATGAGTCAGAGTCAGGTCTCAAATCTTGTCAAGAGTCAGAGTCAGGTCTCAAGTCTTTGGTCAAGAGTCAGAGTCAGGTCTCAAATCTTGTCAAGAGTCAGAGTCAGGTCTCAAGTCTTTGGTCAAGAGTCAGAGTCAGGTCTCAAGTCTTGTCAAGAGTCAGAGTCAGGTCTCAAGTCTTTGGTCAAGAGTCAGGTCTCAAGTCTTATGTCAAGAGTCAGTCGGGTCTCAAGTCTTGTGTCAAGAGTCAGGTCTCAAGTCTTGTGTCAAGAGTCAGAGTCAGGTCTCAAGTCTTGTGTCAAGAGTCAGTCAGGTCTCAAGTCTTTGGTCAAGAGTCAGAGTCAGATCTCAAGTCTTGTGTCAAGAGTCAGAGTCAGGTCTCAAGTCTTGTGTCAAGAGTCAGAATTAGGTCTCAAGTCTTTGGTCATGAGTCAGAGTCAGGTCTCAAGTCTTGTGTCAAGAGTCAGGTCTCAAGTCTTTGGTCAAGAGTCAGAGTCAGGTCTCAAGTCTTGTGTCAAGAGTCAGTCGGGTCTCAAGTCTTGTGTCAAGAGTCAGTCAGGTCTCAAGTCTTATGTCAAGAGTCAGTCAGGTCTCAAGTCTTTGGTCAAGAGTCAGAGTCAGGTCTCAAGTCTTGTGTCAAGAGTCAGAGTCAGGTCTCAAGTCTTGTGTCAAGAGTCAAAGTCAGGTCTCAAGTCTTGTGTCAAGCGTCAGTCAGGTCTCAAGTCTTTCGTCAAGAGTCAGAGTCAGGTCTCAAGTATTTGGTCAAGAGTCAGAGTCAGGTCTCAAGTATTTGGTCAAGAGTCAGATTCAGGTCTCAAATCTTGTCAAGAGTCAGAGTCAGGTCTCAAGTCTTTGGTCAAGAGTCAGAGTCAGGTCTCAAGTCTTTGGTCAAGAGTCAGAGTCAGGTCTCAAGTCTTGTCAAGAGTCAGAGTCAGGTCTCAAGTCTTTGGTCAAGAGTCAGTCAGGTCTCAAGTCTTGTGTCAAGAGTCAGTCAGGTCTCAAGTCTTGTGTCAAGTGTCAGGTCTCAAGTCTTGTGTCAAGAGTCAGTCGGGTCTCAAGTCTTGTGTCAAGAGTCAGAGTCAGGTCTCAAGTCTTGTGTCAAGAGTCAGAGTCAGGTCTCAAGTCTTGTGTCGAGAGTCAGTCAGGTCTCAAGTCTTTGGTCAAGAGTCAGAGTCAGATCTCAAGTCTTGTGTCAAGAGTCAGAGTCAGGTCTCAAGTCTTGTGTCAAGAGTCAGAGTCAGGTCTCAAGTCTTTGGTCAAGAGTCAGAATTAGGTCTCAAGTCTTTGGTCATGAGTCAGTGTCAGGTCTCAAGTCTTTGGTCATGAGTCAGTGTCAGGTCTCAAGTCTTGTGTCAAGAGTCAGGTCTCAAGTCTTTGGTCAAGAGTCAGAGTCAGGTCTCAAGTCTTGTGTCAAGAGTCAGTCGGGTCTCAAGTCTTGTGTCAAGAGTCAGTCAGGTCTCAAGTCTTGTGTCAAGAGTCAGAGTCAGGTCTCAAGTCTTTGGACAAGAGTCAGAGTCAGGTCTCAAGTCTTGTGTCAAGAGTCAGTCAGGTCTCAAGTCTTGTGTCAAGAGTCAAAGTCAGGTCTCAAGTCTTGTGTCAAGAGTCAGAGTCAGGTCTCAAGTATTTGGTCAAGACTCAGAGTCAGGTCTCAAGTCTTGTGTCAAGAGTCAGAGTCAGGTCTCAAGTATTTGGTTAAGAGTCAGAGTCGGGTCTCAAGTCTTTGGTCAGGAGTCAGTCAGGTCTCAAGTCTTGTGTCAAGAGTCAGAGTCAGGTCTCAAGTCTTGTGTCAAGAGTCAGAGTCAGGTCTCAAGTCTTGTGTCAAGAGTCAGTCAGGTCTCAAGTCTTTGGTCAAGAGTCAGAGTCAGATCTCAAGTCTTGTGTCAAGAGTCAGAGTCAGGTCTCAAGTCTTGTGTCAAGAGTCAGAATTAGGTCTCAAGTCTTTGGTCATGAGTCAGAGTCAGGTCTCAAATCTTGTCAAGAGTCAGAGTCAGGTCTCAAGTCTTTGGTCAAGAGTCAGAGTCAGGTCTCAAATCTTGTCAAGAGTCAGAGTCAGGTCTCAAGTCTTTGGTCAAGAGTCAGAGTCAGGTCTCAAGTCTTGTCAAGAGTCAGAGTCAGGTCTCAAGTCTTTGGTCAAGAGTCAGGTCTCAAGTCTTATGTCAAGAGTCAGTCGGGTCTCAAGTCTTGTGTCAAGAGTCAGGTCTCAAGTCTTGTGTCAAGAGTCAGTCAGGTCTCAAGTCTTGTGTCAAGAGTCAGTCAGGTCTCAAGTCTTTGGTCAAGAGTCAGAGTCAGATCTCAAGTCTTGTGTCAAGAGTCAGAGTCAGGTCTCAAGTCTTGTGTCAAGAGTCAGAATTAGGTCTCAAGTCTTTGGTCATGAGTCAGAGTCAGGTCTCAAGTCTTGTGTCAAGAGTCAGGTCTCAAGTCTTTGGTCAAGAGTCAGAGTCAGGTCTCAAGTCTTGTGTCAAGAGTCAGTCGGGTCTCAAGTCTTGTGTCAAGAGTCAGAGTCAGGTCTCAAGTCTTTGGTCAAGAGTCAGAATTAGGTCTCAAGTCTTTGGTCATGAGTCAGAGTCAGGTCTCAAGTCTTGTGTCAAGAGTCAGGTCTCATGTCTTTGGTCAAGAGTCAGAGTCAGTTCTCAAGTCTTTGGTCAAGACTCAGAGTCAGGTCTCAAGTCTTTGGTCAAGACTCAGAGTCAGGTCTCAAGTCTTGTGTCAAGAGTCAGAGTCAGGTCTCAAGTATTTGGTTAAGAGTCAGAGTCGGGTCTCAAGTCTTTGGTCAGGAGTCAGAGTCAGGTCTCAAGTCTTGTGTCAAGAGTCAGAGTCAGATCTCAAGTCTTGTGTCAAGAGTCAGAGTCAGGTCTCAAGTCTTGTGTCAAGAGTCAGAGTCAGGTCTCAAGTCTTTGGTCAAGAGTCAGAGTCAGGTCTCAAGTCTTGTGTCAAGAGTCAGAGTCAGGTCTCAAGTCTTGTGTCAAGAGTCAAAGTCAGGTCTCAAGTCTTGTGTCAGGAGTCAGAGTCAGGTCTCAAGTCTTTGGTCAAGAGTCAGTCAGGTCTCAAGTCATGTGTCAAGAGTCAGAGTCAGGTCTCAAGTCTTTGGTCAGGAGTCAGAGTCGGGTCTCAAGTCTTTGGTCAAGAGTCAGTCAGGTCTCAATTATTGTGTCGAGAGTCAGTCAGGTCTCAAGTCTTGTGTCAAGAGTCAGGTCTCAAGTCTTGTGTCAAGAGTCAGTCGGGTCTCAAGTCTTGTGTCAAGAGTCAGTCGGGTCTCAAGTCTTGTATCAAGAGTCAGTCAGGTCTCAAGTATTGTGTCAAGAGTCAGAGTCAGGTCTGAAGTCTGGTCAAGAGTCAGAGTAAGGTCTCAAGTATTGTTTCAAGAGTCAGAGTCATGTCTCAAGTATTGTGTCAAGAGTCAGAGTCAGGTCTCAAGTCTTGTGTCAAGAGTCAAAGTCAGGTCTCAAGTCTTGTGTCAGGAGTCAGAGTCAGGTCTCAAGTCTTTGGTCAAGAGTCAGTCAGGTCTCAAGTCATGTGTCAAGAGTCAGAGTCAGGTCTCAAGTCATGTGTCAAGAGTCAGAGTCAGGTCTCAAGTCTTGTGTCAAGAGTCAGTCAGGTCTCAAGTCTTTGGGCAAGAGTCAGAGTCAGGTCTCAAGTATTTGGTCAAGAGTCAGAGTCAGGTCTCAAGTATTTGGTCAAGAGTCAGAGTCAGGTCTCAAATCTTGTCAAGAGTCAGAGTCAGGTCTCAAGTCTTTGGTCAAGAGTCAGAGTCAGGTCTCAAGTCTTTGGTTAAGAGTCAGAGTCAGGTCTCAAGTCTTGTCAAGAGTCAGAGTCAGGTCTCAAGTCTTTGGTCAAGAGTCAGAGTCAGGTCTCAAGTCTTTGGTTAAGAGTCAGAGTCAGGTCTCAAGTCTTGTCAAGAGTCAGAGTCAGGTCTCAAGTCTTTGGTCAAGAGTCAGGTCTCAAATCTTATGTCAAGAGTCAGTCGGGTCTCAAGTCTTGTGTCAAGAGTCAGAGTCAGGTCTCAAGTCTTGTGTCAAGAGTCAGAGTCAGGTCTCAAGTCTTGTGTCAAGAGTCAGTCAGGTCTCAAGTCTTTGGTCAAGAGTCAGAGTCAGATCTCAAGTCTTGTGTCAAGAGTCAGAGTCAGGTCTCAAGTCTTGTGTCAAGAGTCAGAATTAGGTCTCAAGTCTTTGGTCATGAGTCAGAGTCAGGTCTCAAATCTTGTCAAGAGTCAGAGTCAGGTCTCAAGTCTTTGGTCAAGAGTCAGAGTCAGGTCTCAAATCTTGTCAAGAGTCAGAGTCAGGTCTCAAGTCTTTGGTCAAGAGTCAGAGTCAGGTCTCAAGTCTTGTCAAGAGTCAGAGTCAGGTCTCAAGTCTTTGGTCAAGAGTCAGGTCTCAAGTCTTATGTCAAGAGTCAGTCGGGTCTCAAGTCTTGTGTCAAGAGTCAGGTCTCAAGTCTTGTGTCAAGAGTCAGAGTCAGGTCTCAAGTCTTGTGTCAAGAGTCAGTCAGGTCTCAAGTCTTTGGTCAAGAGTCAGAGTCAGATCTCAAGTCTTGTGTCAAGAGTCAGAGTCAGGTCTCAAGTCTTGTGTCAAGAGTCAGAATTAGGTCTCAAGTCTTTGGTCATGAGTCAGAGTCAGGTCTCAAGTCTTGTGTCAAGAGTCAGGTCTCAAGTCTTTGGTCAAGAGTCAGAGTCAGGTCTCAAGTCTTGTGTCAAGAGTCAGTCGGGTCTCAAGTCTTGTGTCAAGAGTCAGTCAGGTCTCAAGTCTTATGTCAAGAGTCAGTCAGGTCTCAAGTCTTTGGTCAAGAGTCAGAGTCAGGTCTCAAGTCTTGTGTCAAGAGTCAGAGTCAGGTCTCAAGTCTTGTGTCAAGAGTCAAAGTCAGGTCTCAAGTCTTGTGTCAAGCGTCAGTCAGGTCTCAAGTCTTTCGTCAAGAGTCAGAGTCAGGTCTCAAGTATTTGGTCAAGAGTCAGAGTCAGGTCTCAAGTATTTGGTCAAGAGTCAGATTCAGGTCTCAAATCTTGTCAAGAGTCAGAGTCAGGTCTCAAGTCTTTGGTCAAGAGTCAGAGTCAGGTCTCAAGTCTTTGGTCAAGAGTCAGAGTCAGGTCTCAAGTCTTGTCAAGAGTCAGAGTCAGGTCTCAAGTCTTTGGTCAAGAGTCAGTCAGGTCTCAAGTCTTGTGTCAAGAGTCAGTCAGGTCTCAAGTCTTGTGTCAAGAGTCAGGTCTCAAGTCTTGTGTCAAGAGTCAGTCGGGTCTCAAGTCTTGTGTCAAGAGTCAGAGTCAGGTCTCAAGTCTTGTGTCAAGAGTCAGAGTCAGGTCTCAAGTCTTGTGTCGAGAGTCAGTCAGGTCTCAAGTCTTTGGTCAAGAGTCAGAGTCAGATCTCAAGTCTTGTGTCAAGAGTCAGAGTCAGGTCTCAAGTCTTGTGTCAAGAGTCAGAGTCAGGTCTCAAGTCTTTGGTCAAGAGTCAGAATTAGGTCTCAAGTCTTTGGTCATGAGTCAGTGTCAGGTCTCAAGTCTTTGGTCATGAGTCAGTGTCAGGTCTCAAGTCTTGTGTCAAGAGTCAGGTCTCAAGTCTTTGGTCAAGAGTCAGAGTCAGGTCTCAAGTCTTGTGTCAAGAGTCAGTCGGGTCTCAAGTCTTGTGTCAAGAGTCAGTCAGGTCTCAAGTCTTGTGTCAAGAGTCAGAGTCAGGTCTCAAGTCTTGTGTCAAGAGTCAGAGTCAGGTCTCAAGTCTTGTGTCAAGAGTCAGGTCTCAAGTCTTTGGTCAAGAGTCAGAGTCAGGTCTCAAGTCTTGTGTCAAGAGTCAGTCGGGTCTCAAGTCTTGTGTCAAGAGTCAGAGTCAGGTCTCAAGTCTTTGGTCAAGAGTCAGAATTAGGTCTCAAGTCTTTGGTCATGAGTCAGAGTCAGGTCTCAAGTCTTGTGTCAAGAGTCAGGTCTCATGTCTTTGGTCAAGAGTCAGAGTCAGTTCTCAAGTCTTTGGTCAAGACTCAGAGTCAGGTCTCAAGTCTTTGGTCAAGACTCAGAGTCAGGTCTCAAGTCTTGTGTCAAGAGTCAGAGTCAGGTCTCAAGTATTTGGTTAAGAGTCAGAGTCGGGTCTCAAGTCTTTGGTCAGGAGTCAGAGTCAGGTCTCAAGTCTTGTGTCAAGAGTCAGAGTCAGATCTCAAGTCTTGTGTCAAGAGTCAGAGTCAGGTCTCAAGTCTTGTGTCAAGAGTCAGAGTCAGGTCTCAAGTCTTTGGTCAAGAGTCAGAGTCAGGTCTCAAGTCTTGTGTCAAGAGTCAGAGTCAGGTCTCAAGTCTTGTGTCAAGAGTCAAAGTCAGGTCTCAAGTCTTGTGTCAGGAGTCAGAGTCAGGTCTCAAGTCTTTGGTCAAGAGTCAGTCAGGTCTCAAGTCATGTGTCAAGAGTCAGAGTCAGGTCTCAAGTCTTTGGTCAGGAGTCAGAGTCGGGTCTCAAGTCTTTGGTCAAGAGTCAGTCAGGTCTCAATTATTGTGTCGAGAGTCAGTCAGGTCTCAAGTCTTGTGTCAAGAGTCAGGTCTCAAGTCTTGTGTCAAGAGTCAGTCGGGTCTCAAGTCTTGTGTCAAGAGTCAGTCGGGTCTCAAGTCTTGTATCAAGAGTCAGTCAGGTCTCAAGTATTGTGTCAAGAGTCAGAGTCAGGTCTGAAGTCTGGTCAAGAGTCAGAGTAAGGTCTCAAGTATTGTTTCAAGAGTCAGAGTCATGTCTCAAGTATTGTGTCAAGAGTCAGAGTCAGGTCTCAAGTCTTGTGTCAAGAGTCAAAGTCAGGTCTCAAGTCTTGTGTCAGGAGTCAGAGTCAGGTCTCAAGTCTTTGGTCAAGAGTCAGTCAGGTCTCAAGTCATGTGTCAAGAGTCCGAGTCAGGTCTCAAGTCATGTGTCAAGAGTCAGAGTCAGGTCTCAAGTCTTGTGTCAAGAGTCAGTCAGGTCTCAAGTCTTTGGTCAAGAGTCAGAGTCAGGTCTCAAGTATTTGGTCAAGAGTCAGAGTCAGGTCTCAAGTATTTGGTCAAGAGTCAGAGTCAGGTCTCAAATCTTGTCAAGAGTCAGAGTCAGGTCTCAAGTCTTTGGTCAAGAGTCAGAGTCAGGTCTCAAGTCTTTGGTTAAGAGTCAGAGTCAGGTCTCAAGTCTTGTCAAGAGTCAGAGTCAGGTCTCAAGTCTTTGGTCAAGAGTCAGGTCTCAAATCTTATGTCAAGAGTCAGTCGGGTCTCAAGTCTTGTGTCAAGAGTCAGAGTCAGGTCTCAAGTCTTGTGTCAAGAGTCAGAGTCAGATCTCAAGTCTTGTGTCAAGAGTCAGAGTCAGGTCTCAAGTCTTGTGTCAAGAGTCAGAATTAGGTCTCAAGTCTTTGGTCATGAGTCAGAGTCAGGTCTCAAATCTTGTCAAGAGTCAGAGTCAGGTCTCAAGTCTTTGGTCAAGAGTCAGAGTCAGGTCTCAAATCTTGTCAAGAGTCAGAGTCAGGTCTCAAGTCTTTGGTCAAGAGTCAGAGTCAGGTCTCAAGTCTTGTCAAGAGTCAGAGTCAGGTCTCAAGTCTTTGGTCAAGAGTCAGGTCTCAAGTCTTATGTCAAGAGTCAGTCGGGTCTCAAGTCTTGTGTCAAGAGTCAGGTCTCAAGTCTTGTGTCAAGAGTCAGAGTCAGGTCTCAAGTCTTGTGTCAAGAGTCAGTCAGGTCTCAAGTCTTTGGTCAAGAGTCAGAGTCAGATCTCAAGTCTTGTGTCAAGAGTCAGGTCTCAAGTCTTGTGTCAAGAGTCAGAATTAGGTCTCAAGTCTTTGGTCATGAGTCAGAGTCAGGTCTCAAGTCTTGTGTCAAGAGTCAGGTCTCAAGTCTTTGGTCAAGAGTCAGAGTCAGGTCTCAAGTCTTGTGTCAAGAGTCAGTCGGGTCTCAAGTCTTGTGTCAAGAGTCAGTCAGGTCTCAAGTCTTATGTCAAGAGTCAGTCAGGTCTCAAGTCTTTGGTCAAGAGTCAGAGTCAGGTCTCAAGTCTTGTGTCAAGAGTCAGAGTCAGGTCTCAAGTCTTGTGTCAAGAGTCAAAGTCAGGTCTCAAGTCTTGTGTCAAGCGTCAGTCAGGTCTCAAGTCTTTCGTCAAGAGTCAGAGTCAGGTCTCAAGTATTTGGTCAAGAGTCAGAGTCAGGTCTCAAGTATTTGGTCAAGAGTCAGATTCAGGTCTCAAATCTTGTCAAGAGTCAGAGTCAGGTCTCAAGTCTTTGGTCAAGAGTCAGAGTCAGGTCTCAAGTCTTTGGTCAAGAGTCAGAGTCAGGTCTCAAGTCTTGTCAAGAGTCAGAGTCAGGTCTCAAGTCTTTGGTCAAGAGTCAGTCAGGTCTCAAGTCTTGTGTCAAGAGTCAGGTCTCAAGTCTTGTGTCAAGAGTCAGTCGGGTCTCAAGTCTTGTGTCAAGAGTCAGAGTCAGGTCTCAAGTCTTGTGTCAAGAGTCAGAGTCAGGTCTCAAGTCTTGTGTCGAGAGTCAGTCAGGTCTCAAGTCTTTGGTCAAGAGTCAGAGTCAGATCTCAAGTCTTGTGTCAAGAGTCAGAGTCAGGTCTCAAGTCTTGTGTCAAGAGTCAGAGTCAGGTCTCAAGTCTTTGGTCAAGAGTCAGAATTAGGTCTCAAGTCTTTGGTCATGAGTCAGTGTCAGGTCTCAAGTCTTTGGTCATGAGTCAGTGTCAGGTCTCAAGTCTTGTGTCAAGAGTCAGGTCTCAAGTCTTTGGTCAAGAGTCAGAGTCAGGTCTCAAGTCTTGTGTCAAGAGTCAGTCGGGTCTCAAGTCTTGTGTCAAGAGTCAGTCAGGTCTCAAGTCTTGTGTCAAGAGTCAGAGTCAGGTCTCAAGTCTTTGGTCAAGAGTCAGAGTCAGGTCTCAAGTCTTGTGTCAAGAGTCAGTCAGGTCTCAAGTCTTGTGTCAAGAGTCAAAGTCAGGTCTCAAGTCTTGTGTCAAGAGTCAGAGTCAGGTCTCAAGTATTTGGTCAAGACTCAGAGTCAGGTCTCAAGTCTTGTGTCAAGAGTCAGAGTCAGGTCTCAAGTATTTGGTTAAGAGTCAGAGTCGGGTCTCAAGTCTTTGGTCAGGAGTCAGTCAGGTCTCAAGTCTTGTGTCAAGAGTCAGAGTCAGGTCTCAAGTCTTGTGTCAAGAGTCAGGTCTCAAGTCTTGTCAAGAGTCAGAGTCAGGTCTCAAGTCTTTGGTCAAGAGTCAGGTCTCAAGTCTTTGGTCAAGAGTCAGGTCTCAAGTCTTTGGTCAAGACTCAGGTCTCAAGTCATGTGTCAAGAGTCAGAGTCAGGTCTCAAGTCTTGTGTCAAGAGTCAGGTCTCAAGTCTTGTGTCAAGAGTCAGGTCTCAAGTCTTGTCAAGAGTCAGAGTCAGGTCTCAAGTCTTTGGTCAAGAGTCAGGTCTCAAGTCTTTGGTCAAGACTCAGGTCTCAAGTCATGTGTCAAGAGTTAGAGTCAGGTCTCAAGTCTTGTGTCAAGAGTCAGAGTCAGGTCTCAAGTCTTGTGTCAAGAGTCAGTCAGGTCTCAAGTCTTTGGTCAAGAGTCAGAGTCAGGTCTCAAGTCTTGTGTCAAGAGTCAGAGTCAGGTCTCAAGTCTTGTGTCAAGAGTCAGAGTCAGGTCTCAAGTCTTTGGTCAAGAGTCAGAATTAGGTCTCAAGTCTTTGGTCATGAGTCAGAGTCAGGTCTCATGTCTTTGGTCAAGAGTCAGAGTCAGTTCTCAAGTCTTTGGTCAAGACTCAGAGTCAGGTCTCAAGTCTTTGGTCAAGAGTCAGAGTCAGGTCTCAAGTCTTGTGTCAAGAGTCAGAGTCAGGTCTCAAGTCTTTGGTCAAGAGTCAGAGTCAGGTCTCAAGTCATGTGTCAAGAGTCAGAGTCAGGTCTCAAGTATTTGGTCAAGACTCAGAGTCAGGTCTCAAGTCTTGTGTCAAGAGTCAGTCAGGTCTCAAGTCTTGTGTCAAGAGTCAGTCGGGTCTCAAGTCTTGTGTCAAGAGTCAGGTCTCAAGTCTTTGGTCAAGAGTCAGAGTCAGGTCTCAAGTCTTGTGTCACGAGTCAGTCGGGTCTCAAGTCTTGTGTCAAGAGTCAGTCGGGTCTCAAGTCTTGTGTCAAGAGTCAGTCAGGTCTCAAGTCTTGTGTCAAGAGTCAGAGTCAGGTCTCAAGTCTTTGGTCAAGAGTCAGAGTCAGGTCTCAAGTCTTGTGTCAAGAGTCAGTCAGGTCTCAAGTCTTGTGTCAAGAGTCAAAGTCAGGTCTCAAGTCTTGTGTCAAGAGTCAGAGTCAGGTCTCAAGTATTTGGTCAAGACTCAGAGTCAGGTCTCAAGTCTTGTGTCAAGAGTCAGAGTCAGGTCTCAAGTATTTGGTTAAGAGTCAGAGTCGGGTCTCAAGTCTTTGGTCAGGAGTCAGTCAGGTCTCAAGTCTTGTGTCAAGAGTCAGAGTCAGGTCTCAAGTCTTGTGTCAAGAGTCAGGTCTCAAGTCTTGTGTCAAGAGTCAGGTCTCAAGTCTTGTCAAGAGTCAGAGTCAGGTCTCAAGTCTTTGGTCAAGAGTCAGGTCTCAAGTCTTTGGTCAAGAGTCAGGTCTCAAGTCTTTGGTCAAGACTCAGGTCTCAAGTCATGTGTCAAGAGTCAGAGTCAGGTCTCAAGTCTTGTGTCAAGAGTCAGGTCTCAAGTCTTTGGTCAAGAGTCAGAGTCAGGTCTCAAGTCTTGTGTCAAGAGTCAGTCGGGTCTCAAGTCTTGTGTCAAGAGTCAGAGTCAGGTCTCAAGTCTTTGGTCAAGAGTCAGAGTCAGGTCTCAAGTCTTGTGTCAAGAGTCAGGTCTCAAGTCTTTGGTCAAGAGTCAGAGTCAGGTCTCAAGTCTTGTGTCAAGAGTCAGTCGGGTCTCAAGTCTTGTGTCAAGAGTCAGAGTCAGGTCTCAAGTCTTTGGTCAAGAGTCAGAATTAGGTCTCAAGTCTTTGGTCATGAGTCAGAGTCAGGTCTCAAGTCTTGTGTCAAGAGTCAGGTCTCATGTCTTTGGTCAAGAGTCAGAGTCAGTTCTCAAGTCTTTGGTCAAGACTCAGAGTCAGGTCTCAAGTCTTTGGTCAAGACTCAGAGTCAGGTCTCAAGTCTTGTGTCAAGAGTCAGAGTCAGGTCTCAAGTATTTGGTTAAGAGTCAGAGTCGGGTCTCAAGTCTTTGGTCAGGAGTCAGAGTCAGGTCTCAAGTCTTGTGTCAAGAGTCAGAGTCAGATCTCAAGTCTTGTGTCAAGAGTCAGAGTCAGGTCTCAAGTCTTGTGTCAAGAGTCAGAGTCAGGTCTCAAGTCTTTGGTCAAGAGTCAGAGTCAGGTCTCAAGTCTTGTGTCAAGAGTCAGAGTCAGGTCTCAAGTCTTGTGTCAAGAGTCAAAGTCAGGTCTCAAGTCTTGTGTCAGGAGTCAGAGTCAGGTCTCAAGTCTTTGGTCAAGAGTCAGTCAGGTCTCAAGTCATGTGTCAAGAGTCAGAGTCAGGTCTCAAGTCTTTGGTCAGGAGTCAGAGTCGGGTCTCAAGTCTTTGGTCAAGAGTCAGTCAGGTCTCAATTATTGTGTCGAGAGTCAGTCAGGTCTCAAGTCTTGTGTCAAGAGTCAGGTCTCAAGTCTTGTGTCAAGAGTCAGTCGGGTCTCAAGTCTTGTGTCAAGAGTCAGTCGGGTCTCAAGTCTTGTATCAAGAGTCAGTCAGGTCTCAAGTATTGTGTCAAGAGTCAGAGTCAGGTCTGAAGTCTGGTCAAGAGTCAGAGTAAGGTCTCAAGTATTGTTTCAAGAGTCAGAGTCATGTCTCAAGTATTGTGTCAAGAGTCAGAGTCAGGTCTCAAGTCTTGTGTCAAGAGTCAAAGTCAGGTCTCAAGTCTTGTGTCAGGAGTCAGAGTCAGGTCTCAAGTCTTTGGTCAAGAGTCAGTCAGGTCTCAAGTCATGTGTCAAGAGTCAGAGTCAGGTCTCAAGTCATGTGTCAAGAGTCAGAGTCAGGTCTCAAGTCTTGTGTCAAGAGTCAGTCAGGTCTCAAGTCTTTGGTCAAGAGTCAGAGTCAGGTCTCAAGTATTTGGTCAAGAGTCAGAGTCAGGTCTCAAATCTTGTCAAGAGTCAGAGTCAGGTCTCAAGTCTTTGGTCAAGAGTCAGAGTCAGGTCTCAAGTCTTTGGTTAAGAGTCAGAGTCAGGTCTCAAGTCTTGTCAAGAGTCAGAGTCAGGTCTCAAGTCTTTGGTCAAGAGTCAGGTCTCAAATCTTATGTCAAGAGTCAGTCGGGTCTCAAGTCTTGTGTCAAGAGTCAGAGTCAGGTCTCAAGTCTTGTGTCAAGAGTCAGAGTCAGATCTCAAGTCTTGTGTCAAGAGTCAGAGTCAGGTCTCAAGTCTTGTGTCAAGAGTCAGAATTAGGTCTCAAGTCTTTGGTCATGAGTCAGAGTCAGGTCTCAAATCTTGTCAAGAGTCAGAGTCGGGTCTCAAGTCTTTGGTCAAGAGTCAGAGTCAGGTCTCAAATCTTGTCAAGAGTCAGAGTCAGGTCTCAAGTCTTTGGTCAAGAGTCAGAGTCAGGTCTCAAGTCTTGTCAAGAGTCAGAGTCAGGTCTCAAGTCTTTGGTCAAGAGTCAGGTCTCAAGTCTTATGTCAAGAGTCAGTCGGGTCTCAAGTCTTGTGTCAAGAGTCAGGTCTCAAGTCTTGTGTCAAGAGTCAGAGTCAGGTCTCAAGTCTTGTGTCAAGAGTCAGTCAGGTCTCAAGTCTTTGGTCAAGAGTCAGAGTCAGATCTCAAGTCTTGTGTCAAGAGTCAGAGTCAGGTCTCAAGTCTTGTGTCGAGAGTCAGTCAGGTCTCAAGTCTTTGGTCAAGAGTCAGAGTCAGATCTCAAGTCTTGTGTCAAGAGTCAGAGTCAGGTCTCAAGTCTTGTGTCAAGAGTCAGAGTCAGGTCTCAAGTCTTTGGTCAAGAGTCAGAATTAGGTCTCAAGTCTTTGGTCATGAGTCAGTGTCAGGTCTCAAGTCTTTGGTCATGAGTCAGTGTCAGGTCTCAAGTCTTGTGTCAAGAGTCAGGTCTCAAGTCTTTGGTCAAGAGTCAGAGTCAGGTCTCAAGTCTTGTGTCAAGAGTCAGTCGGGTCTCAAGTCTTGTGTCAAGAGTCAGTCAGGTCTCAAGTCTTGTGTCAAGAGTCAGAGTCAGGTCTCAAGTCTTTGGTCAAGAGTCAGAGTCAGGTCTCAAGTCTTGTGTCAAGAGTCAGTCAGGTCTCAAGTCTTGTGTCAAGAGTCAAAGTCAGGTCTCAAGTCTTGTGTCAAGAGTCAGAGTCAGGTCTCAAGTATTTGGTCAAGACTCAGAGTCAGGTCTCAAGTCTTGTGTCAAGAGTCAGAGTCAGGTCTCAAGTATTTGGTTAAGAGTCAGAGTCGGGTCTCAAGTCTTTGGTCAGGAGTCAGTCAGGTCTCAAGTCTTGTGTCAAGAGTCAGAGTCAGGTCTCAAGTCTTGTGTCAAGAGTCAGGTCTCAAGTCTTGTGTCAAGAGTCAGGTCTCAAGTCTTGTCAAGAGTCAGAGTCAGGTCTCAAGTCTTTGGTCAAAGTCAGGTCTCAAGTCTTTGGTCAAGAGTCAGGTCTCAAGTCTTTGGTCAAGACTCAGGTCTCAAGTCTTGTGTCAAGAGTCAGAGTCAGGTCTCAAGTCTTGTGTCAAGAGTCAGGTCTCAAGTCTTGTGTCAAGAGTCAGGTCTCAAGTCTTGTCAAGAGTCAGAGTCAGGTCTCAAGTCTTTGGTCAAGAGTCAGGTCTCAAGTCTTTGGTCAAGAGTCAGGTCTCAAGTCTTTGGTCAAGACTCAGGTCTCAAGTCATGTGTCAAGAGTCAGAGTCAGGTCTCAAGTCTTGTGTCAAGAGTCAGGTCTCAAGTCTTGTGTCAAGAGTCAGGTCTCAAGTCTTGTCAAGAGTCAGAGTCAGGTCTCAAGTCTTTGGTCAAGAGTCAGGTCTCAAGTCTTTGGTCAAGACTCAGGTCTCAAGTCATGTGTCAAGAGTCAGAGTCAGGTCTCAAGTCTTGTGTCAAGAGTCAGAGTCAGGTCTCAAGTCTTGTGTCAAGAGTCAGTCAGGTCTCAAGTCTTTGGTCAAGAGTCAGAGTCAGGTCTCAAGTCTTGTGTCAAGAGTCAGAGTCAGGTCTCAAGTCTTGTGTCAAGAGTCAGAGTCAGGTCTCAAGTCTTTGGTCAAGAGTCAGAATTAGGTCTCAAGTCTTTGGTCATGAGTCAGAGTCAGGTCTCATGTCTTTGGTCAAGAGTCAGAGTCAGTTCTCAAGTCTTTGGTCAAGACTCAGAGTCAGGTCTCAAGTCTTTGGTCAAGAGTCAGAGTCAGGTCTCAAGTCTTGTGTCAAGAGTCAGAGTCAGGTCTCAAGTCTTTGGTCAAGAGTCAGAGTCAGGTCTCAAGTCATGTGTCAAGAGTCAGAGACAGGTCTCAAGTATTTGGTCAAGACTCAGAGTCAGGTCTCAAGTCTTGTGTCAAGAGTCAGTCAGGTCTCAAGTCTTGTGTCAAGAGTCAGTCGGGTCTCAAGTCTTGTGTCAAGAGTCAGGTCTCAAGTCTTTGGTCAAGAGTCAGAGTCAGGTCTCAAGTCTTGTGTCAAGAGTCAGTCAGGTCTCAAGTCTTGTGTCAAGAGTCAGTCGGGTCTCAAGTCTTGTGTCAAGAGTCAGTCAGGTCTCAAGTCTTGTGTCAAGAGTCAGAGTCAGGTCTCAAGTCTTTGGTCAAGAGTCAGAGTCAGGTCTCAAGTCTTGTGTCAAGAGTCAGTCAGGTCTCAAGTCTTGTGTCAAGAGTCAAAGTCAGGTCTCAAGTCTTGTGTCAAGAGTCAGAGTCAGGTCTCAAGTATTTGGTCAAGACTCAGAGTCAGGTCTCAAGTCTTGTGTCAAGAGTCAGAGTCAGGTCTCAAGTATTTGGTTAAGAGTCAGAGTCGGGTCTCAAGTCTTTGGTCAGGAGTCAGTCAGGTCTCAAGTCTTGTGTCAAGAGTCAGAGTCAGGTCTCAAGTCTTGTGTCAAGAGTCAGGTCTCAAGTCTTGTGTCAAGAGTCAGGTCTCAAGTCTTGTCAAGAGTCAGAGTCAGGTCTCAAGTCTTTGGTCAAGAGTCAGGTCTCAAGTCTTTGGTCAAGAGTCAGGTCTCAAGTCTTTGGTCAAGACTCAGGTCTCAAGTCATGTGTCAAGAGTCAGAGTCAGGTCTCAAGTATTTGGTTAAGAGTCAGAGTCGGGTCTCAAGTCTTTGGTCAGGAGTCAGAGTCAGGTCTCAAGTCTTGTGTCAAGAGTCAGAGTCAGGTCTCAAGTCTTGTGTCAAGAGTCAGGTCTCAAGTCTTGTGTCAAGAGTCAGGTCTCAAGTCTTGTCAAGAGTCAGAGTCAGGTCTCAAGTCTTTGGTCAAGACTCAGGTCTCAAGTCATGTGTCAAGAGTCAGGTCTCAAGTCTTGTGTCAAGAGTTAGAGTCAGGTCTCAAGTCTTGTGTCAAGAGTCAAAGTCAGGTCTCAAGTCTAGTGTCAAGAGTCAGAGTCAGGTCTCAAGTCATTGGTCAAGAGTCAGTCAGGTCTCAAGTCATATGTCAAGAGTCAGAGTCAAGTCATGTGTCAAGAGTCAGAGTCAGGTCTCAAGTCTTTGGTCAAGAGTCAGAGTCAGGTCTCAAGTCTTGTGTCAAGAGTCAGAGTCAGGTCTCAAGTCTTGTGTCAAGAGTCAGAGTCAGGTCTCAAGTCTTTGGTCAAGAGTCAGAATTAGGTCTCAAGTCTTTGGTCATGAGTCAGTGTCAGGTCTCAAGTCTTTGGTCATGAGTCAGTGTCAGGTCTCAAGTCTTGTGTCAAGAGTCAGGTCTCAAGTCTTTGGTCAAGAGTCAGAGTCAGGTCTCAAGTCTTGTGTCAAGAGTCAGTCAGGTCTCAAGTCTTGTGTCAAGAGTCAGTCGGGTCTCAAGTCTTGTGTCAAGAGTCAGTCAGGTCTCAAGTCTTGTGTCAAGAGTCAGAGTCAGGTCTCAAGTCTTTGGTCAAGAGTCAGAGTCAGGTCTCAAGTCTTGTGTCAAGAGTCAGTCAGGTCTCAAGTCTTGTGTCAAGAGTCAAAGTCAGGTCTCAAGTCTTGTGTCAAGAGTCAGAGTCAGGTCTCAAGTATTTGGTCAAGACTCAGAGTCAGGTCTCAAGTCTTGTGTCAAGAGTCAGAGTCAGGTCTCAAGTCTTTGGTCAAGAGTCAGAGTCAGGTCTCAAGTCTTGTCAAGAGTCAGAGTCAGGTCTCAAGTCTTTGGTCAAGAGTCAGGTCTCAAGTCTTATGTCAAGAGTCAGTCGGGTCTCAAGTCTTGTGTCAAGAGTCAGGTCTCAAGTCTTGTGTCAAGAGTCAGAGTCAGGTCTCAAGTCTTGTGTCAAGAGTCAGTCAGGTCTCAAGTCTTGTGTCAAGAGTCAGTCAGGTCTCAAGTCTTTGGTCAAGAGTCAGAGTCAGATCTCAAGTCTTGTGTCAAGAGTCAGAGTCAGGTCTCAAGTCTTGTGTCAAGAGTCAGAATTAGGTCTCAAGTCTTTGGTCATGAGTCAGAGTCAGGTCTCAAGTCTTGTGTCAAGAGTCAGGTCTCAAGTCTTTGGTCAAGAGTCAGAGTCAGGTCTCAAGTCTTGTGTCAAGAGTCAGTCGGGTCTCAAGTCTTGTGTCAAGAGTCAGTCAGGTCTCAAGTCTTATGTCAAGAGTCAGTCAGGTCTCAAGTCTTTGGTCAAGAGTCAGAGTCAGGTCTCAAGTCTTGTGTCAAGAGTCAGAGTCAGGTCTCAAGTCTTGTGTCAAGAGTCAAAGTCAGGTCTCAAGTCTTGTGTCAAGCGTCAGTCAGGTCTCAAGTCTTTCGTCAAGAGTCAGAGTCAGGTCTCAAGTATTTGGTCAAGAGTCAGAGTCAGGTCTCAAGTATTTGGTCAAGAGTCAGATTCAGGTCTCAAATCTTGTCAAGAGTCAGAGTCAGGTCTCAAGTCTTTGGTCAAGAGTCAGAGTCAGGTCTCAAGTCTTTGGTCAAGAGTCAGAGTCAGGTCTCAAGTCTTGTCAAGAGTCAGAGTCAGGTCTCAAGTCTTTGGTCAAGAGTCAGTCAGGTCTCAAGTCTTGTGTCAAGAGTCAGTCAGGTCTCAAGTCTTGTGTCAAGAGTCAGGTCTCAAGTCTTGTGTCAAGAGTCAGTCGGGTCTCAAGTCTTGTGTCAAGAGTCAGAGTCAGGTCTCAAGTCTTGTGTCAAGAGTCAGAGTCAGGTCTCAAGTCTTGTGTCGAGAGTCAGTCAGGTCTCAAGTCTTTGGTCAAGAGTCAGAGTCAGATCTCAAGTCTTGTGTCAAGAGTCAGAGTCAGGTCTCAAGTCTTGTGTCAAGAGTCAGAGTCAGGTCTCAAGTCTTTGGTCAAGAGTCAGAATTAGGTCTCAAGTCTTTGGTCATGAGTCAGTGTCAGGTCTCAAGTCTTTGGTCATGAGTCAGTGTCAGGTCTCAAGTCTTGTGTCAAGAGTCAGGTCTCAAGTCTTTGGTCAAGAGTCAGAGTCAGGTCTCAAGTCTTGTGTCAAGAGTCAGTCGGGTCTCAAGTCTTGTGTCAAGAGTCAGTCAGGTCTCAAGTCTTGTGTCAAGAGTCAGAGTCAGGTCTCAAGTCTTTGGTCAAGAGTCAGAGTCAGGTCTCAAGTCTTGTGTCAAGAGTCAGTCAGGTCTCAAGTCTTGTGTCAAGAGTCAAAGTCAGGTCTCAAGTCTTGTGTCAAGAGTCAGAGTCAGGTCTCAAGTATTTGGTCAAGACTCAGAGTCAGGTCTCAAGTCTTGTGTCAAGAGTCAGAGTCAGGTCTCAAGTATTTGGTTAAGAGTCAGAGTCGGGTCTCAAGTCTTTGGTCAGGAGTCAGTCAGGTCTCAAGTCTTGTGTCAAGAGTCAGAGTCAGGTCTCAAGTCTTGTGTCAAGAGTCAGGTCTCAAGTCTTGTGTCAAGAGTCAGGTCTCAAGTCTTGTCAAGAGTCAGAGTCAGGTCTCAAGTCTTTGGTCAAGAGTCAGGTCTCAAGTCTTTGGTCAAGAGTCAGGTCTCAAGTCTTTGGTCAAGACTCAGGTCTCAAGTCATGTGTCAAGAGTCAGAGTCAGGTCTCAAGTCTTGTGTCAAGAGTCAGGTCTCAAGTCTTGTGTCAAGAGTCAGGTCTCAAGTCTTGTCAAGAGTCAGAGTCAGGTCTCAAGTCTTTGGTCAAGAGTCAGGTCTCAAGTCTTTGGTCAAGACTCAGGTCTCAAGTCATGTGTCAAGAGTCAGAGTCAGGTCTCAAGTCTTGTGTCAAGAGTCAGAGTCAGGTCTCAAGTCTTGTGTCAAGAGTCAGTCAGGTCTCAAGTCTTTGGTCAAGAGTCAGAGTCAGGTCTCAAGTCTTGTGTCAAGAGTCAGAGTCAGGTCTCAAGTCTTGTGTCAAGAGTCAGAGTCAGGTCTCAAGTCTTTGGTCAAGAGTCAGAATTAGGTCTCAAGTCTTTGGTCATGAGTCAGAGTCAGGTCTCATGTCTTTGGTCAAGAGTCAGAGTCAGTTCTCAAGTCTTTGGTCAAGACTCAGAGTCAGGTCTCAAGTCTTTGGTCAAGAGTCAGAGTCAGGTCTCAAGTCTTGTGTCAAGAGTCAGAGTCAGGTCTCAAGTCTTTGGTCAAGAGTCAGAGTCAGGTCTCAAGTCATGTGTCAAGAGTCAGAGTCAGGTCTCAAGTCTTGTGTCAAGAGTCAGTCAGGTCTCAAGTCTTGTGTCAAGAGTCAGTCGGGTCTCAAGTCTTGTGTCAAGAGTCAGGTCTCAAGTCTTTGGTCAAGAGTCAGAGTCAGGTCTCAAGTCTTGTGTCACGAGTCAGTCAGGTCTCAAGTCTTGTGTCAAGAGTCAGTCGGGTCTCAAGTCTTGTGTCAAGAGTCAGTCAGGTCTCAAGTCTTGTGTCAAGAGTCAGAGTCAGGTCTCAAGTCTTTGGTCAAGAGTCAGAGTCAGGTCTCAAGTCTTGTGTCAAGAGTCAGTCAGGTCTCAAGTCTTGTGTCAAGAGTCAAAGTCAGGTCTCAAGTCTTGTGTCAAGAGTCAGAGTCAGGTCTCAAGTATTTGGTCAAGACTCAGAGTCAGGTCTCAAGTCTTGTGTCAAGAGTCAGAGTCAGGTCTCAAGTATTTGGTTAAGAGTCAGAGTCGGGTCTCAAGTCTTTGGTCAGGAGTCAGTCAGGTCTCAAGTCTTGTGTCAAGAGTCAGAGTCAGGTCTCAAGTCTTGTGTCAAGAGTCAGGTCTCAAGTCTTGTGTCAAGAGTCAGGTCTCAAGTCTTGTCAAGAGTCAGAGTCAGGTCTCAAGTCTTTGGTCAAGAGTCAGGTCTCAAGTCTTTGGTCAAGAGTCAGGTCTCAAGTCTTTGGTCAAGACTCAGGTCTCAAGTCATGTGTCAAGAGTCAGAGTCAGGTCTCAAGTCTTGTGTCAAGAGTCAGGTCTCAAGTCTTTGGTCAAGAGTCAGAGTCAGGTCTCAAGTCTTGTGTCAAGAGTCAGTCGGGTCTCAAGTCTTGTGTCAAGAGTCAGATTCAGGTCTCAAGTCTTTGGTCAAGAGTCAGAGTCAGGTCTCAAGTCTTGTGTCAAGAGTCAGGTCTCAAGTCTTTGGTCAAGAGTCAGAGTCAGGTCTCAAGTCTTGTGTCAAGAGTCAGTCGGGTCTCAAGTCTTGTGTCAAGAGTCAGAGTCAGGTCTCAAGTCTTTGGTCAAGAGTCAGAATTAGGTCTCAAGTCTTTGGTCATGAGTCAGAGTCAGGTCTCAAGTCTTGTGTCAAGAGTCAGGTCTCATGTCTTTGGTCAAGAGTCAGAGTCAGTTCTCAAGTCTTTGGTCAAGACTCAGAGTCAGGTCTCAAGTCTTTGGTCAAGACTCAGAGTCAGGTCTCAAGTCTTGTGTCAAGAGTCAGAGTCAGGTCTCAAGTATTTGGTTAAGAGTCAGAGTCGGGTCTCAAGTCTTTGGTCAGGAGTCAGAGTCAGGTCTCAAGTCTTGTGTCAAGAGTCAGAGTCAGATCTCAAGTCTTGTGTCAAGAGTCAGAGTCAGGTCTCAAGTCTTGTGTCAAGAGTCAGAGTCAGGTCTCAAGTCTTTGGTCAAGAGTCAGAGTCAGGTCTCAAGTCTTTGGTCAAGAGTCAGAGTCAGGTCTCAAGTCTTGTGTCAAGAGTCAGAGTCAGGTCTCAAGTCTTTGGTCAAGAGTCAGAGTCAGGTCTCAAGTATTTGGTCAAGAGTCAGAGTCAGGTCTCAAATCTTGTCAAGAGTCAGAGTCAGGTCTCAAGTCTTTGGTCAAGAGTCAGAGTCAGGTCTCAAGTCTTTGGTTAAGAGTCAGAGTCAGGTCTCAAGTCTTGTCAAGAGTCAGAGTCAGGTCTCAAGTCTTTGGTCAAGAGTCAGGTCTCAAATCTTATGTCAAGAGTCAGTCGGGTCTCAAGTCTTGTGTCAAGAGTCAGAGTCAGGTCTCAAGTCTTGTGTCAAGAGTCAGAGTCAGATCTCAAGTCTTGTGTCAAGAGTCAGAGTCAGGTCTCAAGTCTTGTGTCAAGAGTCAGAATTAGGTCTCAAGTCTTTGGTCATGAGTCAGAGTCAGGTCTCAAATCTTGTCAAGAGTCAGAGTCAGGTCTCAAGTCTTTGGTCAAGAGTCAGAGTCAGGTCTCAAATCTTGTCAAGAGTCAGAGTCAGGTCTCAAGTCTTTGGTCAAGAGTCAGAGTCAGGTCTCAAGTCTTGTCAAGAGTCAGAGTCAGGTCTCAAGTCTTTGGTCAAGAGTCAGGTCTCAAGTCTTATGTCAAGAGTCAGTCGGGTCTCAAGTCTTGTGTCAAGAGTCAGGTCTCAAGTCTTGTGTCAAGAGTCAGAGTCAGGTCTCAAGTCTTGTGTCAAGAGTCAGTCAGGTCTCAAGTCTTTGGTCAAGAGTCAGAGTCAGATCTCAAGTCTTGTGTCAAGAGTCAGAGTCAGGTCTCAAGTCTTGTGTCAAGAGTCAGAATTAGGTCTCAAGTCTTTGGTCATGAGTCAGAGTCAGGTCTCAAGTCTTGTGTCAAGAGTCAGGTCTCAAGTCTTTGGTCAAGAGTCAGAGTCAGGTCTCAAGTCTTGTGTCAAGAGTCAGTCGGGTCTCAAGTCTTGTGTCAAGAGTCAGTCAGGTCTCAAGTCTTATGTCAAGAGTCAGTCAGGTCTCAAGTCTTTGGTCAAGAGTCAGAGTCAGGTCTCAAGTCTTGTGTCAAGAGTCAGAGTCAGGTCTCAAGTCTTGTGTCAAGAGTCAAAGTCAGGTCTCAAGTCTTGTGTCAAGCGTCAGTCAGGTCTCAAGTCTTTCGTCAAGAGTCAGAGTCAGGTCTCAAGTATTTGGTCAAGAGTCAGAGTCAGGTCTCAAGTATTTGGTCAAGAGTCAGATTCAGGTCTCAAATCTTGTCAAGAGTCAGAGTCAGGTCTCAAGTCTTTGGTCAAGAGTCAGAGTCAGGTCTCAAGTCTTTGGTCAAGAGTCAGAGTCAGGTCTCAAGTCTTGTCAAGAGTCAGAGTCAGGTCTCAAGTCTTTGGTCAAGAGTCAGTCAGGTCTCAAGTCTTGTGTCAAGAGTCAGTCAGGTCTCAAGTCTTGTGTCAAGAGTCAGGTCTCAAGTCTTGTGTCAAGAGTCAGTCGGGTCTCAAGTCTTGTGTCAAGAGTCAGAGTCAGGTCTCAAGTCTTGTGTCAAGAGTCAGAGTCAGGTCTCAAGTCTTGTGTCGAGAGTCAGTCAGGTCTCAAGTCTTTGGTCAAGAGTCAGAGTCAGATCTCAAGTCTTGTGTCAAGAGTCAGAGTCAGGTCTCAAGTCTTGTGTCAAGAGTCAGAGTCAGGTCTCAAGTCTTTGGTCAAGAGTCAGAATTAGGTCTCAAGTCTTTGGTCATGAGTCAGAGTCGGGTCTCAAGTCTTTGGTCAGGAGTCAGTCAGGTCTCAAGTCTTGTGTCAAGAGTCAGAGTCAGGTCTCAAGTCTTGTGTCAAGAGTCAGGTCTCAAGTCTTGTGTCAAGAGTCAGGTCTCAAGTCTTTGGTCAAGAGTCAGAGTCAGGTCTCAAGTCTTGTGTCAAGAGTCAGAGTCAGGTCTCAAGTCTTGTGTCAAGAGTCAGAGTCAGGTCTCAAGTCTTTGGTCAAGAGTCAGAATTAGGTCTCAAGTCTTTGGTCATGAGTCAGAGTCAGGTCTCATGTCTTTGGTCAAGAGTCAGAGTCAGTTCTCAAGTCTTTGGTCAAGACTCAGAGTCAGGTCTCAAGTCTTTGGTCAAGAGTCAGAGTCAGGTCTCAAGTCTTGTGTCAAGAGTCAGAGTCAGGTCTCAAGTCTTTGGTCAAGAGTCAGAGTCAGGTCTCAAGTCATGTGTCAAGAGTCAGAGTCAGGTCTCAAGTATTTGGTCAAGACTCAGAGTCAGGTCTCAAGTCTTGTGTCAAGAGTCAGTCAGGTCTCAAGTCTTGTGTCAAGAGTCAGTCGGGTCTCAAGTCTTGTGTCAAGAGTCAGGTCTCAAGTCTTTGGTCAAGAGTCAGAGTCAGGTCTCAAGTCTTGTGTCACGAGTCAGTCGGGTCTCAAGTCTTGTGTCAAGAGTCAGTCGGGTCTCAAGTCTTGTGTCAAGAGTCAGTCAGGTCTCAAGTCTTGTGTCAAGAGTCAGAGTCAGGTCTCAAGTCTTTGGTCAAGAGTCAGAGTCAGGTCTCAAGTCTTGTGTCAAGAGTCAGTCAGGTCTCAAGTCTTGTGTCAAGAGTCAAAGTCAGGTCTCAAGTCTTGTGTCAAGAGTCAGAGTCAGGTCTCAAGTATTTGGTCAAGACTCAGAGTCAGGTCTCAAGTCTTGTGTCAAGAGTCAGAGTCAGGTCTCAAGTATTTGGTTAAGAGTCAGAGTCGGGTCTCAAGTCTTTGGTCAGGAGTCAGTCAGGTCTCAAGTCTTGTGTCAAGAGTCAGAGTCAGGTCTCAAGTCTTGTGTCAAGAGTCAGGTCTCAAGTCTTGTGTCAAGAGTCAGGTCTCAAGTCTTGTCAAGAGTCAGAGTCAGGTCTCAAGTCTTTGGTCAAGAGTCAGGTCTCAAGTCTTTGGTCAAGAGTCAGGTCTCAAGTCTTTGGTCAAGACTCAGGTCTCAAGTCATGTGTCAAGAGTCAGAGTCAGGTCTCAAGTCTTGTGTCAAGAGTCAGGTCTCAAGTCTTTGGTCAAGAGTCAGAGTCAGGTCTCAAGTCTTGTGTCAAGAGTCAGTCGGGTCTCAAGTCTTGTGTCAAGAGTCAGAGTCAGGTCTCAAGTCTTTGGTCAAGAGTCAGAGTCAGGTCTCAAGTCTTGTGTCAAGAGTCAGGTCTCAAGTCTTTGGTCAAGAGTCAGAGTCAGGTCTCAAGTCTTGTGTCAAGAGTCAGTCGGGTCTCAAGTCTTGTGTCAAGAGTCAGAGTCAGGTCTCAAGTCTTTGGTCAAGAGTCAGAATTAGGTCTCAAGTCTTTGGTCATGAGTCAGAGTCAGGTCTCAAGTCTTGTGTCAAGAGTCAGGTCTCATGTCTTTGGTCAAGAGTCAGAGTCAGTTCTCAAGTCTTTGGTCAAGACTCAGAGTCAGGTCTCAAGTCTTTGGTCAAGACTCAGAGTCAGGTCTCAAGTCTTGTGTCAAGAGTCAGAGTCAGGTCTCAAGTATTTGGTTAAGAGTCAGAGTCGGGTCTCAAGTCTTTGGTCAGGAGTCAGAGTCAGGTCTCAAGTCTTGTGTCAAGAGTCAGAGTCAGATCTCAAGTCTTGTGTCAAGAGTCAGAGTCAGGTCTCAAGTCTTGTGTCAAGAGTCAGAGTCAGGTCTCAAGTCTTTGGTCAAGAGTCAGAGTCAGGTCTCAAGTCTTGTGTCAAGAGTCAGAGTCAGGTCTCAAGTCTTGTGTCAAGAGTCAAAGTCAGGTCTCAAGTCTTGTGTCAGGAGTCAGAGTCAGGTCTCAAGTCTTTGGTCAAGAGTCAGTCAGGTCTCAAGTCATGTGTCAAGAGTCAGAGTCAGGTCTCAAGTCTTTGGTCAGGAGTCAGAGTCGGGTCTCAAGTCTTTGGTCAAGAGTCAGTCAGGTCTCAATTATTGTGTCGAGAGTCAGTCAGGTCTCAAGTCTTGTGTCAAGAGTCAGGTCTCAAGTCTTGTGTCAAGAGTCAGTCGGGTCTCAAGTCTTGTGTCAAGAGTCAGTCGGGTCTCAAGTCTTGTATCAAGAGTCAGTCAGGTCTCAAGTATTGTGTCAAGAGTCAGAGTCAGGTCTGAAGTCTGGTCAAGAGTCAGAGTAAGGTCTCAAGTATTGTTTCAAGAGTCAGAGTCATGTCTCAAGTATTGTGTCAAGAGTCAGAGTCAGGTCTCAAGTCTTGTGTCAAGAGTCAAAGTCAGGTCTCAAGTCTTGTGTCAGGAGTCAGAGTCAGGTCTCAAGTCTTTGGTCAAGAGTCAGTCAGGTCTCAAGTCATGTGTCAAGAGTCAGAGTCAGGTCTCAAGTCATGTGTCAAGAGTCAGAGTCAGGTCTCAAGTCTTGTGTCAAGAGTCAGTCAGGTCTCAAGTCTTTGGTCAAGAGTCAGAGTCAGGTCTCAAGTATTTGGTCAAGAGTCAGAGTCAGGTCTCAAATCTTGTCAAGAGTCAGAGTCAGGTCTCAAGTCTTTGGTCAAGAGTCAGAGTCAGGTCTCAAGTCTTTGGTTAAGAGTCAGAGTCAGGTCTCAAGTCTTGTCAAGAGTCAGAGTCAGGTCTCAAGTCTTTGGTCAAGAGTCAGGTCTCAAATCTTATGTCAAGAGTCAGTCGGGTCTCAAGTCTTGTGTCAAGAGTCAGAGTCAGGTCTCAAGTCTTGTGTCAAGAGTCAGAGTCAGATCTCAAGTCTTGTGTCAAGAGTCAGAGTCAGGTCTCAAGTCTTGTGTCAAGAGTCAGAATTAGGTCTCAAGTCTTTGGTCATGAGTCAGAGTCAGGTCTCAAATCTTGTCAAGAGTCAGAGTCGGGTCTCAAGTCTTTGGTCAAGAGTCAGAGTCAGGTCTCAAATCTTGTCAAGAGTCAGAGTCAGGTCTCAAGTCTTTGGTCAAGAGTCAGAGTCAGGTCTCAAGTCTTGTCAAGAGTCAGAGTCAGGTCTCAAGTCTTTGGTCAAGAGTCAGGTCTCAAGTCTTATGTCAAGAGTCAGTCGGGTCTCAAGTCTTGTGTCAAGAGTCAGGTCTCAAGTCTTGTGTCAAGAGTCAGAGTCAGGTCTCAAGTCTTGTGTCAAGAGTCAGTCAGGTCTCAAGTCTTTGGTCAAGAGTCAGAGTCAGATCTCAAGTCTTGTGTCAAGAGTCAGAGTCAGGTCTCAAGTCTTGTGTCGAGAGTCAGTCAGGTCTCAAGTCTTTGGTCAAGAGTCAGAGTCAGATCTCAAGTCTTGTGTCAAGAGTCAGAGTCAGGTCTCAAGTCTTGTGTCAAGAGTCAGAGTCAGGTCTCAAGTCTTTGGTCAAGAGTCAGAATTAGGTCTCAAGTCTTTGGTCATGAGTCAGTGTCAGGTCTCAAGTCTTTGGTCATGAGTCAGTGTCAGGTCTCAAGTCTTGTGTCAAGAGTCAGGTCTCAAGTCTTTGGTCAAGAGTCAGAGTCAGGTCTCAAGTCTTGTGTCAAGAGTCAGTCGGGTCTCAAGTCTTGTGTCAAGAGTCAGTCAGGTCTCAAGTCTTGTGTCAAGAGTCAGAGTCAGGTCTCAAGTCTTTGGTCAAGAGTCAGAGTCAGGTCTCAAGTCTTGTGTCAAGAGTCAGTCAGGTCTCAAGTCTTGTGTCAAGAGTCAAAGTCAGGTCTCAAGTCTTGTGTCAAGAGTCAGAGTCAGGTCTCAAGTATTTGGTCAAGACTCAGAGTCAGGTCTCAAGTCTTGTGTCAAGAGTCAGAGTCAGGTCTCAAGTATTTGGTTAAGAGTCAGAGTCGGGTCTCAAGTCTTTGGTCAGGAGTCAGTCAGGTCTCAAGTCTTGTGTCAAGAGTCAGAGTCAGGTCTCAAGTCTTGTGTCAAGAGTCAGGTCTCAAGTCTTGTGTCAAGAGTCAGGTCTCAAGTCTTGTCAAGAGTCAGAGTCAGGTCTCAAGTCTTTGGTCAAAGTCAGGTCTCAAGTCTTTGGTCAAGAGTCAGGTCTCAAGTCTTTGGTCAAGACTCAGGTCTCAAGTCTTGTGTCAAGAGTCAGAGTCAGGTCTCAAGTCTTGTGTCAAGAGTCAGGTCTCAAGTCTTGTGTCAAGAGTCAGGTCTCAAGTCTTGTCAAGAGTCAGAGTCAGGTCTC
Organism: Anarhichas minor; assembly: GCF_050575085.1. NCBI lineage: Eukaryota > Metazoa > Chordata > Actinopteri > Perciformes > Anarhichadidae > Anarhichas > Anarhichas minor. The sequence goes on along the minus strand of NW_027466483.1, from coordinate 3,227,772 downwards.
AAGTCTTTGGTCAAGAGTCAGGTCTCAAGTCTTTGGTCAAGAGTCAGGTCTCAAGTCTTTGGTCAAGACTCAGGTCTCAAGTCATGTGTCAAGAGTCAGAGTCAGGTCTCAAGTCTTGTGTCAAGAGTCAGGTCTCAAGTCTTGTGTCAAGAGTCAGGTCTCAAGTCTTGTCAAGAGTCAGAGTCAGGTCTCAAGTCTTTGGTCAAGAGTCAGGTCTCAAGTCTTTGGTCAAGACTCAGGTCTCAAGTCATGTGTCAAGAGTCAGAGTCAGGTCTCAAGTCTTGTGTCAAGAGTCAGAGTCAGGTCTCAAGTCTTGTGTCAAGAGTCAGTCAGGTCTCAAGTCTTTGGTCAAGAGTCAGAGTCAGGTCTCAAGTCTTGTGTCAAGAGTCAGAGTCAGGTCTCAAGTCTTGTGTCAAGAGTCAGAGTCAGGTCTCAAGTCTTTGGTCAAGAGTCAGAATTAGGTCTCAAGTCTTTGGTCATGAGTCAGAGTCAGGTCTCATGTCTTTGGTCAAGAGTCAGAGTCAGTTCTCAAGTCTTTGGTCAAGACTCAGAGTCAGGTCTCAAGTCTTTGGTCAAGAGTCAGAGTCAGGTCTCAAGTCTTGTGTCAAGAGTCAGAGTCAGGTCTCAAGTCTTTGGTCAAGAGTCAGAGTCAGGTCTCAAGTCATGTGTCAAGAGTCAGAGACAGGTCTCAAGTATTTGGTCAAGACTCAGAGTCAGGTCTCAAGTCTTGTGTCAAGAGTCAGTCAGGTCTCAAGTCTTGTGTCAAGAGTCAGTCGGGTCTCAAGTCTTGTGTCAAGAGTCAGGTCTCAAGTCTTTGGTCAAGAGTCAGAGTCAGGTCTCAAGTCTTGTGTCAAGAGTCAGTCAGGTCTCAAGTCTTGTGTCAAGAGTCAGTCGGGTCTCAAGTCTTGTGTCAAGAGTCAGTCAGGTCTCAAGTCTTGTGTCAAGAGTCAGAGTCAGGTCTCAAGTCTTTGGTCAAGAGTCAGAGTCAGGTCTCAAGTCTTGTGTCAAGAGTCAGTCAGGTCTCAAGTCTTGTGTCAAGAGTCAAAGTCAGGTCTCAAGTCTTGTGTCAAGAGTCAGAGTCAGGTCTCAAGTATTTGGTCAAGACTCAGAGTCAGGTCTCAAGTCTTGTGTCAAGAGTCAGAGTCAGGTCTCAAGTATTTGGTTAAGAGTCAGAGTCGGGTCTCAAGTCTTTGGTCAGGAGTCAGTCAGGTCTCAAGTCTTGTGTCAAGAGTCAGAGTCAGGTCTCAAGTCTTGTGTCAAGAGTCAGGTCTCAAGTCTTGTGTCAAGAGTCAGGTCTCAAGTCTTGTCAAGAGTCAGAGTCAGGTCTCAAGTCTTTGGTCAAGAGTCAGGTCTCAAGTCTTTGGTCAAGAGTCAGGTCTCAAGTCTTTGGTCAAGACTCAGGTCTCAAGTCATGTGTCAAGAGTCAGAGTCAGGTCTCAAGTATTTGGTTAAGAGTCAGAGTCGGGTCTCAAGTCTTTGGTCAGGAGTCAGAGTCAGGTCTCAAGTCTTGTGTCAAGAGTCAGAGTCAGGTCTCAAGTCTTGTGTCAAGAGTCAGGTCTCAAGTCTTGTGTCAAGAGTCAGGTCTCAAGTCTTGTCAAGAGTCAGAGTCAGGTCTCAAGTCTTTGGTCAAGACTCAGGTCTCAAGTCATGTGTCAAGAGTCAGGTCTCAAGTCTTGTGTCAAGAGTTAGAGTCAGGTCTCAAGTCTTGTGTCAAGAGTCAAAGTCAGGTCTCAAGTCTAGTGTCAAGAGTCAGAGTCAGGTCTCAAGTCATTGGTCAAGAGTCAGTCAGGTCTCAAGTCATATGTCAAGAGTCAGAGTCAAGTCATGTGTCAAGAGTCAGAGTCAGGTCTCAAGTCTTTGGTCAAGAGTCAGAGTCAGGTCTCAAGTCTTGTGTCAAGAGTCAGAGTCAGGTCTCAAGTCTTGTGTCAAGAGTCAGAGTCAGGTCTCAAGTCTTTGGTCAAGAGTCAGAATTAGGTCTCAAGTCTTTGGTCATGAGTCAGTGTCAGGTCTCAAGTCTTTGGTCATGAGTCAGTGTCAGGTCTCAAGTCTTGTGTCAAGAGTCAGGTCTCAAGTCTTTGGTCAAGAGTCAGAGTCAGGTCTCAAGTCTTGTGTCAAGAGTCAGTCAGGTCTCAAGTCTTGTGTCAAGAGTCAGTCGGGTCTCAAGTCTTGTGTCAAGAGTCAGTCAGGTCTCAAGTCTTGTGTCAAGAGTCAGAGTCAGGTCTCAAGTCTTTGGTCAAGAGTCAGAGTCAGGTCTCAAGTCTTGTGTCAAGAGTCAGTCAGGTCTCAAGTCTTGTGTCAAGAGTCAAAGTCAGGTCTCAAGTCTTGTGTCAAGAGTCAGAGTCAGGTCTCAAGTATTTGGTCAAGACTCAGAGTCAGGTCTCAAGTCTTGTGTCAAGAGTCAGAGTCAGGTCTCAAGTCTTTGGTCAAGAGTCAGAGTCAGGTCTCAAGTCTTGTCAAGAGTCAGAGTCAGGTCTCAAGTCTTTGGTCAAGAGTCAGGTCTCAAGTCTTATGTCAAGAGTCAGTCGGGTCTCAAGTCTTGTGTCAAGAGTCAGGTCTCAAGTCTTGTGTCAAGAGTCAGAGTCAGGTCTCAAGTCTTGTGTCAAGAGTCAGTCAGGTCTCAAGTCTTGTGTCAAGAGTCAGTCAGGTCTCAAGTCTTTGGTCAAGAGTCAGAGTCAGATCTCAAGTCTTGTGTCAAGAGTCAGAGTCAGGTCTCAAGTCTTGTGTCAAGAGTCAGAATTAGGTCTCAAGTCTTTGGTCATGAGTCAGAGTCAGGTCTCAAGTCTTGTGTCAAGAGTCAGGTCTCAAGTCTTTGGTCAAGAGTCAGAGTCAGGTCTCAAGTCTTGTGTCAAGAGTCAGTCGGGTCTCAAGTCTTGTGTCAAGAGTCAGTCAGGTCTCAAGTCTTATGTCAAGAGTCAGTCAGGTCTCAAGTCTTTGGTCAAGAGTCAGAGTCAGGTCTCAAGTCTTGTGTCAAGAGTCAGAGTCAGGTCTCAAGTCTTGTGTCAAGAGTCAAAGTCAGGTCTCAAGTCTTGTGTCAAGCGTCAGTCAGGTCTCAAGTCTTTCGTCAAGAGTCAGAGTCAGGTCTCAAGTATTTGGTCAAGAGTCAGAGTCAGGTCTCAAGTATTTGGTCAAGAGTCAGATTCAGGTCTCAAATCTTGTCAAGAGTCAGAGTCAGGTCTCAAGTCTTTGGTCAAGAGTCAGAGTCAGGTCTCAAGTCTTTGGTCAAGAGTCAGAGTCAGGTCTCAAGTCTTGTCAAGAGTCAGAGTCAGGTCTCAAGTCTTTGGTCAAGAGTCAGTCAGGTCTCAAGTCTTGTGTCAAGAGTCAGTCAGGTCTCAAGTCTTGTGTCAAGAGTCAGGTCTCAAGTCTTGTGTCAAGAGTCAGTCGGGTCTCAAGTCTTGTGTCAAGAGTCAGAGTCAGGTCTCAAGTCTTGTGTCAAGAGTCAGAGTCAGGTCTCAAGTCTTGTGTCGAGAGTCAGTCAGGTCTCAAGTCTTTGGTCAAGAGTCAGAGTCAGATCTCAAGTCTTGTGTCAAGAGTCAGAGTCAGGTCTCAAGTCTTGTGTCAAGAGTCAGAGTCAGGTCTCAAGTCTTTGGTCAAGAGTCAGAATTAGGTCTCAAGTCTTTGGTCATGAGTCAGTGTCAGGTCTCAAGTCTTTGGTCATGAGTCAGTGTCAGGTCTCAAGTCTTGTGTCAAGAGTCAGGTCTCAAGTCTTTGGTCAAGAGTCAGAGTCAGGTCTCAAGTCTTGTGTCAAGAGTCAGTCGGGTCTCAAGTCTTGTGTCAAGAGTCAGTCAGGTCTCAAGTCTTGTGTCAAGAGTCAGAGTCAGGTCTCAAGTCTTTGGTCAAGAGTCAGAGTCAGGTCTCAAGTCTTGTGTCAAGAGTCAGTCAGGTCTCAAGTCTTGTGTCAAGAGTCAAAGTCAGGTCTCAAGTCTTGTGTCAAGAGTCAGAGTCAGGTCTCAAGTATTTGGTCAAGACTCAGAGTCAGGTCTCAAGTCTTGTGTCAAGAGTCAGAGTCAGGTCTCAAGTATTTGGTTAAGAGTCAGAGTCGGGTCTCAAGTCTTTGGTCAGGAGTCAGTCAGGTCTCAAGTCTTGTGTCAAGAGTCAGAGTCAGGTCTCAAGTCTTGTGTCAAGAGTCAGGTCTCAAGTCTTGTGTCAAGAGTCAGGTCTCAAGTCTTGTCAAGAGTCAGAGTCAGGTCTCAAGTCTTTGGTCAAGAGTCAGGTCTCAAGTCTTTGGTCAAGAGTCAGGTCTCAAGTCTTTGGTCAAGACTCAGGTCTCAAGTCATGTGTCAAGAGTCAGAGTCAGGTCTCAAGTCTTGTGTCAAGAGTCAGGTCTCAAGTCTTGTGTCAAGAGTCAGGTCTCAAGTCTTGTCAAGAGTCAGAGTCAGGTCTCAAGTCTTTGGTCAAGAGTCAGGTCTCAAGTCTTTGGTCAAGACTCAGGTCTCAAGTCATGTGTCAAGAGTCAGAGTCAGGTCTCAAGTCTTGTGTCAAGAGTCAGAGTCAGGTCTCAAGTCTTGTGTCAAGAGTCAGTCAGGTCTCAAGTCTTTGGTCAAGAGTCAGAGTCAGGTCTCAAGTCTTGTGTCAAGAGTCAGAGTCAGGTCTCAAGTCTTGTGTCAAGAGTCAGAGTCAGGTCTCAAGTCTTTGGTCAAGAGTCAGAATTAGGTCTCAAGTCTTTGGTCATGAGTCAGAGTCAGGTCTCATGTCTTTGGTCAAGAGTCAGAGTCAGTTCTCAAGTCTTTGGTCAAGACTCAGAGTCAGGTCTCAAGTCTTTGGTCAAGAGTCAGAGTCAGGTCTCAAGTCTTGTGTCAAGAGTCAGAGTCAGGTCTCAAGTCTTTGGTCAAGAGTCAGAGTCAGGTCTCAAGTCATGTGTCAAGAGTCAGAGTCAGGTCTCAAGTCTTGTGTCAAGAGTCAGTCAGGTCTCAAGTCTTGTGTCAAGAGTCAGTCGGGTCTCAAGTCTTGTGTCAAGAGTCAGGTCTCAAGTCTTTGGTCAAGAGTCAGAGTCAGGTCTCAAGTCTTGTGTCACGAGTCAGTCAGGTCTCAAGTCTTGTGTCAAGAGTCAGTCGGGTCTCAAGTCTTGTGTCAAGAGTCAGTCAGGTCTCAAGTCTTGTGTCAAGAGTCAGAGTCAGGTCTCAAGTCTTTGGTCAAGAGTCAGAGTCAGGTCTCAAGTCTTGTGTCAAGAGTCAGTCAGGTCTCAAGTCTTGTGTCAAGAGTCAAAGTCAGGTCTCAAGTCTTGTGTCAAGAGTCAGAGTCAGGTCTCAAGTATTTGGTCAAGACTCAGAGTCAGGTCTCAAGTCTTGTGTCAAGAGTCAGAGTCAGGTCTCAAGTATTTGGTTAAGAGTCAGAGTCGGGTCTCAAGTCTTTGGTCAGGAGTCAGTCAGGTCTCAAGTCTTGTGTCAAGAGTCAGAGTCAGGTCTCAAGTCTTGTGTCAAGAGTCAGGTCTCAAGTCTTGTGTCAAGAGTCAGGTCTCAAGTCTTGTCAAGAGTCAGAGTCAGGTCTCAAGTCTTTGGTCAAGAGTCAGGTCTCAAGTCTTTGGTCAAGAGTCAGGTCTCAAGTCTTTGGTCAAGACTCAGGTCTCAAGTCATGTGTCAAGAGTCAGAGTCAGGTCTCAAGTCTTGTGTCAAGAGTCAGGTCTCAAGTCTTTGGTCAAGAGTCAGAGTCAGGTCTCAAGTCTTGTGTCAAGAGTCAGTCGGGTCTCAAGTCTTGTGTCAAGAGTCAGATTCAGGTCTCAAGTCTTTGGTCAAGAGTCAGAGTCAGGTCTCAAGTCTTGTGTCAAGAGTCAGGTCTCAAGTCTTTGGTCAAGAGTCAGAGTCAGGTCTCAAGTCTTGTGTCAAGAGTCAGTCGGGTCTCAAGTCTTGTGTCAAGAGTCAGAGTCAGGTCTCAAGTCTTTGGTCAAGAGTCAGAATTAGGTCTCAAGTCTTTGGTCATGAGTCAGAGTCAGGTCTCAAGTCTTGTGTCAAGAGTCAGGTCTCATGTCTTTGGTCAAGAGTCAGAGTCAGTTCTCAAGTCTTTGGTCAAGACTCAGAGTCAGGTCTCAAGTCTTTGGTCAAGACTCAGAGTCAGGTCTCAAGTCTTGTGTCAAGAGTCAGAGTCAGGTCTCAAGTATTTGGTTAAGAGTCAGAGTCGGGTCTCAAGTCTTTGGTCAGGAGTCAGAGTCAGGTCTCAAGTCTTGTGTCAAGAGTCAGAGTCAGATCTCAAGTCTTGTGTCAAGAGTCAGAGTCAGGTCTCAAGTCTTGTGTCAAGAGTCAGAGTCAGGTCTCAAGTCTTTGGTCAAGAGTCAGAGTCAGGTCTCAAGTCTTGTGTCAAGAGTCAGAGTCAGGTCTCAAGTCTTGTGTCAAGAGTCAAAGTCAGGTCTCAAGTCTTGTGTCAGGAGTCAGAGTCAGGTCTCAAGTCTTTGGTCAAGAGTCAGTCAGGTCTCAAGTCATGTGTCAAGAGTCAGAGTCAGGTCTCAAGTCTTTGGTCAGGAGTCAGAGTCGGGTCTCAAGTCTTTGGTCAAGAGTCAGTCAGGTCTCAATTATTGTGTCGAGAGTCAGTCAGGTCTCAAGTCTTGTGTCAAGAGTCAGGTCTCAAGTCTTGTGTCAAGAGTCAGTCGGGTCTCAAGTCTTGTGTCAAGAGTCAGTCGGGTCTCAAGTCTTGTATCAAGAGTCAGTCAGGTCTCAAGTATTGTGTCAAGAGTCAGAGTCAGGTCTGAAGTCTGGTCAAGAGTCAGAGTAAGGTCTCAAGTATTGTTTCAAGAGTCAGTCATGTCTCAAGTATTGTGTCAAGAGTCAGTCAGGTCTCAAGTCTTTGGTCAAGAGTCAGAGTCAGGTCTCAAGTATTTGGTCAAGAGTCAGAGTCAGGTCTCAAATCTTGTCAAGAGTCAGAGTCAGGTCTCAAGTCTTTGGTCAAGAGTCAGAGTCAGGTCTCAAGTCTTTGGTTAAGAGTCAGAGTCAGGTCTCAAGTCTTGTCAAGAGTCAGAGTCAGGTCTCAAGTCTTTGGTCAAGAGTCAGGTCTCAAATCTTATGTCAAGAGTCAGTCGGGTCTCAAGTCTTGTGTCAAGAGTCAGAGTCAGGTCTCAAGTCTTGTGTCAAGAGTCAGAGTCAGATCTCAAGTCTTGTGTCAAGAGTCAGAGTCAGGTCTCAAGTCTTGTGTCAAGAGTCAGAATTAGGTCTCAAGTCTTTGGTCATGAGTCAGAGTCAGGTCTCAAATCTTGTCAAGAGTCAGAGTCAGGTCTCAAGTCTTTGGTCAAGAGTCAGAGTCAGGTCTCAAATCTTGTCAAGAGTCAGAGTCAGGTCTCAAGTCTTTGGTCAAGAGTCAGAGTCAGGTCTCAAGTCTTGTCAAGAGTCAGAGTCAGGTCTCAAGTCTTTGGTCAAGAGTCAGGTCTCAAGTCTTATGTCAAGAGTCAGTCGGGTCTCAAGTCTTGTGTCAAGAGTCAGGTCTCAAGTCTTGTGTCAAGAGTCAGAGTCAGGTCTCAAGTCTTGTGTCAAGAGTCAGTCAGGTCTCAAGTCTTTGGTCAAGAGTCAGAGTCAGATCTCAAGTCTTGTGTCAAGAGTCAGAGTCAGGTCTCAAGTCTTGTGTCAAGAGTCAGAATTAGGTCTCAAGTCTTTGGTCATGAGTCAGAGTCAGGTCTCAAGTCTTGTGTCAAGAGTCAGGTCTCAAGTCTTTGGTCAAGAGTCAGAGTCAGGTCTCAAGTCTTGTGTCAAGAGTCAGTCGGGTCTCAAGTCTTGTGTCAAGAGTCAGTCAGGTCTCAAGTCTTATGTCAAGAGTCAGTCAGGTCTCAAGTCTTTGGTCAAGAGTCAGAGTCAGGTCTCAAGTCTTGTGTCAAGAGTCAGAGTCAGGTCTCAAGTCTTGTGTCAAGAGTCAAAGTCAGGTCTCAAGTCTTGTGTCAAGCGTCAGTCAGGTCTCAAGTCTTTCGTCAAGAGTCAGAGTCAGGTCTCAAGTATTTGGTCAAGAGTCAGAGTCAGGTCTCAAGTATTTGGTCAAGAGTCAGATTCAGGTCTCAAATCTTGTCAAGAGTCAGAGTCAGGTCTCAAGTCTTTGGTCAAGAGTCAGAGTCAGGTCTCAAGTCTTTGGTCAAGAGTCAGAGTCAGGTCTCAAGTCTTGTCAAGAGTCAGAGTCAGGTCTCAAGTCTTTGGTCAAGAGTCAGTCAGGTCTCAAGTCTTGTGTCAAGAGTCAGTCAGGTCTCAAGTCTTGTGTCAAGAGTCAGGTCTCAAGTCTTGTGTCAAGAGTCAGTCGGGTCTCAAGTCTTGTGTCAAGAGTCAGAGTCAGGTCTCAAGTCTTGTGTCAAGAGTCAGAGTCAGGTCTCAAGTCTTGTGTCGAGAGTCAGTCAGGTCTCAAGTCTTTGGTCAAGAGTCAGAGTCAGATCTCAAGTCTTGTGTCAAGAGTCAGAGTCAGGTCTCAAGTCTTGTGTCAAGAGTCAGAGTCAGGTCTCAAGTCTTTGGTCAAGAGTCAGAATTAGGTCTCAAGTCTTTGGTCATGAGTCAGTGTCAGGTCTCAAGTCTTTGGTCATGAGTCAGTGTCAGGTCTCAAGTCTTGTGTCAAGAGTCAGGTCTCAAGTCTTTGGTCAAGAGTCAGAGTCAGGTCTCAAGTCTTGTGTCAAGAGTCAGTCGGGTCTCAAGTCTTGTGTCAAGAGTCAGTCAGGTCTCAAGTCTTGTGTCAAGAGTCAGAGTCAGGTCTCAAGTCTTTGGTCAAGAGTCAGAGTCAGGTGTCAAGTCTTGTGTCAAGAGTCAGTCAGGTCTCAAGTCTTGTGTCAAGAGTCAAAGTCAGGTCTCAAGTCTTGTGTCAAGAGTCAGAGTCAGGTCTCAAGTATTTGGTCAAGACTCAGAGTCAGGTCTCAAGTCTTGTGTCAAGAGTCAGAGTCAGGTCTCAAGTATTTGGTTAAGAGTCAGAGTCGGGTCTCAAGTCTTTGGTCAGGAGTCAGTCAGGTCTCAAGTCTTGTGTCAAGAGTCAGAGTCAGGTCTCAAGTCTTGTGTCAAGAGTCAGGTCTCAAGTCTTGTGTCAAGAGTCAGGTCTCAAGTCTTGTCAAGAGTCAGAGTCAGGTCTCAAGTCTTTGGTCAAGAGTCAGGTCTCAAGTCTTTGGTCAAGAGTCAGGTCTCAAGTCTTTGGTCAAGACTCAGGTCTCAAGTCATGTGTCAAGAGTCAGAGTCAGGTCTCAAGTCTTGTGTCAAGAGTCAGGTCTCAAGTCTTGTCAAGAGTCAGAGTCAGGTCTCAAGTCTTTGGTCAAGAGTCAGGTCTCAAGTCTTTGGTCAAGACTCAGGTCTCAAGTCATGTGTCAAGAGTCAGAGTCAGGTCTCAAGTCTTGTGTCAAGAGTCAGAGTCAGGTCTCAAGTCTTGTGTCAAGAGTCAGTCAGGTCTCAAGTCTTTGGTCAAGAGTCAGAGTCAGGTCTCAAGTCTTGTGTCAAGAGTCAGAGTCAGGTCTCAAGTCTTGTGTCAAGAGTCAGAGTCAGGTCTCAAGTCTTTGGTCAAGAGTCAGAATTAGGTCTCAAGTCTTTGGTCATGAGTCAGAGTCAGGTCTCATGTCTTTGGTCAAGAGTCAGAGTCAGTTCTCAAGTCTTTGGTCAAGACTCAGAGTCAGGTCTCAAGTCTTTGGTCAAGAGTCAGAGTCAGGTCTCAAGTCTTGTGTCAAGAGTCAGAGTCAGGTCTCAAGTCTTTGGTCAAGAGTCAGAGTCAGGTCTCAAGTCATGTGTCAAGAGTCAGAGTCAGGTCTCAAGTATTTGGTCAAGACTCAGAGTCAGGTCTCAAGTCTTGTGTCAAGAGTCAGTCAGGTCTCAAGTCTTGTGTCAAGAGTCAGTCGGGTCTCAAGTCTTGTGTCAAGAGTCAGGTCTCAAGTCTTTGGTCAAGAGTCAGAGTCAGGTCTCAAGTCTTGTGTCAAGAGTCAGTCAGGTCTCAAGTCTTGTGTCAAGAGTCAGTCGGGTCTCAAGTCTTGTGTCAAGAGTCAGTCAGGTCTCAAGTCTTGTGTCAAGAGTCAGAGTCAGGTCTCAAGTCTTTGGTCAAGAGTCAGAGTCAGGTCTCAAGTCTTGTGTCAAGAGTCAGTCAGGTCTCAAGTCTTGTGTCAAGAGTCAAAGTCAGGTCTCAAGTCTTGTGTCAAGAGTCAGAGTCAGGTCTCAAGTATTTGGTCAAGACTCAGAGTCAGGTCTCAAGTCTTGTGTCAAGAGTCAGAGTCAGGTCTCAAGTATTTGGTTAAGAGTCAGAGTCGGGTCTCAAGTCTTTGGTCAGGAGTCAGTCAGGTCTCAAGTCTTGTGTCAAGAGTCAGAGTCAGGTCTCAAGTCTTGTGTCAAGAGTCAGGTCTCAAGTCTTGTGTCAAGAGTCAGGTCTCAAGTCTTGTCAAGAGTCAGAGTCAGGTCTCAAGTCTTTGGTCAAGAGTCAGGTCTCAAGTCTTTGGTCAAGAGTCAGGTCTCAATTCTTTGGTCAAGACTCAGGTCTCAAGTCATGTGTCAAGAGTCAGAGTCAGGTCTCAAGTATTTGGTTAAGAGTCAGAGTCGGGTCTCAAGTCTTTGGTCAGGAGTCAGAGTCAGGTCTCAAGTCTTGTGTCAAGAGTCAGAGTCAGGTCTCAAGTCTTGTGTCAAGAGTCAGGTCTCAAGTCTTGTGTCAAGAGTCAGGTCTCAAGTCTTGTCAAGAGTCAGAGTCAGGTCTCAAGTCTTTGGTCAAGACTCAGGTCTCAAGTCATGTGTCAAGAGTCAGGTCTCAAGTCTTGTGTCAAGAGTTAGAGTCAGGTCTCAAGTCTTGTGTCAAGAGTCAAAGTCAGGTCTCAAGTCTAGTGTCAAGAGTCAGAGTCAGGTCTCAAGTCATTGGTCAAGAGTCAGTCAGGTCTCAAGTCATATGTCAAGAGTCAGAGTCAAGTCATGTGTCAAGAGTCAGAGTCAGGTCTCAAGTCTTTGGTCAAGAGTCAGAGTCAGGTCTCAAGTCTTGTGTCAAGAGTCAGAGTCAGGTCTCAAGTCTTGTGTCAAGAGTCAGAGTCAGGTCTCAAGTCTTTGGTCAAGAGTCAGAATTAGGTCTCAAGTCTTTGGTCATGAGTCAGTGTCAGGTCTCAAGTCTTTGGTCATGAGTCAGTGTCAGGTCTCAAGTCTTGTGTCAAGAGTCAGGTCTCAAGTCTTTGGTCAAGAGTCAGAGTCAGGTCTCAAGTCTTGTGTCAAGAGTCAGTCAGGTCTCAAGTCTTGTGTCAAGAGTCAGTCGGGTCTCAAGTCTTGTGTCAAGAGTCAGTCAGGTCTCAAGTCTTGTGTCAAGAGTCAGAGTCAGGTCTCAAGTCTTTGGTCAAGAGTCAGAGTCAGGTCTCAAGTCTTGTGTCAAGAGTCAGTCAGGTCTCAAGTCTTGTGTCAAGAGTCAAAGTCAGGTCTCAAGTCTTGTGTCAAGAGTCAGAGTCAGGTCTCAAGTATTTGGTCAAGACTCAGAGTCAGGTCTCAAGTCTTGTGTCAAGAGTCAGAGTCAGGTCTCAAGTATTTGGTTAACAGTCAGAGTCGGGTCTCAAGTCTTTGGTCAGGAGTCAGTCAGGTCTCAAGTCTTGTGTCAAGAGTCAGAGTCAGGTCTCAAGTCTTGTGTCAAGAGTCAGGTCTCAAGTCTTGTGTCAAGAGTCAGGTCTCAAGTCTTGTCAAGAGTCAGAGTCAGGTCTCAAGTCTTTGGTCAAGAGTCAGAGTCAGGTCTCAAGTCTTGTGTCAAGAGTCAGAGTCAGGTCTCAAGTCTTTGGTCAAGACTCAGGTCTCAAGTCATGTGTCAAGAGTCAGAGTCAGGTCTCAAGTCTTGTGTCAAGAGTCAGAGTCAGGTCTCAAGTCTTGTGTCAAGAGTCAGTCAGGTCTCAAGTCTTTGGTCAAGAGTCAGAGTCAGATCTCAAGTCTTGTGTCAAGAGTCAGAGTCAGGTCTCAAGTCTTGTGTCAAGAGTCAGAGTCAGGTCTCAAGTCTTTGGTCAAGAGTCAGAATTAGGTCTCAAGTCTTTGGTCATGAGTCAGAGTCAGGTCTCATGTCTTTGGTCAAGAGTCAGAGTCAGGTCTCAAGTCTTTGGTCAAGACTCAGAGTCAGGTCTCAAGTCTTTGGTCAAGAGTCAGAGTCAGGTCTCAAGTCTTGTGTCAAGAGTCAGAGTCAGGTCTCAAGTCTTTGGTCAAGAGTCAGAGTCAGGTCTCAAGTCATGTGTCAAGAGTCAGAGTCAGGTCTCAAGTATTTGGTCAAGACTCAGAGTCAGGTCTCAAGTCTTGTGTCAAGAGTCAGGTCTCAAGTCTTGTGTCAAGAGTCAGTCGGGTCTCAAGTCTTGTGTCAAGAGTCAGGTCTCAAGTCTTGTGTCAAGAGTCAGGTCTCAAGTCTTGTCAAGAGTCAGAGTCAGGTCTCAAGTCTTTGGTCAAGAGTCAGGTCTCAAGTCTTTGGTCAAGAGGCAGGTCTCAAGTCTTTGGTCAAGACTCAGGTCTCAAGTCATGTGTCAAGAGTCAGAGTCAGGTCTCAAGTATTTGGTTAAGAGTCAGAGTCGGGTCTCAAGTCTTTGGTCAGGAGTCAGAGTCAGGTCTCAAGTCTTGTGTCAAGAGTCAGAGTCAGGTCTCAAGTCTTGTGTCAAGAGTCAGGTCTCAAGTCTTGTGTCAAGAGTCAGGTCTCAAGTCTTGTCAAGAGTCAGAGTCAGGTCTCAAGTCTTTGGTCAAGACTCAGGTCTCAAGTCATGTGTCAAGAGTCAGGTCTCAAGTCTTGTGTCAAGAGTCAAAGTCAGGTCTCAAGTCTAGTGTCAAGAGTCAGAGTCAGGTCTCAAGTCATTGGTCAAGAGTCAGTCAGGTCTCAAGTCATATGTCAAGAGTCAGAGTCAAGTCATGTGTCAAGAGTCAGAGTCAGGTCTCAAGTCTTTGGTCAAGAGTCAGAGTCAGGTCTCAAGTCTTGTGTCAAGAGTCAGAGTCAGGTCTCAAGTCTTGTGTCAAGAGTCAGAGTCAGGTCTCAAGTCTTGTGTCAAGAGTCAGAATTAGGTCTCAAGTCTTTGGTCATGAGTCAGTGTCAGGTCTCAAGTCTTTGGTCATGAGTCAGTGTCAGGTCTCAAGTCTTGTGTCAAGAGTCAGGTCTCAAGTCTTTGGTCAAGAGTCAGAGTCAGGTCTCAAGTCTTGTGTCAAGAGTCAGTCAGGTCTCAAGTCTTGTGTCAAGAGTCAGTCGGGTCTCAAGTCTTGTGTCAAGAGTCAGAGTCAGGTCTCAAGTCTTTGGTCAAGAGTCAGAGTCAGGTCTCAAGTCTTTGGTCAAGAGTCAGAGTCAGGTCTCAAGTCTTGTGTCAAGAGTCAGTCAGGTCTCAAGTCTTGTGTCAAGAGTCAAAGTCAGGTCTCAAGTCTTGTGTCAAGACTCAGAGTCAGGTCTCAAGTCTTGTGTCAAGAGTCAGGTCTCAAGTCTTGTGTCAAGAGTCAGGTCTCAAGTCTTGTCAAGAGTCAGAGTCAGGTCTCAAGTCTTTGGTCAAGAGTCAGGTCTCAAGTCTTTCGTCAAGAGTCAGGTCTCAAGTCTTTGTTCAAGACTCAGGTCTCAAGTCATGTGTCAAGAGTCAGAGTCAGGTCTCAAGTCTTGTGTCAAGAGTCAGGTCTCAAGTCTTGTGTCAAGAGTCAGGTCTCAAGTCTTGTCAAGAGTCAGAGTCAGGTCTCAAGTCTTTGGTCAAGAGTCAGGTCTCAAGTCTTTGGTCAAGAGTCAGGTCTCAAGTCTTTGGTCAAGACTCAGGTCTCAAGTCATGTGTCAAGAGTCAGAGTCAGGTCTCAAGTCTTGTGTCAAGAGTCAGAGTCAGGTCTCAAGTCTTGTGTCAAGAGTCAGTCAGGTCTCAAGTCTTTGGTCAAGAGTCAGAGTCAGGTCTCAAGTCTTGTGTCAAGAGTCAGAGTCAGGTCTCAAGTCTTGTGTCAAGAGTCAGAGTCAGGTCTCAAGTCTTTGGTCAAGAGTCAGAATTAGGTCTCAAGTCTTTGGTCATGAGTCAGAGTCAGGTCTCATGTCTTTGGTCAAGAGTCAGAGTCAGTTCTCAAGTCTTTGGTCAAGACTCAGCGTCAGGTCTCAAGTCTTTGGTCAAGAGTCAGAGTCAGGTCTCAAGTCTTGTGTCAAGAGTCAGAGTCAGGTCTCAAGTCTTTGGTCAAGACTCAGGTCTCAAGTCATGTGTCAAGAGTCAGAGTCATGTCTCAAGTCTTGTGTCAAGAGTCAGAGTCAGGTCTCAAGTCTTGTGTCAAGAGTCAGTCAGGTCTCAAGTCTTTGGTCAAGAGTCAGAGTCAGGTCTCAAGTCTTGTGTCAAGAGTCAGAGTCAGGTCTCAAGTCTTGTGTCAAGAGTCAGAGTCAGGTCTCAAGTCTTTGGTCAAGAGTCAGAATTAGGTCTCAAGTCTTTGGTCATGAGTCAGAGTCAGGTCTCATGTCTTTGGTCAAGAGTCAGAGTCAGTTCTCAAGTCTTTGGTCAAGACTCAGCGTCAGGTCTCAAGTCTTTGGTCAAGAGTCAGAGTCAGGTCTCAAGTCTTGTGTCAAGAGTCAGAGTCAGGTCTCAAGTCTTTGGTCAAGACTCAGGTCTCAAGTCATGTGTCAAGAGTCAGAGTCAGGTCTCAAGTCTTGTGTCAAGAGTCAGAGTCAGGTCTCAAGTCTTGTGTCAAGAGTCAGTCAGGTCTCAAGTCTTTGGTCAAGAGTCAGAGTCAGGTCTCAAGTCTTGTGTCAAGAGTCAGAGTCAGGTCTCAAGTCTTGTGTCAAGAGTCAGAGTCAGGTCTCAAGTCTTTGGTCAAGAGTCAGAATTAGGTCTCAAGTCTTTGGTCATGAGTCAGAGTCAGGTCTCATGTCTTTGGTCAAGAGTCAGAGTCAGGTCTCAAGTCTTTGGTCAAGACTCAGAGTCAGGTCTCAAGTCTTTGGTCAAGAGTAAGAGTCAGGTCTCAAGTCTTGTGTCAAGAGTCAGAGTCAGGTCTCAAGTCTTTGGTCAAGAGTCAGAGTCAGGTCTCAAGTCATGTGTCAAGAGTCAGAGTCAGGTCTCAAGTATTTGGTCAAGACTCAGAGTCAGGTCTCAAGTCTTGTGTCAAGAGTCAGGTCTCAAGTCTTGTGTCAAGAGTCAGAGTCAGGTCTCAAGTATTTGGTCAAGAGTCAGTCAGGTCTCAAGTCTTGTCAAGAGTCAGGTCTCAAGTCTTGTGTCAAGAGTCAGGTCTCAAGTCTTTGGTCAAGAGTCAGAGTCAGGTCTCAAGTCTTGTGTCAAGAGTCAGTCAGGTCTCAAGTCTTGTGTCAAGAGTCAGTCGGGTCTCAAGTCTTGTGTCAAGAGTCAGGTCTCAAGTCTTGTGTCAAGAGTCAGGTCTCAAGTCTTGTCAAGAGTCAGAGTCAGGTCTCAAGTCTTTGGTCAAGAGTCAGGTCTCAAGTCTTTGGTCAAGAGTCAGGTCTCAAGTCTTTGGTCAAGACTCAGG
The DNA here is from genome assembly GCF_050575085.1 of Anarhichas minor. Lineage (NCBI taxonomy): Eukaryota > Metazoa > Chordata > Actinopteri > Perciformes > Anarhichadidae > Anarhichas > Anarhichas minor. Next base: position 3,212,473 of record NW_027466483.1, on the reverse strand, counting down.
TCTCAAGTCATGTGTCAAGAGTCAGAGTCAGGTCTCAAGTATTTGGTTAAGAGTCAGAGTCGGGTCTCAAGTCTTTGGTCAGGAGTCAGAGTCAGGTCTCAAGTCTTGTGTCAAGAGTCAGAGTCAGGTCTCAAGTCTTGTGTCAAGAGTCAGGTCTCAAGTCTTGTGTCAAGATTCAGGTCTCAAGTCTTGTCAAGAGTCAGAGTCAGGTCTCAAGTCTTTGGTCAAGACTCAGGTCTCAAGTCATGTGTCAAGAGTCAGGTCTCAAGTCTTGTGTCAAGAGTCAGAGTCAGGTCTCAAGTCTTGTGTCAAGAGTCAAAGTCAGGTCTCAAGGCTAGTGTCAAGAGTCAGAGTCAGGTCTCAAGTCATTGGTCAAGAGTCAGTCAGGTCTCAAGTCATATGTCAAGAGTCAGAGTCAAGTCATGTGTCAAGAGTCAGAGTCAGGTCTCAAGTCTTTGGTCAAGAGTCAGAGTCAGGTCTCAAGTCTTGTGTCAAGAGTCAGAGTCAGGTCTCAAGTCTTGTGTCAAGAGTCAGAGTCAGGTCTCAAGTCTTTGGTCAAGAGTCAGAATTAGGTCTCAAGTCTTTGGTCATGAGTCAGTGTCAGGTCTCAAGTCTTTGGTCATGAGTCAGTGTCAGGTCTCAAGTCTTGTGTCAAGAGTCAGGTCTCAAGTCTTTGGTCAAGAGTCAGAGTCAGGTCTCAAGTCTTGTGTCAAGAGTCAGTCGGGTCTCGAGTCTTGTGTCAAGAGTCAGGTCTCAAGTCTTGTGTCAAGAGTCAGGTCTCAAGTCTTGTCAAGAGTCAGAGTCAGGTCTCAAGTCTTTGGTCAAGAGTCAGGTCTCAAGTCTTTGGTCAAGAGTCAGGTCTCAAGTCTTTGGTCAAGACTCAGGTCTCAAGTCATGTGTCAAGAGTCAGAGTCAGGTCTCAAGTATTTGGTTAAGAGTCAGAGTCGGGTCTCAAGTCTTTGGTCAGGAGTCAGAGTCAGGTCTCAAGTCTTGTGTCAAGAGTCAGAGTCAGGTCTCAAGTCTTGTGTCAAGAGTCAGGTCTCAAGTCTTGTGTCAAGAGTCAGGTCTCAAGTCTTGTCAAGAGTCAGAGTCAGGTCTCAAGTCTTTGGTCAAGACTCAGGTCTCAAGTCATGTGTCAAGAGTCAGGTCTCAAGTCTTGTGTCAAGAGTCAGAGTCAGGTCTCAAGTCTTGTGTCAAGAGTCAAAGTCAGGTCTCAAGGCTAGTGTCAAGAGTCAGAGTCAGGTCTCAAGTCATTGGTCAAGAGTCAGTCAGGTCTCAAGTCATATGTCAAGAGTCAGAGTCAAGTCATGTGTCAAGAGTCAGAGTCAGGTCTCAAGTCTTTGGTCAAGAGTCAGAGTCAGGTCTCAAGTCTTGTGTCAAGAGTCAGAGTCAGGTCTCAAGTCTTGTGTCAAGAGTCAGAGTCAGGTCTCAAGTCTTTGGTCAAGAGTCAGAATTAGGTCTCAAGTCTTTGGTCATGAGTCAGTGTCAGGTCTCAAGTCTTTGGTCATGAGTCAGTGTCAGGTCTCAAGTCTTGTGTCAAGAGTCAGGTCTCAAGTCTTTGGTCAAGAGTCAGAGTCAGGTCTCAAGTCTTGTGTCAAGAGTCAGAGTCAGGTCTCAAGTCTTGTGTCAAGAGTCAGAGTCAGGTCTCAAGTCTTTGGTCAAGAGTCAGAATTAGGTCTCAAGTCTTTGGTCATGAGTCAGAGTCAGGTCTCATGTCTTTGGTCAAGAGTCAGAGTCAGTTCTCAAGTCTTTGGTCAAGACTCAGCGTCAGGTCTCAAGTCTTTGGTCAAGAGTCAGAGTCAGGTCTCAAGTCTTGTGTCAAGAGTCAGAGTCAGGTCTCAAGTCTTTGGTCAAGACTCAGGTCTCAAGTCATGTGTCAAGAGTCAGAGTCAGGTCTCAAGTCTTGTGTCAAGAGTCAGAGTCAGGTCTCAAGTCTTGTGTCAAGAGTCAGTCAGGTCTCAAGTCTTTGGTCAAGAGTCAGAGTCAGGTCTCAAGTCTTGTGTCAAGAGTCAGAGTCAGGTCTCAAGTCTTGTGTCAAGAGTCAGAGTCAGGTCTCAAGTCTTTGGTCAAGAGTCAGAATTAGGTCTCAAGTCTTTGGTCATGAGTCAGAGTCAGGTCTCATGTCTTTGGTCAAGAGTCAGAGTCAGTTCTCAAGTCTTTGGTCAAGACTCAGCGTCAGGTCTCAAGTCTTTGGTCAAGAGTCAGAGTCAGGTCTCAAGTCTTGTGTCAAGAGTCAGAGTCAGGTCTCAAGTCTTTGGTCAAGACTCAGGTCTCAAGTCATGTGTCAAGAGTCAGAGTCAGGTCTCAAGTCTTGTGTCAAGAGTCAGAGTCAGGTCTCAAGTCTTGTGTCAAGAGTCAGTCAGGTCTCAAGTCTTTGGTCAAGAGTCAGAGTCAGGTCTCAAGTCTTGTGTCAAGAGTCAGAGTCAGGTCTCAAGTCTTGTGTCAAGAGTCAGAGTCAGGTCTCAAGTCTTTGGTCAAGAGTCAGAATTAGGTCTCAAGTCTTTGGTCATGAGTCAGAGTCAGGTCTCATGTCTTTGGTCAAGAGTCAGAGTCAGGTCTCAAGTCTTTGGTCAAGACTCAGAGTCAGGTCTCAAGTCTTTGGTCAAGAGTAAGAGTCAGGTCTCAAGTCTTGTGTCAAGAGTCAGAGTCAGGTCTCAAGTCTTTGGTCAAGAGTCAGAGTCAGGTCTCAAGTCATGTGTCAAGAGTCAGAGTCAGGTCTCAAGTATTTGGTCAAGACTCAGAGTCAGGTCTCAAGTCTTGTGTCAAGAGTCAGGTCTCAAGTCTTGTGTCAAGAGTCAGAGTCAGGTCTCAAGTATTTGGTCAAGAGTCAGTCAGGTCTCAAGTCTTGTCAAGAGTCAGGTCTCAAGTCTTGTGTCAAGAGTCAGGTCTCAAGTCTTTGGTCAAGAGTCAGAGTCAGGTCTCAAGTCTTGTGTCAAGAGTCAGTCAGGTCTCAAGTCTTGTGTCAAGAGTCAGTCGGGTCTCAAGTCTTGTGTCAAGAGTCAGGTCTCAAGTCTTGTGTCAAGAGTCAGGTCTCAAGTCTTGTCAAGAGTCAGAGTCAGGTCTCAAGTCTTTGGTCAAGAGTCAGGTCTCAAGTCTTTGGTCAAGAGTCAGGTCTCAAGTCTTTGGTCAAGACTCAGGTCTCAAGTCATGTGTCAAGAGTCAGAGTCAGGTCTCAAGTATTTGGTTAAGAGTCAGAGTCGGGTCTCAAGTCTTTGGTCAGGAGTCAGAGTCAGGTCTCAAGTCTTGTGTCAAGAGTCAGAGTCAGGTCTCAAGTCTTGTGTCAAGAGTCAGGTCTCAAGTCTTGTGTCAAGAGTCAGGTCTCAAGTCTTGTCAAGAGTCAGAGTCAGGTCTCAAGTCTTTGGTCAAGACTCAGGTCTCAAGTCATGTGTCAAGAGTCAGGTCTCAAGTCTTGTGTCAAGAGTCAGAGTCAGGTCTCAAGTCTTGTGTCAAGAGTCAAAGTCAGGTCTCAAGGCTAGTGTCAAGAGTCAGAGTCAGGTCTCAAGTCATTGGTCAAGAGTCAGTCAGGTCTCAAGTCATATGTCAAGAGTCAGAGTCAAGTCATGTGTCAAGAGTCAGAGTCAGGTCTCAAGTCTTTGGTCAAGAGTCAGAGTCAGGTCTCAAGTCTTGTGTCAAGAGTCAGAGTCAGGTCTCAAGTCTTGTGTCAAGAGTCAGAGTCAGGTCTCAAGTCTTTGGTCAAGAGTCAGAATTAGGTCTCAAGTCTTTGGTCATGAGTCAGTGTCAGGTCTCAAGTCTTTGGTCATGAGTCAGTGTCAGGTCTCAAGTCTTGTGTCAAGAGTCAGGTCTCAAGTCTTTGGTCAAGAGTCAGAGTCAGGTCTCAAGTCTTGTGTCAAGAGTCAGAGTCAGGTCTCAAGTCTTGTGTCAAGAGTCAGAGTCAGGTCTCAAGTCTTTGGTCAAGAGTCAGAATTAGGTCTCAAGTCTTTGGTCATGAGTCAGAGTCAGGTCTCATGTCTTTGGTCAAGAGTCAGAGTCAGTTCTCAAGTCTTTGGTCAAGACTCAGCGTCAGGTCTCAAGTCTTTGGTCAAGAGTCAGAGTCAGGTCTCAAGTCTTGTGTCAAGAGTCAGAGTCAGGTCTCAAGTCTTTGGTCAAGACTCAGGTCTCAAGTCATGTGTCAAGAGTCAGAGTCAGGTCTCAAGTCTTGTGTCAAGAGTCAGAGTCAGGTCTCAAGTCTTGTGTCAAGAGTCAGTCAGGTCTCAAGTCTTTGGTCAAGAGTCAGAGTCAGGTCTCAAGTCTTGTGTCAAGAGTCAGAGTCAGGTCTCAAGTCTTGTGTCAAGAGTCAGAGTCAGGTCTCAAGTCTTTGGTCAAGAGTCAGAATTAGGTCTCAAGTCTTTGGTCATGAGTCAGAGTCAGGTCTCATGTCTTTGGTCAAGAGTCAGAGTCAGTTCTCAAGTCTTTGGTCAAGACTCAGCGTCAGGTCTCAAGTCTTTGGTCAAGAGTCAGAGTCAGGTCTCAAGTCTTGTGTCAAGAGTCAGAGTCAGGTCTCAAGTCTTTGGTCAAGACTCAGGTCTCAAGTCATGTGTCAAGAGTCAGAGTCAGGTCTCAAGTCTTGTGTCAAGAGTCAGAGTCAGGTCTCAAGTCTTGTGTCAAGAGTCAGTCAGGTCTCAAGTCTTTGGTCAAGAGTCAGAGTCAGGTCTCAAGTCTTGTGTCAAGAGTCAGAGTCAGGTCTCAAGTCTTGTGTCAAGAGTCAGAGTCAGGTCTCAAGTCTTTGGTCAAGAGTCAGAATTAGGTCTCAAGTCTTTGGTCATGAGTCAGAGTCAGGTCTCATGTCTTTGGTCAAGAGTCAGAGTCAGGTCTCAAGTCTTTGGTCAAGACTCAGAGTCAGGTCTCAAGTCTTTGGTCAAGAGTAAGAGTCAGGTCTCAAGTCTTGTGTCAAGAGTCAGAGTCAGGTCTCAAGTCTTTGGTCAAGAGTCAGAGTCAGGTCTCAAGTCATGTGTCAAGAGTCAGAGTCAGGTCTCAAGTATTTGGTCAAGACTCAGAGTCAGGTCTCAAGTCTTGTGTCAAGAGTCAGGTCTCAAGTCTTGTGTCAAGAGTCAGAGTCAGGTCTCAAGTATTTGGTCAAGAGTCAGTCAGGTCTCAAGTCTTGTCAAGAGTCAGGTCTCAAGTCTTGTGTCAAGAGTCAGGTCTCAAGTCTTTGGTCAAGAGTCAGAGTCAGGTCTCAAGTCTTGTGTCAAGAGTCAGTCAGGTCTCAAGTCTTGTGTCAAGAGTCAGTCGGGTCTCAAGTCTTGTGTCAAGAGTCAGGTCTCAAGTCTTGTGTCAAGAGTCAGGTCTCAAGTCTTGTCAAGAGTCAGAGTCAGGTCTCAAGTCTTTGGTCAAGAGTCAGGTCTCAAGTCTTTGGTCAAGAGTCAGGTCTCAAGTCTTTGGTCAAGACTCAGGTCTCAAGTCATGTGTCAAGAGTCAGAGTCAGGTCTCAAGTATTTGGTTAAGAGTCAGAGTCGGGTCTCAAGTCTTTGGTCAGGAGTCAGAGTCAGGTCTCAAGTCTTGTGTCAAGAGTCAGAGTCAGGTCTCAAGTCTTGTGTCAAGAGTCAGGTCTCAAGTCTTGTGTCAAGAGTCAGGTCTCAAGTCTTGTCAAGAGTCAGAGTCAGGTCTCAAGTCTTTGGTCAAGACTCAGGTCTCAAGTCATGTGTCAAGAGTCAGGTCTCAAGTCTTGTGTCAAGAGTCAGAGTCAGGTCTCAAGTCTTGTGTCAAGAGTCAAAGTCAGGTCTCAAGGCTAGTGTCAAGAGTCAGAGTCAGGTCTCAAGTCATTGGTCAAGAGTCAGTCAGGTCTCAAGTCATATGTCAAGAGTCAGAGTCAAGTCATGTGTCAAGAGTCAGAGTCAGGTCTCAAGTCTTTGGTCAAGAGTCAGAGTCAGGTCTCAAGTCTTGTGTCAAGAGTCAGAGTCAGGTCTCAAGTCTTGTGTCAAGAGTCAGAGTCAGGTCTCAAGTCTTTGGTCAAGAGTCAGAATTAGGTCTCAAGTCTTTGGTCATGAGTCAGTGTCAGGTCTCAAGTCTTTGGTCATGAGTCAGTGTCAGGTCTCAAGTCTTGTGTCAAGAGTCAGGTCTCAAGTCTTTGGTCAAGAGTCAGAGTCAGGTCTCAAGTCTTGTGTCAAGAGTCAGTCAGGTCTCAAGTCTTGTGTCAAGAGTCAGTCGGGTCTCAAGTCTTGTGTCAAGAGTCAGTCAGGTCTCAAGTCTTGTGTCAAGAGTCAGAGTCAGGTCTCAAGTCTTTGGTCAGGAGTCAGAGTCAGGTCTCAAGTCTTGTGTCAAGAGTCAGAGTCAGGTCTCAAGTCTTGTGTCAAGAGTCAGGTCTCAAGTCTTGTCAAGAGTCAGAGTCAGGTCTCAAGTCTTTGGTCAAGAGTCAGGTCTCAAGTCTTTGGTCAAGAGTCAGGTCTCAAGTCTTTGGTCAAGACTCAGGTCTCAAGTCATGTGTCAAGAGTCAGAGTCAGGTCTCAAGTCTTGTGTCAAGAGTCAGAGTCAGGTCTCAAGTCTTGTGTCAAGAGTCAGTCAGGTCTCAAGTCTTTGGTCAAGAGTCAGAGTCAGGTCTCAAGTCTTGTGTCAAGAGTCAGAGTCAGGTCTCAAGTCTTGTGTCAAGAGTCAGAGTCAGGTCTCAAGTCTTTGGTCAAGAGTCAGAATTAGGTCTCAAGTCTTTGGTCATGAGTCAGAGTCAGGTCTCAAGTCTTGTGTCAAGAGTCAGGTCTCATGTCTTTGGTCAAGAGTCAGAGTCAGTTCTCAAGTCTTTGGTCAAGACTCAGAGTCAGGTCTCAAGTCTTTGGTCAAGAGTCAGAGTCAGGTCTCAAGTATTGTGTCAAGAGTCAGAGTCAGGTCTCAAGTCTTTGGTCAAGAGTCAGAGTCAGGTCTCAAGTCTTGTGTCAAGAGTCAGAGTCAGGTCTCAAGTCTTGTGTCAAGAGTCAAAGTCAGGTCTCAAGTCTTGTGTCAAGAGTCAGAGTCAGGTCTCAAGTATTTGGTTAAGAGTCAGAGTCGGGTCTCAAGTCTTTGGTCAGGAGTCAGAGTCAGGTCTCAAGTCTTGTGTCAAGAGTCAGAGTCAGGTCTCAAGTCTTGTGTCAAGAGTCAGAGTCAGGTCTCAAGTCTTGTGTCAAGAGTCAAAGTCAGGTCTCAAGTCTTGTGTCAAGAGTCAGAGTCAGGTCTCAAGTATTTGGTTAAGAGTCAGAGTCGGGTCTCAAGTCTTTGGTCAGGAGTCAGAGTCAGGTCTCAAGTCTTGTGTCAAGAGTCAGAGTCAGGTCTCAAGTCTTGTGTCAAGAGTCAGAGTCAGGTCTCAAGTCTTTGGTCAAGAGTCAGAGTCAGGTCTCAAGTCTTGTGTCAAGAGTCAGAGTCAGGTCTCAAGTCTTATGTCAAGAGTCAAAGTCAGGTCTCAAGTCTTGTGTCAAGAGTCAGAGTCAGGTCTCAAGTCTTGTGTCAAGAGTCAGAGTCAGGTCTCAAGTCTTTGGTCAAGAGTCAGAGTCAGGTCTCAAGTCTTGTGTCAAGAGTCAGTCAGGTCTCAAGTCTTTGGTCAAGAGTCAGAGTCAGGTCTCAAGTCTTGTGTCAAGAGTCAGAGTCGGGTCTCAAGTCTTGTGTCAAGAGTCAGAGTCAGGTCTCAAGTCTTTGGTCAAGAGTCAGTCAGGTCTCAAGTCATATGTCAAGAGTCAGAGTCAAGTCTCAAGTCATGTGTCAAGAGTCAGAGTCAGGTCTCAAGTATTTGGTCAAGACTCAGTCAGGTCTCAAGTCTTGTGTCAAGAGTCAGAGTCAGGTCTCGAGTATTTGGTTAAGAGTCAGAGTCGGGTCTCAAGTCTTGTGTCAAGAGTCAGGTCTCAAGTCTTGTGTCAAGAGTCAGGTCTCAAGTCTTGTCAAGAGTCAGAGTCAGGTCTCAAGTCTTTGGTCAAGAGTCAGGTCTCAAGTCTTTGGTCAAGAGTCAGGTCTCAAGTCTTTGGTCAAGACTCAGGTCTCAAGTCATGCGTCAAGACTCAGGTCTCAAGTCATGTGTCAAGAGTCAGGTCTCAAGTCTTGTGTCAAGAGTCAGGTCTCAAGTCTTGTCAAGAGTCAGAGTCAGGTCTCAAGTCTTTGGTCAAGAGTCAGAGTCAGGTCTCAAGTCTTGTGTCAAGAGTCAGAGTCAGGTCTCAAGTCTTGTGTCAAGAGTCAGAGTCAGGTCTCAAGTCTTGTGTCAAAAGTCAAAGTCAGGTCTCAAGTCTTGTGTCAAGAGTCAGAGTCAGGTCTCAAGTATTTGGTTAAGAGTCAGAGTCGGGTCTCAAGTCTTTGGTCAGGAGTCAGAGTCAGGTCTCAAGTCTTGTGTCAAGAGTCAGAGTCAGGTCTCAAGTCTTGTGTCAAGAGTCAGAGTCAGGTCTCAAGTCTTTGGTCAAGAGTCAGAGTCAGGTCTCAAGTCTTGTGTCAAGAGTCAGAGTCAGGTCTCAAGTCTTATGTCAAGAGTCAAAGTCAGGTCTCAAGTCTTGTGTCAAGAGTCAGAGTCAGGTATCAAGTCTTGTGTCAAGAGTCAGAGTCAGGTCTCAAGTCTTTGGTCAAGAGTCAGAGTCAGGTCTCAAGTCTTGTGTCAAGAGTCAGAGTCAGGTCTCAAGTCTTGTGTCAAGAGTCAGAGTCAGGTCTCAAGTCTTTGGTCAAGAGTCAGAATTAGGTCTCAAGTCTTTGGTCATGAGTCAGAGTCAGGTCTCAAGTCTTGTGTCAAGAGTCAGGTCTCATGTCTTTGGTCAAGAGTCAGAGTCAGTTCTCAAGTCTTTGGTCAAGACTCAGAGTCAGGTCTCAAGTCTTTGGTCAAGAGTCAGAGTCAGGTCTCAAGTCTTGTGTCAAGAGTCAGAGTCAGGTATCAAGTCTTTGGTCAAGAGTCAGAGTCAGGTCTCAAGTCTTGTGTCAAGAGTCAGAGTCAGGTCTCAAGTCTTGTGTCAAGAGTCAAAGTCAGGTCTCAAGTCTTGTGTCAAGAGTCAGAGTCAGGTCTCAAGTATTTGGTTAAGAGTCAGAGTCGGGTCTCAAGTCTTTGGTCAGGAGTCAGAGTCAGGTCTCAAGTCTTGTGTCAAGAGTCAGAGTCAGGTCTCAAGTCTTGTGTCAAGAGTCAGAGTCAGGTCTCAAGTCTTGTGTCAAGAGTCAGAGTCAGGTCTCAAGTCTTTGGTCAAGAGTCAGAGTCAGGTCTCAAGTCTTGTGTCAAGAGTCAGAGTCAGGTCTCAAGTCTTGTGTCAAGAGTCAGGTCTCAAGTATTTGGTTAAGAGTCAGAGTCGGGTCTCAAGTCTTTGGTCAGGAGTCAGTCAGGTCTCAAGTCTTGTGTCAAGAGTCAGAGTCAGGTCTCAAGTCTTGTGTCAAGAGTCAGGTCTCAAGTCTTGTGTCAAGAGTCAGGTCTCAAGTCTTGTCAAGAGTCAGAGTCAGGTCTCAAGTCTTGTGTCAAGAGTCAGAGTCATGTCTCAAGTCTTGTGTCAAGAGTCAAAGTCAGGTCTCAAGTCTTGTGTCAAGAGTCAGAGTCAGGTCTCAAGTCTTGTGTCAAGAGTCAGAGTCAGGTCTCAAGTCTTTGGTCAAGAGTCAGAGTCAGGTCTCAAGTCTTGTGTCAAGAGTCAGAGTCAGGTCTCAAGTCTTGTGTCAAGAGTCAAAGTCAGGTCTCAAGTCTTGTGTCAAGAGTCAGAGTCGGGTCTCAAGTCTTGTGTCAAGAGTCAGAGTCAGGTCTCAAGTCTTTGGTCAAGAGTCAGTCAGGTCTCAAGTCATGTGTCAAGAGTCAGAGTCAAGTCTCAAGTCATGTGTCAAGAGTCAGAGTCAGGTCTCAAGTATTTGGTCAAGACTCAGAGTCAGGTCTCAAGTCTTGTGTCAAGAGTCAAAGTCAGGTCTCAAGTCTTGTGTCAAGAGTCAGAGTCGGGTCTCAAGTCTTGTGTCAAGAGTCAGAGTCAGGTCTCAAGTCTTTGGTCAAGAGTCAGTCAGGTCTCAAGTCATGTGTCAAGAGTCAGAGTCAAGTCTCAAGTCATGTGTCAAGAGTCAGAGTCAGGTCTCAAGTATTTGGTCAAGACTCAGTCAGGTCTCAAGTCTTGTGTCAAGAGTCAGAGTCAGGTCTCGAGTATTTGGTTAAGAGTCAGAGTCGGGTCTCAAGTCTTGTGTCAAGAGTCAGGTCTCAAGTCTTGTGTCAAGAGTCAGGTCTCAAGTCTTGTCAAGAGTCAGAGTCAGGTCTCAAGTCTTTGGTCAAGAGTCAGTCAGGTCTCAAGTCATGTGTCAAGAGTCAGAGTCAAGTCTCAAGTCATGTGTCAAGAGTCAGAGTCAGGTCTCAAGTATTTGGTCAAGACTCAGAGTCAGGTCTCAAGTCTTGTGTCAAGAGTCAGAGTCAGGTCTCAAGTATTTGGTTAAGAGTCAGAGTCGGGTCTCAAGTCTTTGGTCAGGAGTCAGTCAGGTTTCAAGTCTTGTGTCAAGAGTCAGAGTCAGGTCTCAAGTCTTGTGTCAAGAGTCAGGTCTCAAGTCTTGTGTCAAGAGTCAGGTCTCAAGTCTTGTCAAGAGTCAGAGTCAGGTCTCAAGTCTTTGGTCAAGAGTCAGGTCTCAAGTCTTTGGTCAAGAGTCAGGTCTCAAGTCTTTGGTCAAGACTCAGGTCTCAAGTCATGTGTCAAGAGTCAGGTCTCAAGTCTTGTGTCAAGAGTCAGAGTCAGGTCTCAAGTCTTGTGTCAAGAGTCAAAGTCAGGTCTCAAGTCTAGTGTCAAGAGTCAGAGTCAGGTCTCAAGTCTTTGGTCAAGAGTCAGTCAGGTCTCAAGTCATATGTCAAGAGTCAGAGTCAAGTCATGTGTCAAGAGTCAGAGTCAGGTCTCAAGTCTTTGGTCAAGAGTCAGAGTCAGGTCTCAAGTCTTGTGTCAAGAGTCAGAGTCAAGTCTCAAGTATTTGGTTAAGAGTCAGAGTCGGGTCTCAAGTCTTTGGTCAGGAGTCAGAGTCAGGTCTCAAGTCTTGTGTCAAGAGTCAGAGTCAGGTCTCAAGTCTTGTGTCAAGAGTCAGGTCTCAAGTCTTGTGTCAAGAGTCAGGTCTCAAGTCTTGTCAAGAGTCAGAGTCAGGTCTCAAGTCTTTGGTCAAGAGTCAGGTCTCAAGTCTTTGGTCAAGAGTCAGGTCTCAAGTCTTTGGTTAAGACTCAGGTCTCAAGTCATGTGTCAAGAGTCAGAGTCAGGTCTCAAGTCTTGTGTCAAGAGTCAGTCAGGTCTCAAGTCTTGTGTCAAGAGTCAGTCAGGTCTCAAGTCTTGTGTCAAGAGTCAGTCAGGTCTCAAGTCTTTGGTCAAGAGTCAGAGTCAGGTCTCAAGTCTTGTGTCAAGAGTCAGAGTCAGGTCTCAAGTTTTTGGTCAAGAGTCAGAATTAGGTCTCAAGTCTTTGGTCATGAGTCAGAGTCAGGTCTCAAGTCTTGTGTCAAGAGTCAGGTCTCATGTCTTGTGTCAAGAGTCAGGTCTCAAGTCTTGTCAAGAGTCAGAGTCAGGTCTCAAGTCTTTGGTCAAGAGTCAGGTCTCAAGTCTTTGGTCAAGAGTCAGGTCTCAAGTGTTTGGTTAAGACTCAGGTCTCAAGTCATGTGTCAAGAGTCAGAGTCAGGTCTCAAGTCTTGTGTCAAGAGTCAGTCAGGTCTCAAGTCTTGTGTCAAGAGTCAGTCAGGTCTCAAGTCTTGTGTCAAGAGTCAGTCAGGTCTCAAGTCTTTGGTCAAGAGTCAGAGTCAGGTCTCAAGTCTTGTGTCAAGAGTCAGTCAGGTCTCAAGTCTTGTGTCAAGAGTCAAAGTCAGGTCTCAAGTCTTGTGTCAAGAGTCAGAGTCAGGTCTCAAGTATTTGGTCAAGACTCAGAGTCAGGTCTCAAGTCTTGTGTCAAGAGTCAGAGTCAGGTCTCAAGTATTTGGTTAAGAGTCAGAGTCGGGTCTCAAGTCTTTGGTCAGGAGTCAGTCAGGTCTCAAGTCTTGTGTCAAGAGTCAGAGTCAGGTCTCAAGTCTTGTGTCAAGAGTCAGGTCTCAAGTCTTGTGTCAAGAGTCAGGTCTCAAGTCTTGTCAAGAGTCAGAGTCAGGTCTCAAGTCTTTGGTCAAGAGTCAGGTCTCAAGTCTTTCGTCAAGAGTCAGGTCTCAAGTCTTTGTTCAAGACTCAGGTCTCAAGTCATGTGTCAAGAGTCAGAGTCAGGTCTCAAGTCTTGTGTCAAGAGTCAGGTCTCAAGTCTTGTGTCAAGAGTCAGGTCTCAAGTCTTGTCAAGAGTCAGAGTCAGGTCTCAAGTCTTTGGTCAAGAGTCAGGTCTCAAGTCTTTGGTCAAGAGTCAGGTCTCAAGTCTTTGGTCAAGACTCAGGTCTCAAGTCATGTGTCAAGAGTCAGTCAGGTCTCAAGTCTTGTGTCAAGAGTCAGAGTCAGGTCTCAAGTCTTGTGTCAAGAGTCAGTCAGGTCTCAAGTCTTTGGTCAAGAGTCAGAGTCAGGTCTCAAGTCTTGTGTCAAGAGTCAGAGTCAGGTCTCAAGTCTTGTGTCAAGAGTCAGAGTCAGGTCTCAAGTCTTTGGTCAAGAGTCAGAATTAGGTCTCAAGTCTTTGGTCATGAGTCAGAGTCAGGTCTCATGTCTTTGGTCAAGAGTCAGAGTCAGTTCTCAAGTCTTTGGTCAAGACTCAGCGTCAGGTCTCAAGTCTTTGGTCAAGAGTCAGAGTCAGGTCTCAAGTCTTGTGTCAAGAGTCAGAGTCAGGTCTCAAGTCTTTGGTCAAGACTCAGGTCTCAAGTCATGTGTCAAGAGTCAGAGTCAGGTCTCAAGTCTTGTGTCAAGAGTCAGAGTCAGGTCTCAAGTCTTGTGTCAAGAGTCAGTCAGGTCTCAAGTCTTTGGTCAAGAGTCAGAGTCAGGTCTCAAGTCTTGTGTCAAGAGTCAGAGTCAGGTCTCAAGTCTTGTGTCAAGAGTCAGAGTCAGGTCTCAAGTCTTGTGTCAAGAGTCAAAGTCAGGTCTCAAGTCTAGTGTCAAGAGTCAGAGTCAGGTCTCAAGTCTTTGGTCAAGAGTCAGTCAGGTCTCAAGTCATATGTCAAGAGTCAGAGTCAAGTCATGTGTCAAGAGTCAGAGTCAGGTCTCAAGTCTTTGGTCAAGAGTCAGAGTCAGGTCTCAAGTCTTGTGTCAAGAGTCAGAGTCAAGTCTCAAGTATTTGGTTAAGAGTCAGAGTCGGGTCTCAAGTCTTTGGTCAGGAGTCAGAGTCAGGTCTCAAGTCTTGTGTCAAGAGTCAGAGTCAGGTCTCAAGTCTTGTGTCAAGAGTCAGGTCTCAAGTCTTGTGTCAAGAGTCAGGTCTCAAGTCTTGTCAAGAGTCAGAGTCAGGTCTCAAGTCTTTGGTCAAGAGTCAGGTCTCAAGTCTTTGGTCAAGAGTCAGGTCTCAAGTCTTTGGTTAAGACTCAGGTCTCAAGTCATGTGTCAAGAGTCAGAGTCAGGTCTCAAGTCTTGTGTCAAGAGTCAGTCAGGTCTCAAGTCTTGTGTCAAGAGTCAGTCAGGTCTCAAGTCTTGTGTCAAGAGTCAGTCAGGTCTCAAGTCTTTGGTCAAGAGTCAGAGTCAGGTCTCAAGTCTTGTGTCAAGAGTCAGAGTCAGGTCTCAAGTTTTTGGTCAAGAGTCAGAATTAGGTCTCAAGTCTTTGGTCATGAGTCAGAGTCAGGTCTCAAGTCTTGTGTCAAGAGTCAGGTCTCATGTCTTGTGTCAAGAGTCAGGTCTCAAGTCTTGTCAAGAGTCAGAGTCAGGTCTCAAGTCTTTGGTCAAGAGTCAGGTCTCAAGTCTTTGGTCAAGAGTCAGGTCTCAAGTGTTTGGTTAAGACTCAGGTCTCAAGTCATGTGTCAAGAGTCAGAGTCAGGTCTCAAGTCTTGTGTCAAGAGTCAGTCAGGTCTCAAGTCTTGTGTCAAGAGTCAGTCAGGTCTCAAGTCTTGTGTCAAGAGTCAGTCAGGTCTCAAGTCTTTGGTCAAGAGTCAGAGTCAGGTCTCAAGTCTTGTGTCAAGAGTCAGTCAGGTCTCAAGTCTTGTGTCAAGAGTCAAAGTCAGGTCTCAAGTCTTGTGTCAAGAGTCAGAGTCAGGTCTCAAGTATTTGGTCAAGACTCAGAGTCAGGTCTCAAGTCTTGTGTCAAGAGTCAGAGTCAGGTCTCAAGTATTTGGTTAAGAGTCAGAGTCGGGTCTCAAGTCTTTGGTCAGGAGTCAGTCAGGTCTCAAGTCTTGTGTCAAGAGTCAGAGTCAGGTCTCAAGTCTTGTGTCAAGAGTCAGGTCTCAAGTCTTGTGTCAAGAGTCAGGTCTCAAGTCTTGTCAAGAGTCAGAGTCAGGTCTCAAGTCTTTGGTCAAGAGTCAGGTCTCAAGTCTTTCGTCAAGAGTCAGGTCTCAAGTCTTTGTTCAAGACTCAGGTCTCAAGTCATGTGTCAAGAGTCAGAGTCAGGTCTCAAGTCTTGTGTCAAGAGTCAGGTCTCAAGTCTTGTGTCAAGAGTCAGGTCTCAAGTCTTGTCAAGAGTCAGAGTCAGGTCTCAAGTCTTTGGTCAAGAGTCAGGTCTCAAGTCTTTGGTCAAGAGTCAGGTCTCAAGTCTTTGGTCAAGACTCAGGTCTCAAGTCATGTGTCAAGAGTCAGTCAGGTCTCAAGTCTTGTGTCAAGAGTCAGAGTCAGGTCTCAAGTCTTGTGTCAAGAGTCAGTCAGGTCTCAAGTCTTTGGTCAAGAGTCAGAGTCAGGTCTCAAGTCTTGTGTCAAGAGTCAGAGTCAGGTCTCAAGTCTTGTGTCAAGAGTCAGAGTCAGGTCTCAAGTCTTTGGTCAAGAGTCAGAATTAGGTCTCAAGTCTTTGGTCATGAGTCAGAGTCAGGTCTCATGTCTTTGGTCAAGAGTCAGAGTCAGTTCTCAAGTCTTTGGTCAAGACTCAGCGTCAGGTCTCAAGTCTTTGGTCAAGAGTCAGAGTCAGGTCTCAAGTCTTGTGTCAAGAGTCAGAGTCAGGTCTCAAGTCTTTGGTCAAGACTCAGGTCTCAAGTCATGTGTCAAGAGTCAGAGTCAGGTCTCAAGTCTTGTGTCAAGAGTCAGAGTCAGGTCTCAAGTCTTGTGTCAAGAGTCAGTCAGGTCTCAAGTCTTTGGTCAAGAGTCAGAGTCAGGTCTCAAGTCTTGTGTCAAGAGTCAGAGTCAGGTCTCAAGTCTTGTGTCAAGAGTCAGAGTCAGGTCTCAAGTCTTTGGTCAAGAGTCAGAATTAGGTCTCAAGTCTTTGGTCATGAGTCAGAGTCAGGTCTCATGTCTTTGGTCAAGAGTCAGAGTCAGGTCTCAAGTCTTTGGTCAAGACTCAGAGTCAGGTCTCAAGTCTTTGGTCAAGAGTAAGAGTCAGGTCTCAAGTCTTGTGTCAAGAGTCAGAGTCAGGTCTCAAGTCTTTGGTCAAGAGTCAGAGTCAGGTCTCAAGTCATGTGTCAAGAGTCAGAGTCAGGTCTCAAGTATTTGGTCAAGACTCAGAGTCAGGTCTCAAGTCTTGTGTCAAGAGTCAGGTCTCAAGTCTTGTGTCAAGAGTCAGAGTCAGGTCTCAAGTATTTGGTCAAGAGTCAGTCAGGTCTCAAGTCTTGTCAAGAGTCAGGTCTCAAGTCTTGTGTCAAGAGTCAGGTCTCAAGTCTTTGGTCAAGAGTCAGAGTCAGGTCTCAAGTCTTGTGTCAAGAGTCAGTCAGGTCTCAAGTCTTGTGTCAAGAGTCAGTCAGGTCTCAAGTCTTTGGTCAAGAGTCAGAGTCAGGTCTCAAGTCTTGTGTCAAGAGTCAGAGTCAGGTCTCAAGTTTTTGGTCAAGAGTCAGAATTAGGTCTCAAGTCTTTGGTCATGAGTCAGAGTCAGGTCTCAAGTCTTGTGTCAAGAGTCAGGTCTCATGTCTTGTGTCAAGAGTCAGGTCTCAAGTCTTGTCAAGAGTCAGAGTCAGGTCTCAAGTCTTTGGTCAAGAGTCAGGTCTCAAGTCTTTGGTCAAGAGTCAGGTCTCAAGTGTTTGGTTAAGACTCAGGTCTCAAGTCATGTGTCAAGAGTCAGAGTCAGGTCTCAAGTCTTGTGTCAAGAGTCAGGTCTCAAGTGTTTGGTTAAGACTCAGGTCTCAAGTCATGTGTCAAGAGTCAGAGTCAGGTCTCAAGTCTTGTGTCAAGAGTCAGTCAGGTCTCAAGTCTTGTGTCAAGAGTCAGTCAGGTCTCAAGTCTTGTGTCAAGAGTCAGTCAGGTCTCAAGTCTTTGGTCAAGAGTCAGAGTCAGGTCTCAAGTCTTGTGTCAAGAGTCAGTCAGGTCTCAAGTCTTGTGTCAAGAGTCAAAGTCAGGTCTCAAGTCTTGTGTCAAGAGTCAGAGTCAGGTCTCAAGTATTTGGTCAAGACTCAGAGTCAGGTCTCAAGTCTTGTGTCAAGAGTCAGAGTCAGGTCTCAAGTATTTGGTTAAGAGTCAGAGTCGGGTCTCAAGTCTTTGGTCAGGAGTCAGTCAGGTCTCAAGTCTTGTGTCAAGAGTCAGAGTCAGGTCTCAAGTCTTGTGTCAAGAGTCAGGTCTCAAGTCTTGTGTCAAGAGTCAGGTCTCAAGTCTTGTCAAGAGTCAGAGTCAGGTCTCAAGTCTTTGGTCAAGAGTCAGGTCTCAAGTCTTTCGTCAAGAGTCAGGTCTCAAGTCTTTGTTCAAGACTCAGGTCTCAAGTCATGTGTCAAGAGTCAGAGTCAGGTCTCAAGTCTTGTGTCAAGAGTCAGGTCTCAAGTCTTGTGTCAAGAGTCAGGTCTCAAGTCTTGTCAAGAGTCAGAGTCAGGTCTCAAGTCTTTGGTCAAGAGTCAGGTCTCAAGTCTTTGGTCAAGAGTCAGGTCTCAAGTCTTTGGTCAAGACTCAGGTCTCAAGTCATGTGTCAAGAGTCAGTCAGGTCTCAAGTCTTGTGTCAAGAGTCAGAGTCAGGTCTCAAGTCTTGTGTCAAGAGTCAGTCAGGTCTCAAGTCTTTGGTCAAGAGTCAGAGTCAGGTCTCAAGTCTTTTGTCAAGAGTCAGAGTCAGGTCTCAAGTCTTGTGTCAAGAGTCAGAGTCAGGTCTCAAGTCTTTGGTCAAGAGTCAGAATTAGGTCTCAAGTCTTTGGTCATGAGTCAGAGTCAGGTCTCATGTCTTTGGTCAAGAGTCAGAGTCAGTTCTCAAGTCTTTGGTCAAGACTCAGCGTCAGGTCTCAAGTCTTTGGTCAAGAGTCAGAGTCAGGTCTCAAGTCTTGTGTCAAGAGTCAGAGTCAGGTCTCAAGTCTTTGGTCAAGACTCAGGTCTCAAGTCATGTGTCAAGAGTCAGAGTCAGGTCTCAAGTCTTGTGTCAAGAGTCAGAGTCAGGTCTCAAGTCTTGTGTCAAGAGTCAGTCAGGTCTCAAGTCTTTGGTCAAGAGTCAGAGTCAGGTCTCAAGTCTTGTGTCAAGAGTCAGAGTCAGGTCTCAAGTCTTGTGTCAAGAGTCAGAGTCAGGTCTCAAGTCTTGTGTCAAGAGTCAAAGTCAGGTCTCAAGTCTAGTGTCAAGAGTCAGAGTCAGGTCTCAAGTCTTTGGTCAAGAGTCAGTCAGGTCTCAAGTCATATGTCAAGAGTCAGAGTCAAGTCATGTGTCAAGAGTCAGAGTCAGGTCTCAAGTCTTTGGTCAAGAGTCAGAGTCAGGTCTCAAGTCTTGTGTCAAGAGTCAGAGTCAAGTCTCAAGTATTTGGTTAAGAGTCAGAGTCGGGTCTCAAGTCTTTGGTCAGGAGTCAGAGTCAGGTCTCAAGTCTTGTGTCAAGAGTCAGAGTCAGGTCTCAAGTCTTGTGTCAAGAGTCAGGTCTCAAGTCTTGTGTCAAGAGTCAGGTCTCAAGTCTTGTCAAGAGTCAGAGTCAGGTCTCAAGTCTTTGGTCAAGAGTCAGGTCTCAAGTCTTTGGTCAAGAGTCAGGTCTCAAGTCTTTGGTTAAGACTCAGGTCTCAAGTCATGTGTCAAGAGTCAGAGTCAGGTCTCAAGTCTTGTGTCAAGAGTCAGTCAGGTCTCAAGTCTTGTGTCAAGAGTCAGTCAGGTCTCAAGTCTTGTGTCAAGAGTCAGTCAGGTCTCAAGTCTTTGGTCAAGAGTCAGAGTCAGGTCTCAAGTCTTGTGTCAAGAGTCAGAGTCAGGTCTCAAGTTTTTGGTCAAGAGTCAGAATTAGGTCTCAAGTCTTTGGTCATGAGTCAGAGTCAGGTCTCAAGTCTTGTGTCAAGAGTCAGGTCTCATGTCTTGTGTCAAGAGTCAGGTCTCAAGTCTTGTCAAGAGTCAGAGTCAGGTCTCAAGTCTTTGGTCAAGAGTCAGGTCTCAAGTCTTTGGTCAAGAGTCAGGTCTCAAGTGTTTGGTTAAGACTCAGGTCTCAAGTCATGTGTCAAGAGTCAGAGTCAGGTCTCAAGTCTTGTGTCAAGAGTCAGTCAGGTCTCAAGTCTTGTGTCAAGAGTCAGTCAGGTCTCAAGTCTTGTGTCAAGAGTCAGTCAGGTCTCAAGTCTTTGGTCAAGAGTCAGAGTCAGGTCTCAAGTCTTGTGTCAAGAGTCAGTCAGGTCTCAAGTCTTGTGTCAAGAGTCAAAGTCAGGTCTCAAGTCTTGTGTCAAGAGTCAGAGTCAGGTCTCAAGTATTTGGTCAAGACTCAGAGTCAGGTCTCAAGTCTTGTGTCAAGAGTCAGAGTCAGGTCTCAAGTATTTGGTTAAGAGTCAGAGTCGGGTCTCAAGTCTTTGGTCAGGAGTCAGTCAGGTCTCAAGTCTTGTGTCAAGAGTCAGAGTCAGGTCTCAAGTCTTGTGTCAAGAGTCAGGTCTCAAGTCTTGTGTCAAGAGTCAGGTCTCAAGTCTTGTCAAGAGTCAGAGTCAGGTCTCAAGTCTTTGGTCAAGAGTCAGGTCTCAAGTCTTTCGTCAAGAGTCAGGTCTCAAGTCTTTGTTCAAGACTCAGGTCTCAAGTCATGTGTCAAGAGTCAGAGTCAGGTCTCAAGTCTTGTGTCAAGAGTCAGGTCTCAAGTCTTGTGTCAAGAGTCAGGTCTCAAGTCTTGTCAAGAGTCAGAGTCAGGTCTCAAGTCTTTGGTCAAGAGTCAGGTCTCAAGTCTTTGGTCAAGAGTCAGGTCTCAAGTCTTTGGTCAAGACTCAGGTCTCAAGTCATGTGTCAAGAGTCAGTCAGGTCTCAAGTCTTGTGTCAAGAGTCAGAGTCAGGTCTCAAGTCTTGTGTCAAGAGTCAGTCAGGTCTCAAGTCTTTGGTCAAGAGTCAGAGTCAGGTCTCAAGTCTTGTGTCAAGAGTCAGAGTCAGGTCTCAAGTCTTGTGTCAAGAGTCAGAGTCAGGTCTCAAGTCTTTGGTCAAGAGTCAGAATTAGGTCTCAAGTCTTTGGTCATGAGTCAGAGTCAGGTCTCATGTCTTTGGTCAAGAGTCAGAGTCAGTTCTCAAGTCTTTGGTCAAGACTCAGCGTCAGGTCTCAAGTCTTTGGTCAAGAGTCAGAGTCAGGTCTCAAGTCTTGTGTCAAGAGTCAGAGTCAGGTCTCAAGTCTTTGGTCAAGACTCAGGTCTCAAGTCATGTGTCAAGAGTCAGAGTCAGGTCTCAAGTCTTGTGTCAAGAGTCAGAGTCAGGTCTCAAGTCTTGTGTCAAGAGTCAGTCAGGTCTCAAGTCTTTGGTCAAGAGTCAGAGTCAGGTCTCAAGTCTTGTGTCAAGAGTCAGAGTCAGGTCTCAAGTCTTGTGTCAAGAGTCAGAGTCAGGTCTCAAGTCTTTGGTCAAGAGTCAGAATTAGGTCTCAAGTCTTTGGTCATGAGTCAGAGTCAGGTCTCATGTCTTTGGTCAAGAGTCAGAGTCAGGTCTCAAGTCTTTGGTCAAGACTCAGAGTCAGGTCTCAAGTCTTTGGTCAAGAGTAAGAGTCAGGTCTCAAGTCTTGTGTCAAGAGTCAGAGTCAGGTCTCAAGTCTTTGGTCAAGAGTCAGAGTCAGGTCTCAAGTCATGTGTCAAGAGTCAGAGTCAGGTCTCAAGTATTTGGTCAAGACTCAGAGTCAGGTCTCAAGTCTTGTGTCAAGAGTCAGGTCTCAAGTCTTGTGTCAAGAGTCAGAGTCAGGTCTCAAGTATTTGGTCAAGAGTCAGTCAGGTCTCAAGTCTTGTCAAGAGTCAGGTCTCAAGTCTTGTGTCAAGAGTCAGGTCTCAAGTCTTTGGTCAAGAGTCAGAGTCAGGTCTCAAGTCTTGTGTCAAGAGTCAGTCAGGTCTCAAGTCTTGTGTCAAGAGTCAGTCGGGTCTCAAGTCTTGTGTCAAGAGTCAGGTCTCAAGTCTTGTGTCAAGAGTCAGGTCTCAAGTCTTGTCAAGAGTCAGAGTCAGGTCTCAAGTCTTTGGTCAAGAGTCAGGTCTCAAGTCTTTGGTCAAGAGTCAGAGTCAGGTCTCAAGTCTTGTGTCAAGAGTCAGAGTCAGGTCTCAAGTATTTGGTTAAGAGTCAGAGTCGGGTCTCAAGTCTTTGGTCAGGAGTCAGAGTCAGGTCTCAAGTCTTGTGTCAAGAGTCAGAGTCAGGTCTCAAGTCTTGTGTCAAGAGTCAGAGTCAGGTCTCAAGTCTTGTGTCAAGAGTCAGAGTCAGGTCTCAAGTCTTTGGTCAAGAGTCAGAGTCAGGTCTCAAGTCTTGTGTCAAGAGTCAGAGTCAGGTCTCAAGTCTTGTGTCAAGAGTCAAAGTCAGGTCTCAAGTCTTGTGTCAAGAGTCAGAGTCAGGTCTCAAGTATTTGGTTAAGAGTCAGAGTCGGGTCTCAAGTCTTTGGTCAGGAGTCAGTCAGGTCTCAAGTCTTGTGTCAAGAGTCAGAGTCAGGTCTCAAGTCTTGTGTCAAGAGTCAGGTCTCAAGTCTTTGGTCAAGAGTCAGGTCTCAAGTCTTTGGTCAAGACTCAGGTCTCAAGTCATGTGTCAAGAGTCAGAGTCAGGTCTCAAGTCTTGTGTCAAGAGTCAGAGTCAGGTCTCAAGTCTTGTGTCAAGAGTCAGTCAGGTCTCAAGTCTTTGGTCAAGAGTCAGAGTCAGGTCTCAAGTCTTGTGTCAAGAGTCAGAGTCAGGTCTCAAGTCTTGTGTCAAGAGTCAGAGTCAGGTCTCAAGTCTTTGGTCAAGAGTCAGAATTAGGTCTCAAGTCTTTGGTCATGAGTCAGAGTCAGGTCTCAAGTCTTGTGTCAAGAGTCAGGTCTCATGTCTTTGGTCAAGAGTCAGAGTCAGTTCTCAAGTCTTTGGTCAAGACTCAGAGTCAGGTCTCAAGTCTTTGGTCAAGAGTCAGAGTCAGGTCTCAAGTCTTGTGTCAAGAGTCAGAGTCAGGTCTCAAGTCTTTGGTCAAGAGTCAGAGTCAGGTCTCAAGTCTTGTGTCAAGAGTCAGAGTCAGGTCTCAAGTCTTGTGTCAAGAGTCAAAGTCAGGTCTCAAGTCTTGTGTCAAGAGTCAGAGTCGGGTCTCAAGTCTTGTGTCAAGAGTCAGGTCTCAAGTCTTGTCAAGAGTCAGAGTCAGGTCTCAAGTCTTTGGTCAAGACTCAGGTCTCAAGTCATGTGTCAAGAGTCAGGTCTCAAGTCTTGTGTCAAGAGTCAGAGTCAGGTCTCAAGTCTTGTGTCAAGAGTCAAAGTCAGGTCTCAAGTCTAGTGTCAAGAGTCAGAGTCAGGTCTCAAGTCTTTGGTCAAGAGTCAGTCAGGTCTCAAGTCATATGTCAAGAGTCAGAGTCAAGTCATGTGTCAAGAGTCAGAGTCAGGTCTCAAGTCTTTGGTCAAGAGTCAGAGTCAGGTCTCAAGTCTTGTGTCAAGAGTCAGAGTCAGGTCTCAAGTATTTGGTTAAGAGTCAGAGTCAGGTCTCAAGTCTTTGGTCAGGAGTCAGTCAGGTCTCAAGTCTTGTGTCAAGAGTCAGAGTCAGTTCTCAAGTCTTGTGTCAAGAGTCAGGTCTCAAGTCTTTGGTCAAGAGTCAGTCAGGTCTCAAGTCATATGTCAAGAGTCAGAGTCAAGTCATGTGTCAAGAGTCAGAGTCAGGTCTCAAGTCTTTGGTCAAGAGTCAGAGTCAAGTCTCAAGTCATGTGTCAAGAGTCAGAGTCAGGTCTCAAGTATTTGGTCAAGACTCAGAGTCAGGTCTCAAGTCTTGTGTCAAGAGTCAGAGTCAGGTCTCAAGTATTTGGTTAAGAGTCAGAGTCGGGTCTCAAGTCTTTGGTCAGGAGTCAGTCAGGTCTCAAGTCTTGTGTCAAGAGTCAGAGTCAGTTCTCAAGTCTTGTGTCAAGAGTCAGGTCTCAAGTCTTGTGTCAAGAGTCAGGTCTCAAGTCTTGTCAAGAGTCAGAGTCAGGTCTCAAGTCTTTGGTCAAGAGTCAGGTCTCAAGTCTTTGGTCAAGAGTCAGGTCTCAAGTCTTTGGTCAAGACTCAGGTCTCAAGTCATGTGTCAAGACTCAGGTCTCAAGTCATGTGTCAAGAGTCAGGTCTCAAGTCTTGTGTCAAGAGTCAGGTCTCAAGTCTTGTCAAGAGTCAGAGTCAGTTCTCAAGTCTTTGGTCAAGAGTCAGAGTCAGGTCTCAAGTCTTGTGTCAAGAGTCAGAGTCAGGTCTCAAGTCTTGTGTCAAGAGTCAAAGTCAGGTCTCAAGTCTTGTGTCAAGAGTCAGAGTCAGGTCTCAAGTCTTGTGTCAAGAGTCAGAGTCAGGTCTCAAGTCTTTGGTCAAGAGTCAGAGTCAGGTCTCAAGTCTTGTGTCAAGAGTCAGAGTCAGGTCTCAAGTCTTGTGTCAAGAGTCAAAGTCAGGTCTCAAGTCTTGTGTCAAGAGTCAGAGTCAGGTCTCAAGTCTTGTGTCAAGAGTCAGAGTCAGGTCTCAAGTCTTTGGTCAAGAGTCAGTCAGGTCTCAAGTCATGTGTCAAGAGTCAGAGTCAAGTCTCAAGTCATGTGTCAAGAGTCAGAGTCAGGTCTGAAGTATTTGGTCAAGACTCAGTCAGGTCTCAAGTCTTGTGTCAAGAGTCAAAGTCAGGTCTCAAGTCTTGTGTCAAGAGTCAGAGTCGGGTCTCAAGTCTTGTGTCAAGAGTCAGAGTCAGGTCTCAAGTCTTTGGTCAAGAGTCAGTCAGGTCTCAAGTCATGTGTCAAGAGTCAGAGTCAAGTCTCAAGTCATGTGTCAAGAGTCAGAGTCAGGTCTCAAGTATTTGGTCAAGACTCAGAGTCAGGTCTCAAGTCTTGTGTCAAGAGTCAGAGTCAGGTCTCAAGTATTTGGTTAAGAGTCAGAGTCGGGTCTCAAGTCTTTGGTCAGGAGTCAGTCAGGTCTCAAGTCTTGTGTCAAGAGTCAGAGTCAGGTCTCAAGTCTTGTGTCAAGAGTCAGGTCTCAAGTCTTGTGTCAAGAGTCAGGTCTCAAGTCTTGTCAAGAGTCAGAGTCAGGTCTCAAGTCTTTGGTCAAGAGTCAGGTCTCAAGTCTTTGGTCAAGAGTCAGGTCTCAAGTCTTTGGTCAAGACTCAGGTCTCAAATCATGTGTCAAGACTCAGGTCTCAAGTCATGTGTCAAGAGTCAGGTCTCAAGTCTTGTGTCAAGAGTCAGAGTCAGGTCTCAAGTCATGTGTCAAGAGTCAGAGTCAAGTCTCAAGTCATGTGTCAAGAGTCAGAGTCAGGTCTCAAGTATTTGGTCAAGACTCAGAGTCAGGTCTCAAGTCTTGTGTCAAGAGTCAGGTCTCAAGTATTTGGTTAAGAGTCAGAGTCGGGTCTCAAGTCTTTGGTCAGGAGTCAGTCAGGTTTCAAGTCTTGTGTCAAGAGTCAGAGTCAGGTCTCAAGTCTTGTGTCAAGAGTCAGGTCTCAAGTCTTGTGTCAAGAGTCAGGTCTCAAGTCTTGTCAAGAGTCAGAGTCAGGTCTCAAGTCTTTGGTCAAGAGTCAGGTCTCAAGTCTTTGATCAAGAGTCAGGTCTCAAGTCTTTGGTCAAGACTCAGGTCTCAAGTCATGTGTCAAGAGTCAGGTCTCAAGTCTTGTGTCAAGAGTCAGAGTCAGGTCTCAAGTCTTGTGTCAAGAGTCAAAGTCAGGTCTCAAGTCTAGTGTCAAGAGTCAGAGTCAGGTCTCAAGTCTTTGGTCAAGAGTCAGTCAGGTCTCAAGTCATGTGTCAAGAGTCAGGTCTCAAGTCTTGTGTCAAGAGTCAGAGTCAGGTCTCAAGTCATGTGTCAAGAGTCAGAGTCAAGTCTCAAGTCATGTGTCAAGAGTCAGAGTCAGGTCTCAAGTATTTGGTCAAGACTCAGAGTCAGGTCTCAAGTCTTGTGTCAAGAGTCAGAGTCAGGTCTCAAGTATTTGGTTAAGAGTCAGAGTCGGGTCTCAAGTCTTTGGTCAGGAGTCAGTCAGGTCTCAAGTCTTGTGTCAAGAGTCAGAGTCAGTTCTCAAGTCTTGTGTCAAGAGTCAGGTCTCAAGTCTTGTGTCAAGAGTCAGGTCTCAAGTCTTGTCAAGAGTCAGAGTCAGGTCTCAAGTCTTTGGTCAAGAGTCAGGTCTCAAGTCTTTGGTCAAGAGTCAGGTCTCAAGTCTTTGGTCAAGACTCAGGTCTCAAGTCATGTGTCAAGACTCAGGTCTCAAGTCATGTGTCAAGAGTCAGGTCTCAAGTCTTGTGTCAAGAGTCAGGTCTCAAGTCTTGTCAAGAGTCAGAGTCAGTTCTCAAGTCTTTGGTCAAGAGTCAGAGTCAGGTCTCAAGTCTTGTGTCAAGAGTCAGAGTCAGGTCTCAAGTCTTGTGTCAAGAGTCAAAGTCAGGTCTCAAGTCTTGTGTCAAGAGTCAGAGTCAGGTCTCAAGTCTTGTGTCAAGAGTCAGAGTCAGGTCTCAAGTCTTTGGTCAAGAGTCAGAGTCAGGTCTCAAGTCTTGTGTCAAGAGTCAGAGTCAGGTCTCAAGTCTTGTGTCAAGAGTCAAAGTCAGGTCTCAAGTCTTGTGTCAAGAGTCAGAGTCAGGTCTCAAGTCTTGTGTCAAGAGTCAGAGTCAGGTCTCAAGTCTTTGGTCAAGAGTCAGTCAGGTCTCAAGTCATGTGTCAAGAGTCAGAGTCAAGTCTCAAGTCATGTGTCAAGAGTCAGAGTCAGGTCTGAAGTATTTGGTCAAGACTCAGTCAGGTCTCAAGTCTTGTGTCAAGAGTCAAAGTCAGGTCTCAAGTCTTGTGTCAAGAGTCAGAGTCGGGTCTCAAGTCTTGTGTCAAGAGTCAGAGTCAGGTCTCAAGTCTTTGGTCAAGAGTCAGTCAGGTCTCAAGTCATGTGTCAAGAGTCAGAGTCAAGTCTCAAGTCATGTGTCAAGAGTCAGAGTCAGGTCTCAAGTATTTGGTCAAGACTCAGAGTCAGGTCTCAAGTCTTGTGTCAAGAGTCAGAGTCAGGTCTCAAGTATTTGGTTAAGAGTCAGAGTCGGGTCTCAAGTCTTTGGTCAGGAGTCAGTCAGGTCTCAAGTCTTGTGTCAAGAGTCAGAGTCAGGTCTCAAGTCTTGTGTCAAGAGTCAGGTCTCAAGTCTTGTGTCAAGAGTCAGGTCTCAAGTCTTGTCAAGAGTCAGAGTCAGGTCTCAAGTCTTTGGTCAAGAGTCAGGTCTCAAGTCTTTGGTCAAGAGTCAGGTCTCAAGTCTTTGGTCAAGACTCAGGTCTCAAATCATGTGTCAAGACTCAGGTCTCAAGTCATGTGTCAAGAGTCAGGTCTCAAGTCTTGTGTCAAGAGTCAGAGTCAGGTCTCAAGTCATGTGTCAAGAGTCAGAGTCAAGTCTCAAGTCATGTGTCAAGAGTCAGAGTCAGGTCTCAAGTATTTGGTCAAGACTCAGAGTCAGGTCTCAAGTCTTGTGTCAAGAGTCAGAGTCAGGTCTCAAGTATTTGGTTAAGAGTCAGAGTCGGGTCTCAAGTCTTTGGTCAGGAGTCAGTCAGGTTTCAAGTCTTGTGTCAAGAGTCAGAGTCAGGTCTCAAGTCTTGTGTCAAGAGTCAGGTCTCAAGTCTTGTGTCAAGAGTCAGGTCTCAAGTCTTGTCAAGAGTCAGAGTCAGGTCTCAAGTCTTTGGTCAAGAGTCAGGTCTCAAGTCTTTGATCAAGAGTCAGGTCTCAAGTCTTTGGTCAAGACTCAGGTCTCAAGTCATGTGTCAAGAGTCAGGTCTCAAGTCTTGTGTCAAGAGTCAGAGTCAGGTCTCAAGTCTTGTGTCAAGAGTCAAAGTCAGGTCTCAAGTCTAGTGTCAAGAGTCAGAGTCAGGTCTCAAGTCTTTGGTCAAGAGTCAGTCAGGTCTCAAGTCATATGTCAAGAGTCAGAGTCAAGTCATGTGTCAAGAGTCAGAGTCAGGTCTCAAGTCTTTGGTCAAGAGTCAGAGTCAGGTCTCAAGTCTTGTGTCAAGAGTCAGAGTCAGGTCTCAAGTATTTGGTTAAGAGTCAGAGTCGGGTCTCAAGTCTTTGGTCAGGAGTCAGAGTCAGGTCTCAAGTCTTGTGTCAAGAGTCAGAGTCAGGTCTCAAGTCTTGTGTCAAGAGTCAGGTCTCAAGTCTTGTGTCAAGAGTCAGGTCTCAAGTCTTGTCAAGAGTCAGAGTCAGGTCTCAAGTCTTTGGTCAAGAGTCAGGTCTCAAGTCTTTGGTCAAGAGTCAGGTCTCAAGTCTTTGGTTAAGACTCAGGTCTCAAGTCATGTGTCAAGAGTCAGAGTCAGGTCTCAATTCTTGTGTCAAGAGTCAGTCAGGTCTCAAGTCTTGTGTCAAGAGTCAGTCAGGTCTCAAGTCTTTGGTCAAGAGTCAGAGTCAGGTCTCAAGTCTTGTGTCAAGAGTCAGAGTCAGGTCTCAAGTCTTGTGTCAAGAGTCAGGTCTCATGTCTTTGGTCAAGAGTCAGAGTCAGTTCTGAAGTTTGGTCAAGACTCAGAGTCAGGTCTCAAGTCTTTGGTCAAGACTCAGAGTCAGGTCTCAAGTCTTGTGTCAAGAGTCAGAGTCAGGTCTCAAGTATTTGGTTAAGAGTCAGAGTCGGGTCTCAAGTCTTTGGTCAGGAGTCAGAGACAGGTCTCAAGTCTTGTGTCAAGAGTCAGAGTCAGGTCTCAAGTCTTGTGTCAAGAGTCAGAGTCAGGTCTCAAGTCTTGTGTCAAGAGTCAGAGTCAGGTCTCAAGTCTTTGGTCAAGAGTCAGAGTCAGGTCTCAAGTCTTGTGTCAAGAGTCAGAGTCAGGTCTCAAGTCTTGTGTCAAGAGTCAAAGTCAGGTCTCAAGTCTTGTGTCAAGAGTCAGAGTCAGGTCTCAAGTATTTGGTTAAGAGTCAGAGTCGGGTCTCAAGTCTTTGGTCAGGAGTCAGTCAGGTCTCAAGTCTTGTGTCAAGAGTCAGAGTCAGGTCTCAAGTCTTGTGTCAAGAGTCAGGTCTCAAGTCTTGTGTCAAGAGTCAGGTCTCAAGTCTTGTCAAGAGTCAGAGTCAGGTCTCAAGTCTTGTGTCAAGAGTCAGAGTCAGGTCTCAAGTCTTGTGTCAAGAGTCAAAGTCAGGTCTCCAGTCTTGTGTCAAGAGTCAGAGTCAGGTCTCAAGTCTTGTGTCAAGAGTCAGAGTCAGGTCTCAAGTCTTTGGTCAAGAGTCAGAGTCAGGTCTCAAGTCTTGTGTCAAGAGTCAGAGTCAGGTCTCAAGTCTTGTGTCAAGAGTCAAAGTCAGGTCTCAAGTCTTGTGTCAAGAGTCAGAGTCGGGTCTCAAGTCTTGTGTCAAGAGTCAGAGTCAGGTCTCAAGTCTTTGGTCAAGAGTCAGTCAGGTCTCAAGTCATGTGTCAAGAGTCAGAGTCAAGTCTCAAGTCATGTGTCAAGAGTCAGAGTCAGGTCTCAAGTATTTGGTCAAGACTCAGAGTCAGGTCTCAAGTCTTGTGTCAAGAGTCAAAGTCAGGTCTCAAGTCTTGTGTCAAGAGTCAGAGTCGGGTCTCAAGTCTTGTGTCAAGAGTCAGAGTCAGGTCTCAAGTCTTTGGTCAAGAGTCAGTCAGGTCTCAAGTCATGTGTCAAGAGTCAGAGTCAAGTCTCAAGTCATGTGTCAAGAGTCAGAGTCAGGTCTCAAGTATTTGGTCAAGACTCAGAGTCAGGTCTCAAGTCTTGTGTCAAGAGTCAGAGTCAGGTCTCAAGTATTTGGTTAAGAGTCAGAGTCGGGTCTCAAGTCTTTGGTCAGGAGTCAGTCAGGTCTCAAGTCTTGTGTCAAGAGTCAGAGTCAGTTCTCAAGTCTTGTGTCAGGAGTCAGGTCTCAAGTCTTGTGTCAAGAGTCAGGTCTCAAGTCTTGTCAAGAGTCAGAGTCAGGTCTCAAGTCTTTGGTCAAGAGTCAGGTCTCAACTCTTTGGTCAAGAGTCAGTCAGGTCTCAAGTCATATGTCAAGAGTCAGAGTCAAGTCATGTGTCAAGAGTCAGAGTCAGGTCTCAAGTCTTTGGTCAAGAGTCAGAGTCAGGTCTCAAGTCTTGTGTCAAGAGTCAGAGTCAGGTCTCAAGTATTTGGTTAAGAGTCAGAGTCGGGTCTCAAGTCTTTGGTCAGGAGTCAGAGTCAGGTCTCAAGTCTTGTGTCAAGAGTCAGAGTCAGGTCTCAAGTCTTGTGTCAAGAGTCAGGTCTCAAGTCTTGTGTCAAGAGTCAGGTCTCAAGTCTTGTCAAGAGTCAGAGTCAGGTCTCAAGTCTTTGGTCAAGAGTCAGGTCTCAAGTCTTTGGTCAAGAGTCAGGTCTCAAGTCTTTGGTTAAGACTCAGGTCTCAAGTCATGTGTCAAGAGTCAGAGTCAGGTCTCAATTCTTGTGTCAAGAGTCAGTCAGGTCTCAAGTCTTGTGTCAAGAGTCAGTCAGGTCTCAAGTCTTTGGTCAAGAGTCAGAGTCAGGTCTCAAGTCTTGTGTCAAGAGTCAGAGTCAGGTCTCAAGTCTTGTGTCAAGAGTCAGAGTCAGGTCTCAAGTTTTTGGTCAAGAGTCAGAATTAGGTCTCAAGTCTTTGGTCATGAGTCAGAGTCAGGTCTCAAGTCTTGTGTCAAGAGTCAGGTCTCATGTCTTTGGTCAAGAGTCAGAGTCAGTTCTGAAGTCTTTGGTCAAGACTCAGAGTCAGGTCTCAAGTCTTTGGTCAAGACTCAGAGTCAGGTCTCAAGTCTTGTGTCAAGAGTCAGAGTCAGGTCTCAAGTATTTGGTTAAGAGTCAGAGTCGGGTCTCAAGTCTTTGGTCAGGAGTCAGAGTCAGGTCTCAAGTCTTGTGTCAAGAGTCAGAGTCAGGTCTCAAGTCTTTGGTCAAGAGTCAGAGTCAGGTCTCAAGTCTTGTGTCAAGAGTCAGAGTCAGGTCTCAAGTCTTGTGTCAAGAGTCAAAGTCAGGTCTCAAGTCTTGTGTCAAGAGTCAGAGTCAGGTCTCAAGTCTTGTGTCAAGAGTCAGAGTCAGGTCTCAAGTCTTTGGTCAAGAGTCAGTCAGGTCTCAAGTCATGTGTCAAGAGTCAGAGTCAAGTCTCAAGTCATGTGTCAAGAGTCAGAGTCAGGTCTGAAGTATTTGGTCAAGACTCAGTCAGGTCTCAAGTCTTGTGTCAAGAGTCAAAGTCAGGTCTCAAGTCTTGTGTCAAGAGTCAGAGTCGGGTCTCAAGTCTTGTGTCAAGAGTCAGAGTCAGGTCTCAAGTCTTTGGTCAAGAGTCAGTCAGGTCTCAAGTCATGTGTCAAGAGTCAGAGTCAAGTCTCAAGTCATGTGTCAAGAGTCAGAGTCAGGTCTCAAGTATTTGGTCAAGACTCAGAGTCAGGTCTCAAGTCTTGTGTCAAGAGTCAGAGTCAGGTCTCAAGTATTTGGTTAAGAGTCAGAGTCGGGTCTCAAGTCTTTGGTCAGGAGTCAGTCAGGTCTCAAGTCTTGTGTCAAGAGTCAGAGTCAGGTCTCAAGTCTTGTGTCAAGAGTCAGGTCTCAAGTCTTGTGTCAAGAGTCAGGTCTCAAGTCTTGTCAAGAGTCAGAGTCAGGTCTCAAGTCTTTGGTCAAGAGTCAGGTCTCAAGTCTTTGGTCAAGAGTCAGGTCTCAAGTCTTTGGTCAAGACTCAGGTCTCAAATCATGTGTCAAGACTCAGGTCTCAAGTCATGTGTCAAGAGTCAGGTCTCAAGTCTTGTGTCAAGAGTCAGAGTCAGGTCTCAAGTCATGTGTCAAGAGTCAGAGTCAAGTCTCAAGTCATGTGTCAAGAGTCAGAGTCAGGTCTCAAGTATTTGGTCAAGACTCAGAGTCAGGTCTCAAGTCTTGTGTCAAGAGTCAGAGTCAGGTCTCAAGTATTTGGTTAAGAGTCAGAGTCGGGTCTCAAGTCTTTGGTCAGGAGTCAGTCAGGTTTCAAGTCTTGTGTCAAGAGTCAGAGTCAGGTCTCAAGTCTTGTGTCAAGAGTCAGGTCTCAAGTCTTGTGTCAAGAGTCAGGTCTCAAGTCTTGTCAAGAGTCAGAGTCAGGTCTCAAGTCTTTGGTCAAGAGTCAGGTCTCAAGTCTTTGATCAAGAGTCAGGTCTCAAGTCTTTGGTCAAGACTCAGGTCTCAAGTCATGTGTCAAGAGTCAGGTCTCAAGTCTTGTGTCAAGAGTCAGAGTCAGGTCTCAAGTCTTGTGTCAAGAGTCAAAGTCAGGTCTCAAGTCTAGTGTCAAGAGTCAGAGTCAGGTCTCAAGTCTTTGGTCAAGAGTCAGTCAGGTCTCAAGTCATATGTCAAGAGTCAGAGTCAAGTCATGTGTCAAGAGTCAGAGTCAGGTCTCAAGTCTTTGGTCAAGAGTCAGAGTCAGGTCTCAAGTCTTGTGTCAAGAGTCAGAGTCAGGTCTCAAGTATTTGGTTAAGAGTCAGAGTCGGGTCTCAAGTCTTTGGTCAGGAGTCAGAGTCAGGTCTCAAGTCTTGTGTCAAGAGTCAGAGTCAGGTCTCAAGTCTTGTGTCAAGAGTCAGGTCTCAAGTCTTGTGTCAAGAGTCAGGTCTCAAGTCTTGTCAAGAGTCAGAGTCAGGTCTCAAGTCTTTGGTCAAGAGTCAGGTCTCAAGTCTTTGGTCAAGAGTCAGGTCTCAAGTCTTTGGTTAAGACTCAGGTCTCAAGTCATGTGTCAAGAGTCAGAGTCAGGTCTCAATTCTTGTGTCAAGAGTCAGTCAGGTCTCAAGTCTTGTGTCAAGAGTCAGTCAGGTCTCAAGTCTTTGGTCAAGAGTCAGAGTCAGGTCTCAAGTCTTGTGTCAAGAGTCAGAGTCAGGTCTCAAGTCTTGTGTCAAGAGTCAGAGTCAGGTCTCAAGTTTTTGGTCAAGAGTCAGAATTAGGTCTCAAGTCTTTGGTCATGAGTCAGAGTCAGGTCTCAAGTCTTGTGTCAAGAGTCAGGTCTCATGTCTTTGGTCAAGAGTCAGAGTCAGTTCTGAAGTTTGGTCAAGACTCAGAGTCAGGTCTCAAGTCTTTGGTCAAGACTCAGAGTCAGGTCTCAAGTCTTGTGTCAAGAGTCAGAGTCAGGTCTCAAGTATTTGGTTAAGAGTCAGAGTCGGGTCTCAAGTCTTTGGTCAGGAGTCAGAGACAGGTCTCAAGTCTTGTGTCAAGAGTCAGAGTCAGGTCTCAAGTCTTGTGTCAAGAGTCAGAGTCAGGTCTCAAGTCTTGTGTCAAGAGTCAGAGTCAGGTCTCAAGTCTTTGGTCAAGAGTCAGAGTCAGGTCTCAAGTCTTGTGTCAAGAGTCAGAGTCAGGTCTCAAGTCTTGTGTCAAGAGTCAAAGTCAGGTCTCAAGTCTTGTGTCAAGAGTCAGAGTCAGGTCTCAAGTATTTGGTTAAGAGTCAGAGTCGGGTCTCAAGTCTTTGGTCAGGAGTCAGTCAGGTCTCAAGTCTTGTGTCAAGAGTCAGAGTCAGGTCTCAAGTCTTGTGTCAAGAGTCAGGTCTCAAGTCTTGTGTCAAGAGTCAGGTCTCAAGTCTTGTCAAGAGTCAGAGTCAGGTCTCAAGTCTTGTGTCAAGAGTCAGAGTCAGGTCTCAAGTCTTGTGTCAAGAGTCAAAGTCAGGTCTCCAGTCTTGTGTCAAGAGTCAGAGTCAGGTCTCAAGTCTTGTGTCAAGAGTCAGAGTCAGGTCTCAAGTCTTTGGTCAAGAGTCAGAGTCAGGTCTCAAGTCTTGTGTCAAGAGTCAGAGTCAGGTCTCAAGTCTTGTGTCAAGAGTCAAAGTCAGGTCTCAAGTCTTGTGTCAAGAGTCAGAGTCGGGTCTCAAGTCTTGTGTCAAGAGTCAGAGTCAGGTCTCAAGTCTTTGGTCAAGAGTCAGTCAGGTCTCAAGTCATGTGTCAAGAGTCAGAGTCAAGTCTCAAGTCATGTGTCAAGAGTCAGAGTCAGGTCTCAAGTATTTGGTCAAGACTCAGAGTCAGGTCTCAAGTCTTGTGTCAAGAGTCAAAGTCAGGTCTCAAGTCTTGTGTCAAGAGTCAGAGTCGGGTCTCAAGTCTTGTGTCAAGAGTCAGAGTCAGGTCTCAAGTCTTTGGTCAAGAGTCAGTCAGGTCTCAAGTCATGTGTCAAGAGTCAGAGTCAAGTCTCAAGTCATGTGTCAAGAGTCAGAGTCAGGTCTCAAGTATTTGGTCAAGACTCAGAGTCAGGTCTCAAGTCTTGTGTCAAGAGTCAGAGTCAGGTCTCAAGTATTTGGTTAAGAGTCAGAGTCGGGTCTCAAGTCTTTGGTCAGGAGTCAGTCAGGTCTCAAGTCTTGTGTCAAGAGTCAGAGTCAGTTCTCAAGTCTTGTGTCAGGAGTCAGGTCTCAAGTCTTGTGTCAAGAGTCAGGTCTCAAGTCTTGTCAAGAGTCAGAGTCAGGTCTCAAGTCTTTGGTCAAGAGTCAGGTCTCAACTCTTTGGTCAAGAGTCAGTCAGGTCTCAAGTCATATGTCAAGAGTCAGAGTCAAGTCATGTGTCAAGAGTCAGAGTCAGGTCTCAAGTCTTTGGTCAAGAGTCAGAGTCAGGTCTCAAGTCTTGTGTCAAGAGTCAGAGTCAGGTCACAAGTATTTGGTTAAGAGTCAGAGTCGGGTCTCAAGTCTTTGGTCAGGAGTCAGAGTCAGGTCTCAAGTCTTGTGTCAAGAGTCAGAGTCAGGTCTCAAGTCTTGTGTCAAGAGTCAGGTCTCAAGTCTTGTGTCAAGAGTCAGGTCTCAAGTCTTGTCAAGAGTCAGAGTCAGGTCTCAAGTCTTTGGTCAAGAGTCAGGTCTCAAGTCTTTGGTCAAGAGTCAGGTCTCAAGTCTTTGGTTAAGACTCAGGTCTCAAGTCATGTGTCAAGAGTCAGAGTCAGGTCTCAATTCTTGTGTCAAGAGTCAGTCAGGTCTCAAGTCTTGTGTCAAGAGTCAGTCAGGTCTCAAGTCTTTGGTCAAGAGTCAGTCAGGTCTCAAGTCTTGTGTCAAGAGTCAGAGTCAGGTCTCAAGTCTTGTGTCAAGAGTCAGAGTCAGGTCTCAAGTTTTTGGTCAAGAGTCAGAATTAGGTCTCAAGTCTTTGGTCATGAGTCAGAGTCAGGTCTCAAGTCTTGTGTCAAGAGTCAGGTCTCATGTCTTTGGTCAAGAGTCAGAGTCAGTTCTGAAGTCTTTGGTCAAGACTCAGAGTCAGGTCTCAAGTCTTTGGTCAAGACTCAGAGTCAGGTCTCAAGTCTTGTGTCAAGAGTCAGAGTCAGGTCTCAAGTATTTGGTTAAGAGTCAGAGTCGGGTCTCAAGTCTTTGGTCAGGAGTCAGAGTCAGGTCTCAAGTCTTGTGTCAAGAGTCAGAGTCAGGTCTCAAGTCTTGTGTCAAGAGTCAGAGTCAGGTCTCAAGTCTTTTGTCAAGAGTCAGAGTCAGGTCTCAAGTCTTTGGTCAAGAGTCAGAGTCAGGTCTCAAGTCTTGTGTCAAGAGTCAGAGTCAGGTCTCAAGTCTTGTGTCAAGAGTCAAAGTCAGGTCTCAAGTCTTGTGTCAAGAGTCAGAGTCAGGTCTCAAGTATTTGGTTAAGAGTCAGAGTCGGGTCTCAAGTCTTTGGTCAGGAGTCAGTCAGGTCTCAAGTCTTGTGTCAAGAGTCAGAGTCAGGTCTCAAGTCTTGTGTCAAGAGTCAGGTCTCAAGTCTTGTGTCAAGAGTCAGAGTCAAGTCTCAAGTCATGTGTCAAGACTCAGAGTCAGGTCTCAAGTCTTGTGTCAAGAGTCAAAGTCAGGTCTCAAGTCTTGTGTCAAGAGTCAGAGTCGGGTCTCAAGTCTTGTGTCAAGAGTCAGAGTCAGGTCTCAAGTCTTTGGTCAAGAGTCAGTCAGGTCTCAAGTCATGTGTCAAGAGTCAGAGTCAAGTCTCAAGTCATGTGTCAAGAGTCAGAGTCAGGTCTCAAGTATTTGGTCAAGACTCAGAGTCAGGTCTCAAGTCTTGTGTCAAGAGTCAGAGTCAGGTCTCAAGTATTTGGTTAAGAGTCAGAGTCGGGTCTCAAGTCTTTGGTCAGGAGTCAGTCAGGTCTCAAGTCTTGTGTCAAGAGTCAGAGTCAGTTCTCAAGTCTTGTGTCAGGAGTCAGGTCTCAAGTCTTGTGTCAAGAGTCAGGTCTCAAGTCTTGTCAAGAGTCAGAGTCAGGTCTCAAGTCTTTGGTCAAGAGTCAGGTCTCAAGTCTTTGGTCAAGAGTCAGTCAGGTCTCAAGTCATATGTCAAGAGTCAGAGTCAAGTCATGTGTCAAGAGTCAGAGTCAGGTCTCAAGTCTTTGGTCAAGAGTCAGAGTCAGGTCTCAAGTCTTGTGTCAAGAGTCAGAGTCAGGTCTCAAGTATTTGGTTAAGAGTCAGAGTCGGGTCTCAAGTCTTTGGTCAGGAGTCAGAGTCAGGTCTCAAGTCTTGTGTCAAGAGTCAGAGTCAGGTCTCAAGTCTTGTGTCAAGAGTCAGGTCTCAAGTCTTGTGTCAAGAGTCAGGTCTCAAGTCTTGTCAAGAGTCAGAGTCAGGTCTCAAGTCTTTGGTCAAGAGTCAGGTCTCAAGTCTTTGGTCAAGAGTCAGGTCTCAAGTCTTTGGTTAAGACTCAGGTCTCAAGTCATGTGTCAAGAGTCAGAGTCAGGTCTCAATTCTTGTGTCAAGAGTCAGTCAGGTCTCAAGTCTTGTGTCAAGAGTCAGTCAGGTCTCAAGTCTTTGGTCAAGAGTCAGAGTCAGGTCTCAAGTCTTGTGTCAAGAGTCAGAGTCAGGTCTCAAGTCTTGTGTCAAGAGTCAGAGTCAGGTCTCAAGTTTTTGGTCAAGAGTCAGAATTAGGTCTCAAGTCTTTGGTCATGAGTCAGAGTCAGGTCTCAAGTCTTGTGTCAAGAGTCAGGTCTCATGTCTTTGGTCAAGAGTCAGAGTCAGTTCTGAAGTCTTTGGTCAAGACTCAGAGTCAGGTCTCAAGTCTTTGGTCAAGACTCAGAGTCAGGTCTCAAGTCTTGTGTCAAGAGTCAGAGTCAGGTCTCAAGTATTTGGTTAAGAGTCAGAGTCGGGTCTCAAGTCTTTGGTCAGGAGTCAGAGTCAGGTCTCAAGTCTTGTGTCAAGAGTCAGAGTCAGGTTTCAAGTCTTGTGTCAAGAGTCAGAGTCAGGTCTCAAGTCTTTTGTCAAGAGTCAGAGTCAGGTCTCAAGTCTTTGGTCAAGAGTCAGAGTCAGGTCTCAAGTCTTGTGTCAAGAGTCAGAGTCAGGTCTCAAGTCTTGTGTCAAGAGTCAAAGTCAGGTCTCAAGTCTTGTGTGAAGAGTCAGAGTCAGGTCTCAAGTATTTGGTTAAGAGTCAGAGTCGGGTCTCAAGTCTTTGGTCAGGAGTCAGTCAGGTCTCAAGTCTTGTGTCAAGAGTCAGAGTCAGGTCTCAAGTCTTGTGTCAAGAGTCAGGTCTCAAGTCTTGTGTCAAGAGTCAGGTCTCAAGTCTTGTCAAGAGTCAGAGTCAGGTCTCAAGTCTTGTGTCAAGAGTCAGAGTCAGGTCTCAAGTCTTGTGTCAAGAGTCAAAGTCAGGTCTCCAGTCTTGTGTCAAGAGTCAGAGTCAGGTCTCAAGTCTTGTGTCAAGAGTCAGAGTCAGGTCTCAAGTCTTTGGTCAAGAGTCAGAGTCAGGTCTCAAGTCTTGTGTCAAGAGTCAGAGTCAGGTCTCAAGTCTTGTGTCAAGAGTCAAAGTCAGGTCTCAAGTCTTGTGTCAAGAGTCAGAGTCGGGTCTCAAGTCTTGTGTCAAGAGTCAGAGTCAGGTCTCAAGTCTTTGGTCAAGAGTCAGTCAGGTCTCAAGTCATGTGTCAAGAGTCAGAGTCAAGTCTCAAGTCATGTGTCAAGAGTCAAAGTCAGGTCTCAAGTCTTGTGTCAAGAGTCAGAGTCGGGTCTCAAGTCTTGTGTCAAGAGTCAGAGTCAGGTCTCAAGTCTTTGGTCAAGAGTCAGTCAGGTCTCAAGTCATGTGTCAAGAGTCAGAGTCAAGTCTCAAGTCATGTGTCAAGAGTCAGAGTCAGGTCTCAAGTATTTGGTCAAGACTCAGAGTCAGGTCTCAAGTCTTGTGTCAAGAGTCAGAGTCAGGTCTCAAGTATTTGGTTAAGAGTCAGAGTCGGGTCTCAAGTCTTTGGTCAGGAGTCAGTCAGGTCTCAAGTCTTGTGTCAAGAGTCAGAGTCAGTTCTCAAGTCTTGTGTCAGGAGTCAGGTCTCAAGTCTTGTGTCAAGAGTCAGGTCTCAAGTCTTTGGTCAAGAGTCAGGTCTCAAGTCTTTGGTCAAGACTCAGGTCTCAAGTCATGTGTCAAGACTCAGGTCTCAAGTCATGTGTCAAGAGTCAGGTCTCAAGTCTTGTGTCAAGAGTCAGGTCTCAAGTCTTGTCAAGAGTCAGAGTCAGGTCTCAAGTCTTTGGTCAAGAGTCAGAGTCAGGTCTCAAGTCTTGTGTCAAGAGTCAGAGTCAGGTCTCAAGTCTTGTGTCAAGAGTCAAAGTCAGGTCTCAAGTCTTGTGTCAAGAGTCAGAGTCAGGTCTCAAGTCTTGTGTCAAGAGTCAGAGTCAGGTCTCAAGTCTTTGGTCAAGAGTCAGAGTCAGGTCTCAAGTCTTGTGTCAAGAGTCAGAGTCAGGTCTCAAGTCTTGTGTCAAGAGTCAAAGTCAGGTCTCAAGTCTTGTGTCAAGAGTCAGAGTCGGGTCTCAAGTCTTGTGTCAAGAGTCAGAGTCAGGTCTCAAGTCTTTGGTCAAGAGTCAGTCAGGTCTCAAGTCATGTGTCAAGAGTCAGAGTCAAGTCTCAAGTCATGTGTCAAGAGTCAGAGTCAGGTCTCAAGTATTTGGTCAAGACTCAGTCAGGTCTCAAGTCTTGTGTCAAGAGTCAGAGTCAGGTCTCAAGTCTTGTGTCAAGAGTCAGAGTCAGGTCTCAAGTCTTGTGTCAAGAGTCAGAGTCAGGTCTCAAGTCTTGTGTCAAGAGTCAGAGTCAGGTCTCAAGTCTTTTGTCAAGAGTCAGAGTCAGGTCTCAAGTCTTTGGTCAAGAGTCAGAGTCAGGTCTCAAGTCTTGTGTCAAGAGTCAGAGTCAGGTCTCAAGTCTTGTGTCAAGAGTCAGAGTCAGGTCTCAAGTATTTGGTTAAGAGTCAGAGTCGGGTCTCAAGTCTTTGGTCAGGAGTCAGTCAGGTCTCAAGTCTTGTGTCAAGAGTCAGAGTCAGGTCTCAAGTCTTGTGTCAAGAGTCAGGTCTCAAGTCTTGTGTCAAGAGTCAGAGTCAAGTCTCAAGTCATGTGTCAAGACTCAGAGTCAGGTCTCAAGTCTTGTGTCAAGAGTCAAAGTCAGGTCTCAAGTCTTGTGTCAAGAGTCAGAGTCGGGTCTCAAGTCTTGTGTCAAGAGTCAGAGTCAGGTCTCAAGTCTTTGGTCAAGAGTCAGTCAGGTCTCAAGTCATGTGTCAAGAGTCAGAGTCAAGTCTCAAGTCATGTGTCAAGAGTCAGAGTCAGGTCTCAAGTATTTGGTCAAGACTCAGAGTCAGGTCTCAAGTCTTGTGTCAAGAGTCAGAGTCAGGTCTCAAGTATTTGGTTAAGAGTCAGAGTCGGGTCTCAAGTCTTTGGTCAGGAGTCAGTCAGGTCTCAAGTCTTGTGTCAAGAGTCAGAGTCAGTTCTCAAGTCTTGTGTCAGGAGTCAGGTCTCAAGTCTTGTGTCAAGAGTCAGGTCTCAAGTCTTGTCAAGAGTCAGAGTCAGGTCTCAAGTCTTTGGTCAAGAGTCAGGTCTCAAGTCTTTGGTCAAGAGTCAGTCAGGTCTCAAGTCATATGTCAAGAGTCAGAGTCAAGTCATGTGTCAAGAGTCAGAGTCAGGTCTCAAGTCTTTGGTCAAGAGTCAGAGTCAGGTCTCAAGTCTTGTGTCAAGAGTCAGAGTCAGGTCTCAAGTATTTGGTTAAGAGTCAGAGTCGGGTCTCAAGTCTTTGGTCAGGAGTCAGAGTCAGGTCTCAAGTCTTGTGTCAAGAGTCAGAGTCAGGTCTCAAGTCTTGTGTCAAGAGTCAGGTCTCAAGTCTTGTGTCAAGAGTCAGGTCTCAAGTCTTGTCAAGAGTCAGAGTCAGGTCTCAAGTCTTTGGTCAAGAGTCAGGTCTTAAGTCTTTGGTCAAGAGTCAGGTCTCAAGTCTTTGGTTAAGACTCAGGTCTCAAGTCATGTGTCAAGAGTCAGAGTCAGGTCTCAATTCTTGTGTCAAGAGTCAGTCAGGTCTCAAGTCTTGTGTCAAGAGTCAGTCAGGTCTCAAGTCTTTGGTCAAGAGTCAGAGTCAGGTCTCAAGTCTTGTGTCAAGAGTCAGAGTCAGGTCTCAAGTCTTGTGTCAAGAGTCAGAGTCAGGTCTCAAGTTTTTGGTCAAGAGTCAGAATTAGGTCTCAAGTCTTTGGTCATGAGTCAGAGTCAGGTCTCAAGTCTTGTGTCAAGAGTCAGGTCTCATGTCTTTGGTCAAGAGTCAGAGTCAGTTCTGAAGTCTTTGGTCAAGACTCAGAGTCAGGTCTCAAGTCTTTGGTCAAGACTCAGAGTCAGGTCTCAAGTCTTGTGTCAAGAGTCAGAGTCAGGTCTCAAGTATTTGGTTAAGAGTCAGAGTCGGGTCTCAAGTCTTTGGTCAGGAGTCAGAGTCAGGTCTCAAGTCTTGTGTCAAGAGTCAGAGTCAGGTCTCAAGTCTTGTGTCAAGAGTCAGAGTCAGGTCTCAAGTCTTTTGTCAAGAGTCAGAGTCAGGTCTCAAGTCTTTGGTCAAGAGTCAGAGTCAGGTCTCAAGTCTTGTGTCAAGAGTCAGAGTCAGGTCTCAAGTCTTGTGTCAAGAGTCAAAGTCAGGTCTCAAGTCTTGTGTCAAGAGTCAGAGTCAGGTCTCAAGTATTTGGTTAAGAGTCAGAGTCGGGTCTCAAGTCTTTGGTCAGGAGTCAGTCAGGTCTCAAGTCTTGTGTCAAGAGTCAGAGTCAGGTCTCAAGTCTTGTGTCAAGAGTCAGGTCTCAAGTCTTGTGTCAAGAGTCAGGTCTCAAGTCTTGTGTCAAGAGTCAGGTCTCAAGTCTTGTCAAGAGTCAGAGTCAGGTCTCAAGTCTTGTGTCAAGAGTCAGAGTCAGGTCTCAAGTCTTGTGTCAAGAGTCAGAGTCAGGTCTCAAGTCTTGTGTCAAGAGTCAAAGTCAGGTCTCCAGTCTTGTGTCAAGAGTCAGAGTCAGGTCTCAAGTCTTGTGTCAAGAGTCAGAGTCAGGTCTCAAGTCTTTGGTCAAGAGTCAGAGTCAGGTCTCAAGTCTTGTGTCAAGAGTCAGAGTCAGGTCTCAAGTCTTGTGTCAAGAGTCAAAGTCAGGTCTCAAGTCTTGTGTCAAGAGTCAGAGTCGGGTCTCAAGTCTTGTGTCAAGAGTCAGAGTCAGGTCTCAAGTCTTTGGTCAAGAGTCAGTCAGGTCTCAAGTCATGTGTCAAGAGTCAGAGTCAAGTCTCAAGTCATGTGTCAAGAGTCAAAGTCAGGTCTCAAGTCTTGTGTCAAGAGTCAGAGTCGGGTCTCAAGTCTTGTGTCAAGAGTCAGAGTCAGGTCTCAAGTCTTTGGTCAAGAGTCAGTCAGGTCTCAAGTCATGTGTCAAGAGTCAGAGTCAAGTCTCAAGTCATGTGTCAAGAGTCAGAGTCAGGTCTCAAGTATTTGGTCAAGACTCAGAGTCAGGTCTCAAGTCTTGTGTCAAGAGTCAGAGTCAGGTCTCAAGTATTTGGTTAAGAGTCAGAGTCGGGTCTCAAGTCTTTGGTCAGGAGTCAGTCAGGTCTCAAGTCTTGTGTCAAGAGTCAGAGTCAGTTCTCAAGTCTTGTGTCAGGAGTCAGGTCTCAAGTCTTGTGTCAAGAGTCAGGTCTCAAGTCTTGTCAAGAGTCAGAGTCAGGTCTCAAGTCTTTGGTCAAGAGTCAGGTCTCAAGTCTTTGGTCAAGAGTCAGGTCTCAAGTCTTTGGTCAAGACTCAGGTCTCAAGTCATGTGTCAAGACTCAGGTCTCAAGTCATGTGTCAAGAGTCAGGTCTCAAGTCTTGTGTCAAGAGTCAGGTCTCAAGTCTTGTCAAGAGTCAGAGTCAGGTCTCAAGTCTTTGGTCAAGAGTCAGAGTCAGGTCTCAAGTCTTGTGTCAAGAGTCAGAGTCAGGTCTCAAGTCTTGTGTCAAGAGTCAAAGTCAGGTCTCAAGTCTTGTGTCAAGAGTCAGAGTCAGGTCTCAAGTCTTGTGTCAAGAGTCAGAGTCAGGTCTCAAGTCTTTGGTCAAGAGTCAGAGTCAGGTCTCAAGTCTTGTGTCAAGAGTCAGAGTCAGGTCTCAAGTCTTGTGTCAAGAGTCAAAGTCAGGTCTCAAGTCTTGTGTCAAGAGTCAGAGTCGGGTCTCAAGTCTTGTGTCAAGAGTCAGAGTCAGGTCTCAAGTCTTTGGTCAAGAGTCAGTCAGGTCTCAAGTCATGTGTCAAGAGTCAGAGTCAAGTCTCAAGTCATGTGTCAAGATTCAGAGTCAGGTCTCAAGTATTTGGTCAAGACTCAGTCAGGTCTCAAGTCTTGTGTCAAGAGTCAGAGTCAGGTCTCAAGTCTTGTGTCAAGAGTCAGAGTCGGGTCTCAAGTCTTGTGTCAAGAGTCAGAGTCAGGTCTCAAGTCTTTGGTCAAGAGTCAGTCAGGTCTCAAGTCATGTGTCAAGAGTCAGAGTCAAGTCTCAAGTCATGTGTCAAGAGTCAGAGTCAGGTCTCAAGTATTTGGTCAAGACTCAGAGTCAGGTCTCAAGTCTTGTGTCAAGAGTCAGAGTCAGGTCTCAAGTATTTGGTTAAGAGTCAGAGTCGGGTCTCAAGTCTTTGGTCAGGAGTCAGTCAGGTCTCAAGTCTTGTGTCAAGAGTCAGAGTCAGGTCTCAAGTCTTGTGTCAAGAGTCAGGTCTCAAGTCTTGTGTCAAGAGTCAGGTCTCAAGTCTTGTCAAGAGTCAGAGTCAGGTCTCAAGTCTTTGGTCAAGAGTCAGGTCTCAAGTCTTTGGTCAAGAGTGAGGTCTCAAGTCTTTGGTCAAGACTCAGGTCTCAAGTCATGTGTCAAGACTCAGGTCTCAAGTCATGTGTCAAGAGTCAGGTCTCAAGTCTTGTGTCAAGAGTCAGAGTCAGGTCTCAAGTCTTGTGTCAAGAGTCAGAGTCAGGTCTCAAGTCTTTGGTCAAGAGTCAGTCAGGTCTCAAGTCATGTGTCAAGAGTCAGAGTCAAGTCTCAAGTCATGTGTCAAGAGTCAGAGTCAGGTCTCAAGTATTTGGTTAAGAGTCAGTCGGGTC
This sequence comes from Anarhichas minor, assembly GCF_050575085.1. NCBI lineage: Eukaryota > Metazoa > Chordata > Actinopteri > Perciformes > Anarhichadidae > Anarhichas > Anarhichas minor. Next base: position 3,171,288 of record NW_027466483.1, on the reverse strand, counting down.
TCAAGTCATGTGTCAAGAGTCAGAGTCAAGTCTCAAGTCATGTGTCAAGAGTCAGAGTCAGGTCTCAAGTATTTGGTCAAGACTCAGAGTCAGGTCTCAAGTCTTGTGTCAAGAGTCAGAGTCAGGTCTCAAGTATTTGGTTAAGAGTCAGAGTCGGGTCTCAAGTCTTTGGTCAGGAGTCAGTCAGGTCTCAAGTCTTGTGTCAAGAGTCAGAGTCAGGTCTCAAGTCTTGTGTCAAGAGTCAGGTCTCAAGTCTTGTCAAGAGTCAGAGTCAGGTCTCAAGTCTTTGGTCAAGAGTCAGGTCTCAAGTCTTTGGTCAAGAGTCAGGTCTCAAGTCTTTGGTCAAGACTCAGGTCTCAAGTCATGTGTCAAGACTCAGGTCTCAAGTCATGTGTCAAGAGTCAGGTCTCAAGTCTTGTGTCAAGAGTCAGGTCTCAAGTCTTGTCAAGAGTCAGAGTCAGGTCTCAAGTCTTTGGTCAAGAGTCAGAGTCAGGTCTCAAGTCTTGTGTCAAGAGTCAGAGTCAGGTCTCAAGTCTTGTGTCAAGAGTCAAAGTCAGGTCTCAAGTCTTGTGTCAAGAGTCAGAGTCAGGTCTCAAGTCTTGTGTCAAGAGTCAGAGTCAGGTCTCAAGTCTTTGGTCAAGAGTCAGAGTCAGGTCTCAAGTCTTGTGTCAAGAGTCAGAGTCAGGTCTCAAGTCTTGTGTCAAGAGTCAAAGTCAGGTCTCAAGTCTTGTGTCAAGAGTCAGAGTCGGGTCTCAAGTCTTGTGTCAAGAGTCAGAGTCAGGTCTCAAGTCTTTGGTCAAGAGTCAGTCAGGTCTCAAGTCATGTGTCAAGAGTCAGAGTCAAGTCTCAAGTCATGTGTCAAGATTCAGAGTCAGGTCTCAAGTATTTGGTCAAGACTCAGTCAGGTCTCAAGTCTTGTGTCAAGAGTCAGAGTCAGGTCTCAAGTCTTGTGTCAAGAGTCAGAGTCGGGTCTCAAGTCTTGTGTCAAGAGTCAGAGTCAGGTCTCAAGTCTTTGGTCAAGAGTCAGTCAGGTCTCAAGTCATGTGTCAAGAGTCAGAGTCAAGTCTCAAGTCATGTGTCAAGAGTCAGAGTCAGGTCTCAAGTATTTGGTCAAGACTCAGAGTCAGGTCTCAAGTCTTGTGTCAAGAGTCAGAGTCAGGTCTCAAGTATTTGGTTAAGAGTCAGAGTCGGGTCTCAAGTCTTTGGTCAGGAGTCAGTCAGGTCTCAAGTCTTGTGTCAAGAGTCAGAGTCAGGTCTCAAGTCTTGTGTCAAGAGTCAGGTCTCAAGTCTTGTGTCAAGAGTCAGGTCTCAAGTCTTGTCAAGAGTCAGAGTCAGGTCTCAAGTCTTTGGTCAAGAGTCAGGTCTCAAGTCTTTGGTCAAGAGTGAGGTCTCAAGTCTTTGGTCAAGACTCAGGTCTCAAGTCATGTGTCAAGACTCAGGTCTCAAGTCATGTGTCAAGAGTCAGGTCTCAAGTCTTGTGTCAAGAGTCAGAGTCAGGTCTCAAGTCTTGTGTCAAGAGTCAGAGTCAGGTCTCAAGTCTTTGGTCAAGAGTCAGTCAGGTCTCAAGTCATGTGTCAAGAGTCAGAGTCAAGTCTCAAGTCATGTGTCAAGAGTCAGAGTCAGGTCTCAAGTATTTGGTTAAGAGTCAGTCGGGTCTCAAGTCATGTGTCAAGAGTCAGAGTCAAGTCTCAAGTCATGTGTCAAGAGTCAGAGTCAGGTCTCAAGTATTTGGTCAAGACTCAGAGTCAGGTCTCAAGTCTTGTGTCAAGAGTCAGAGTCAGGTCTCAAGTATTTGGTTAAGAGTCAGAGTCGGGTCTCAAGTCTTTGGTCAGGAGTCAGTCAGGTCTCAAGTCTTGTGTCAAGAGTCAGAGTCAGGTCTCAAGTCTTGTGTCAAGAGTCAGGTCTCAAGTCTTGTGTCAAGAGTCAGGTCTCAAGTCTTGTCAAGAGTCAGAGTCAGGTCTCAAGTCTTTGGTCAAGAGTCAGGTCTCAAGTCTTTGGTCAAGAGTGAGGTCTCAAGTCTTTGGTCAAGACTCAGGTCTCAAGTCATGTGTCAAGACTCAGGTCTCAAGTCATGTGTCAAGAGTCAGGTCTCAAGTCTTGTGTCAAGAGTCAGAGTCAGGTCTCAAGTCTTGTGTCAAGAGTCAGAGTCAGGTCTCAAGTATTTGGTTAAGAGTCAGAGTCGGGTATCAAGTCTTTGGTCAGGAGTCAGAGTCAGGTCTCAAGTCTTGTGTCAAGAGTCAGAGTCAGGTCTCAAGTCTTGTGTCAAGAGTCAGAGTCAGGTCTCAAGTCTTGTGTCAAGAGTCAGGTCTCAAGTCTTGTCAAGAGTCAGAGTCAGGTCTCAAGTCTTTGGTCAAGAGTCAGGTCTCAAGTCTTTGGTCAAGAGTCAGGTCTCAAGTCTTTGGTCAAGACTCAGGTCTCAAGTCATGCGTCAAGACTCAGGTCTCAAGTCATGTGTCAAGAGTCAGGTCTCAAGTCTTGTGTCAAGAGTCAGGTCTCAAGTCTTGTCAAGAGTCAGAGTCAGGTCTCAAGTCTTTGGTCAAGAGTCAGAGTCAGGTCTCAAGTCTTGTGTCAAGAGTCAGAGTCAGGTCTCAAGTCTTATGTCAAGAGTCAAAGTCAGGTCTCAAGTCTTGTGTCAAGAGTCAGAGTCAGGTCTCAAGTCTTGTGTCAAGAGTCAGAGTCAGGTCTCAAGTCTTTGGTCAAGAGTCAGAGTCAGGTCTCAAGTCTTTGGTCAAGACTCAGGTCTCAAGTCATGTGTCAAGACTCAGGTCTCAAGTCATGTGTCAAGAGTCAGGTCTCAAGTCTTGTGTCAAGAGTCAGGTCTCAAGTCTTGTCAAGAGTCAGAGTCAGGTCTCAAGTCTTTGGTCAAGAGTCAGAGTCAGGTCTCAAGTCTTGTGTCAAGAGTCAGAGTCAGGTCTCAAGTATTTGGTTAAGAGTCAGAGTCGGGTCTCAAGTCTTTGGTCAGGAGTCAGTCAGGTCTCAAGTCTTGTGTCAAGAGTCAGAGTCAGGTCTCAAGTCTTGTGTCAAGAGTCAGGTCTCAAGTCTTGTGTCAAGAGTCAGGTCTCAAGTCTTGTCAAGAGTCAGAGTCAGGTCTCAAGTCTTTGGTCAAGAGTCAGGTCTCAAGTCTTTGGTCAAGAGTGAGGTCTCAAGTCTTGTGTCAAGAATCAGGTCTCAAGTCATGTGTCAAGACTCAGGTCTCAAGTCATGTGTCAAGAGTCAGGTCTCAAGTCTTGTGTCAAGAGTCAGAGTCAGGTCTCAAGTCTTGTGTCAAGAGTCAGAGTCAGGTCTCAAGTCTTTGGTCAAGAGTCAGTCAGGTCTCAAGTCATGTGTCAAGAGTCAGAGTCAAGTCTCAAGTCATGTGTCAAGAGTCAGAGTCAGGTCTCAAGTATTTGGTTAAGAGTCAGTCGGGTCTCAAGTCATGTGTCAAGAGTCAGAGTCAAGTCTCAAGTCATGTGTCAAGAGTCAGAGTCAGGTCTCAAGTATTTGGTCAAGACTCAGAGTCAGGTCTCAAGTCTTGTGTCAAGAGTCAGAGTCAGGTCTCAAGTATTTGGTTAAGAGTCAGAGTCGGGTCTCAAGTCTTTGGTCAGGAGTCAGTCAGGTCTCAAGTCTTGTGTCAAGAGTCAGAGTCAGGTCTCAAGTCTTGTGTCAAGAGTCAGGTCTCAAGTCTTGTGTCAAGAGTCAGGTCTCAAGTCTTGTCAAGAGTCAGAGTCAGGTCTCAAGTCTTTGGTCAAGAGTCAGGTCTCAAGTCTTTGGTCAAGAGTGAGGTCTCAAGTCTTTGGTCAAGACTCAGGTCTCAAGTCATGTGTCAAGACTCAGGTCTCAAGTCATGTGTCAAGAGTCAGGTCTCAAGTCTTGTGTCAAGAGTCAGAGTCAGGTCTCAAGTCTTGTGTCAAGAGTCAGAGTCAGGTCTCAAGTATTTGGTTAAGAGTCAGAGTCGGGTCTCAAGTCTTTGGTCAGGAGTCAGAGTCAGGTCTCAAGTCTTGTGTCAAGAGTCAGAGTCAGGTCTCAAGTCTTGTGTCAAGAGTCAGAGTCAGGTCTCAAGTCTTGTGTCAAGAGTCAGAGTCAGGTCTCAAGTCTTGTGTCAAGAGTCAAAGTCAGGTCTCAAGTCTTGTGTCAAGAGTCAAAGTCAGGTCTCAAGTATTTGGTTAAGAGTCAGAGTCGGGTCTCAAGTCTTTGGTCAGGAGTCAGTCAGGTCTCAAGTCTTGTGTCAAGAGTCAGAGTCAGGTCTCAAGTCTTGTGTCAAGAGTCAGGTCTCAAGTCTTGTGTCAAGAGTCAGGTCTCAAGTCTTGTCAAGAGTCAGAGTCAGGTCTCAAGTCTTGTGTCAAGAGTCAGAGTCATGTCTCAAGTCTTGTGTCAAGAGTCAAAGTCAGGTCTCAAGTCTTGTGTCAAGAGTCAGAGTCAGGTCTCAAGTCTTGTGTCAAGAGTCAGAGTCAGGTCTCAAGTCTTTGGTCAAGAGTCAGAGTCAGGTCTCAAGTCTTGTGTCAAGAGTCAGAGTCAGGTCTCAAGTCTTGTGTCAAGAGTCAAAGTCAGGTCTCAAGTCTTGTGTCAAGAGTCAGAGTCGGGTCTCAAGTCTTGTGTCAAGAGTCAGAGTCAGGTCTCAAGTCTTTGGTCAAGAGTCAGTCAGGTCTCAAGTCATGTGTCAAGAGTCAGAGTCAAGTCTCAAGTCATGTGTCAAGAGTCAGAGTCAGGTCTCAAGTATTTGGTCAAGACTCAGAGTCAGGTCTCAAGTCTTGTGTCAAGAGTCAAAGTCAGGTCTCAAGTCTTGTGTCAAGAGTCAGAGTTGGGTCTCAAGTCTTGTGTCAAGAGTCAGAGTCAGGTCTCAAGTCTTTGGTCAAGAGTCAGTCAGGTCTCAAGTCATGTGTCAAGAGTCAGAGTCAAGTCTCAAGTCATGTGTCAAGAGTCAGAGTCAGGTCTCAAGTATTTGGTCAAGACTCAGTCAGGTCTCAAGTCTTGTGTCAAGAGTCAGAGTCAGGTCTCGAGTATTTGGTTAAGAGTCAGAGTCGGGTCTCAAGTCTTTGGTCAGGAGTCAGTCAGGTCTCAAGTCTTGTGTCAAGAGTCAGAGTCAGTTCTCAAGTCTTGTGTCAAGAGTCAGGTCTCAAGTCTTGTGTCAAGAGTCAGGTCTCAAGTCTTGTCAAGAGTCAGAGTCAGGTCTCAAGTCTTTGGTCAAGAGTCAGGTCTCAAGTCTTTGGTCAAGAGTCAGGTCTCAAGTCTTTGGTCAAGACTCAGGTCTCAAGTCATGCGTCAAGACTCAGGTCTCAAGTCATGTGTCAAGAGTCAGGTCTCAAGTCTTGTGTCAAGAGTCAGGTCTCAAGTCTTGTCAAGAGTCAGAGTCAGGTCTCAAGTCTTTGGTCAAGAGTCAGAGTCAGGTCTCAAGTCTTGTGTCAAGAGTCAGAGTCAGGTCTCAAGTCTTATGTCAAGAGTCAAAGTCAGGTCTCAAGTCTTGTGTCAAGAGTCAGAGTCAGGTCTCAAGTCTTGTGTCAAGAGTCAGAGTCAGGTCTCAAGTCTTTGGTCAAGAGTCAGAGTCAGGTCTCAAGTCTTTGGTCAAGACTCAGGTCTCAAGTCATGTGTCAAGACTCAGGTCTCAAGTCATGTGTCAAGAGTCAGGTCTCAAGTCTTGTGTCAAGAGTCAGGTCTCAAGTCTTGTCAAGAGTCAGAGTCAGGTCTCAAGTCTTTGGTCAAGAGTCAGAGTCAGGTCTCAAGTCTTGTGTCAAGAGTCAGAGTCAGGTCTCAAGTCTTGTGTCAAGAGTCAAAGTCAGGTCTCAAGTTTTTGGTCAAGAGTCAGAATTAGGTCTCAAGTCTTTGGTCATGAGTCAGAGTCAGGTCTCAAGTCTTGTGTCAAGAGTCAGGTCTCATGTCTTTGGTCAAGAGTCAGAGTCAGTTCTGAAGTCTTTGGTCAAGACTCAGAGTCAGGTCTCAAGTCTTTGGTCAAGACTCAGAGTCAGGTCTCAAGTCTTGTGTCAAGAGTCAGAGTCAGGTCTCAAGTATTTGGTTAAGAGTCAGAGTCGGGTCTCAAGTCTTTGGTCAGGAGTCAGAGTCAGGTCTCAAGTCTTGTGTCAAGAGTCAGAGTCAGGTCTCAAGTCTTGTGTCAAGAGTCAGAGTCAGGTCTCAAGTCTTTTGTCAAGAGTCAGAGTCAGGTCTCAAGTCTTTGGTCAAGAGTCAGAGTCAGGTCTCAAGTCTTGTGTCAAGAGTCAGAGTCAGGTCTCAAGTCTTGTGTCAAGAGTCAAAGTCAGGTCTCAAGTCTTGTGTCAAGAGTCAGAGTCAGGTCTCAAGTATTTGGTTAAGAGTCAGAGTCGGGTCTCAAGTCTTTGGTCAGGAGTCAGTCAGGTCTCAAGTCTTGTGTCAAGAGTCAGAGTCAGGTCTCAAGTCTTGTGTCAAGAGTCAGGTCTCAAGTCTTGTGTCAAGAGTCAGGTCTCAAGTCTTGTGTCAAGAGTCAGGTCTCAAGTCTTGTCAAGAGTCAGAGTCAGGTCTCAAGTCTTGTGTCAAGAGTCAGAGTCAGGTCTCAAGTCTTGTGTCAAGAGTCAGAGTCAGGTCTCAAGTCTTGTGTCAAGAGTCAAAGTCAGGTCTCCAGTCTTGTGTCAAGAGTCAGAGTCAGGTCTCAAGTCTTGTGTCAAGAGTCAGAGTCAGGTCTCAAGTCTTTGGTCAAGAGTCAGAGTCAGGTCTCAAGTCTTGTGTCAAGAGTCAGAGTCAGGTCTCAAGTCTTGTGTCAAGAGTCAAAGTCAGGTCTCAAGTCTTGTGTCAAGAGTCAGAGTCGGGTCTCAAGTCTTGTGTCAAGAGTCAGAGTCAGGTCTCAAGTCTTTGGTCAAGAGTCAGTCAGGTCTCAAGTCATGTGTCAAGAGTCAGAGTCAAGTCTCAAGTCATGTGTCAAGAGTCAAAGTCAGGTCTCAAGTCTTGTGTCAAGAGTCAGAGTCGGGTCTCAAGTCTTGTGTCAAGAGTCAGAGTCAGGTCTCAAGTCTTTGGTCAAGAGTCAGTCAGGTCTCAAGTCATGTGTCAAGAGTCAGAGTCAAGTCTCAAGTCATGTGTCAAGAGTCAGAGTCAGGTCTCAAGTATTTGGTCAAGACTCAGAGTCAGGTCTCAAGTCTTGTGTCAAGAGTCAGAGTCAGGTCTCAAGTATTTGGTTAAGAGTCAGAGTCGGGTCTCAAGTCTTTGGTCAGGAGTCAGTCAGGTCTCAAGTCTTGTGTCAAGAGTCAGAGTCAGTTCTCAAGTCTTGTGTCAGGAGTCAGGTCTCAAGTCTTGTGTCAAGAGTCAGGTCTCAAGTCTTGTCAAGAGTCAGAGTCAGGTCTCAAGTCTTTGGTCAAGAGTCAGGTCTCAAGTCTTTGGTCAAGAGTCAGGTCTCAAGTCTTTGGTCAAGACTCAGGTCTCAAGTCATGTGTCAAGACTCAGGTCTCAAGTCATGTGTCAAGAGTCAGGTCTCAAGTCTTGTGTCAAGAGTCAGGTCTCAAGTCTTGTCAAGAGTCAGAGTCAGGTCTCAAGTCTTTGGTCAAGAGTCAGAGTCAGGTCTCAAGTCTTGTGTCAAGAGTCAGAGTCAGGTCTCAAGTCTTGTGTCAAGAGTCAAAGTCAGGTCTCAAGTCTTGTGTCAAGAGTCAGAGTCAGGTCTCAAGTCTTGTGTCAAGAGTCAGAGTCAGGTCTCAAGTCTTTGGTCAAGAGTCAGAGTCAGGTCTCAAGTCTTGTGTCAAGAGTCAGAGTCAGGTCTCAAGTCTTGTGTCAAGAGTCAAAGTCAGGTCTCAAGTCTTGTGTCAAGAGTCAGAGTCGGGTCTCAAGTCTTGTGTCAAGAGTCAGAGTCAGGTCTCAAGTCTTTGGTCAAGAGTCAGTCAGGTCTCAAGTCATGTGTCAAGAGTCAGAGTCAAGTCTCAAGTCATGTGTCAAGATTCAGAGTCAGGTCTCAAGTATTTGGTCAAGACTCAGTCAGGTCTCAAGTCTTGTGTCAAGAGTCAGAGTCAGGTCTCAAGTCTTGTGTCAAGAGTCAGAGTCGGGTCTCAAGTCTTGTGTCAAGAGTCAGAGTCAGGTCTCAAGTCTTTGGTCAAGAGTCAGTCAGGTCTCAAGTCATGTGTCAAGAGTCAGAGTCAAGTCTCAAGTCATGTGTCAAGAGTCAGAGTCAGGTCTCAAGTATTTGGTCAAGACTCAGAGTCAGGTCTCAAGTCTTGTGTCAAGAGTCAGAGTCAGGTCTCAAGTATTTGGTTAAGAGTCAGAGTCGGGTCTCAAGTCTTTGGTCAGGAGTCAGTCAGGTCTCAAGTCTTGTGTCAAGAGTCAGAGTCAGGTCTCAAGTCTTGTGTCAAGAGTCAGGTCTCAAGTCTTGTGTCAAGAGTCAGGTCTCAAGTCTTGTCAAGAGTCAGAGTCAGGTCTCAAGTCTTTGGTCAAGAGTCAGGTCTCAAGTCTTTGGTCAAGAGTGAGGTCTCAAGTCTTTGGTCAAGACTCAGGTCTCAAGTCATGTGTCAAGACTCAGGTCTCAAGTCATGTGTCAAGAGTCAGGTCTCAAGTCTTGTGTCAAGAGTCAGAGTCAGGTCTCAAGTCTTGTGTCAAGAGTCAGAGTCAGGTCTCAAGTCTTTGGTCAAGAGTCAGTCAGGTCTCAAGTCATGTGTCAAGAGTCAGAGTCAAGTCTCAAGTCATGTGTCAAGAGTCAGAGTCAGGTCTCAAGTATTTGGTTAAGAGTCAGTCGGGTCTCAAGTCATGTGTCAAGAGTCAGAGTCAAGTCTCAAGTCATGTGTCAAGAGTCAGAGTCAGGTCTCAAGTATTTGGTCAAGACTCAGAGTCAGGTCTCAAGTCTTGTGTCAAGAGTCAGAGTCAGGTCTCAAGTATTTGGTTAAGAGTCAGAGTCGGGTCTCAAGTCTTTGGTCAGGAGTCAGTCAGGTCTCAAGTCTTGTGTCAAGAGTCAGAGTCAGGTCTCAAGTCTTGTGTCAAGAGTCAGGTCTCAAGTCTTGTGTCAAGAGTCAGGTCTCAAGTCTTGTCAAGAGTCAGAGTCAGGTCTCAAGTCTTTGGTCAAGAGTCAGGTCTCAAGTCTTTGGTCAAGAGTGAGGTCTCAAGTCTTTGGTCAAGACTCAGGTCTCAAGTCATGTGTCAAGACTCAGGTCTCAAGTCATGTGTCAAGAGTCAGGTCTCAAGTCTTGTGTCAAGAGTCAGAGTCAGGTCTCAAGTCTTGTGTCAAGAGTCAGAGTCAGGTCTCAAGTATTTGGTTAAGAGTCAGAGTCGGGTATCAAGTCTTTGGTCAGGAGTCAGAGTCAGGTCTCAAGTCTTGTGTCAAGAGTCAGAGTCAGGTCTCAAGTCTTGTGTCAAGAGTCAGAGTCAGGTCTCAAGTCTTGTGTCAAGAGTCAGGTCTCAAGTCTTGTCAAGAGTCAGAGTCAGGTCTCAAGTCTTTGGTCAAGAGTCAGGTCTCAAGTCTTTGGTCAAGAGTCAGGTCTCAAGTCTTTGGTCAAGACTCAGGTCTCAAGTCATGCGTCAAGACTCAGGTCTCAAGTCATGTGTCAAGAGTCAGGTCTCAAGTCTTGTGTCAAGAGTCAGGTCTCAAGTCTTGTCAAGAGTCAGAGTCAGGTCTCAAGTCTTTGGTCAAGAGTCAGAGTCAGGTCTCAAGTCTTGTGTCAAGAGTCAGAGTCAGGTCTCAAGTCTTATGTCAAGAGTCAAAGTCAGGTCTCAAGTCTTGTGTCAAGAGTCAGAGTCAGGTCTCAAGTCTTGTGTCAAGAGTCAGAGTCAGGTCTCAAGTCTTTGGTCAAGAGTCAGAGTCAGGTCTCAAGTCTTTGGTCAAGACTCAGGTCTCAAGTCATGTGTCAAGACTCAGGTCTCAAGTCATGTGTCAAGAGTCAGGTCTCAAGTCTTGTGTCAAGAGTCAGGTCTCAAGTCTTGTCAAGAGTCAGAGTCAGGTCTCAAGTCTTTGGTCAAGAGTCAGAGTCAGGTCTCAAGTCTTGTGTCAAGAGTCAGTCAGGTCTCAAGTATTTGGTTAAGAGTCAGAGTCGGGTCTCAAGTCTTTGGTCAGGAGTCAGTCAGGTCTCAAGTCTTGTGTCAAGAGTCAGAGTCAGGTCTCAAGTCTTGTGTCAAGAGTCAGGTCTCAAGTCTTGTGTCAAGAGTCAGGTCTCAAGTCTTGTCAAGAGTCAGAGTCAGGTCTCAAGTCTTTGGTCAAGAGTCAGGTCTCAAGTCTTTGGTCAAGAGTGAGGTCTCAAGTCTTGTGTCAAGAATCAGGTCTCAAGTCATGTGTCAAGACTCAGGTCTCAAGTCATGTGTCAAGAGTCAGGTCTCAAGTCTTGTGTCAAGAGTCAGAGTCAGGTCTCAAGTCTTGTGTCAAGAGTCAGAGTCAGGTCTCAAGTCTTTGGTCAAGAGTCAGTCAGGTCTCAAGTCATGTGTCAAGAGTCAGAGTCAAGTCTCAAGTCATGTGTCAAGAGTCAGAGTCAGGTCTCAAGTATTTGGTTAAGAGTCAGTCGGGTCTCAAGTCATGTGTCAAGAGTCAGAGTCAAGTCTCAAGTCATGTGTCAAGAGTCAGAGTCAGGTCTCAAGTATTTGGTCAAGACTCAGAGTCAGGTCTCAAGTCTTGTGTCAAGAGTCAGAGTCAGGTCTCAAGTATTTGGTTAAGAGTCAGAGTCGGGTCTCAAGTCTTTGGTCAGGAGTCAGTCAGGTCTCAAGTCTTGTGTCAAGAGTCAGAGTCAGGTCTCAAGTCTTGTGTCAAGAGTCAGGTCTCAAGTCTTGTGTCAAGAGTCAGGTCTCAAGTCTTGTCAAGAGTCAGAGTCAGGTCTCAAGTCTTTGGTCAAGAGTCAGGTCTCAAGTCTTTGGTCAAGAGTGAGGTCTCAAGTCTTTGGTCAAGACTCAGGTCTCAAGTCATGTGTCAAGACTCAGGTCTCAAGTCATGTGTCAAGAGTCAGGTCTCAAGTCTTGTGTCAAGAGTCAGAGTCAGGTCTCAAGTCTTGTGTCAAGAGTCAGAGTCAGGTCTCAAGTATTTGGTTAAGAGTCAGAGTCGGGTCTCAAGTCTTTGGTCAGGAGTCAGAGTCAGGTCTCAAGTCTTGTGTCAAGAGTCAGAGTCAGGTCTCAAGTCTTGTGTCAAGAGTCAGAGTCAGGTCTCAAGTCTTGTGTCAAGAGTCAGAGTCAGGTCTCAAGTCTTGTGTCAAGAGTCAAAGTCAGGTCTCAAGTCTTGTGTCAAGAGTCAAAGTCAGGTCTCAAGTATTTGGTTAAGAGTCAGAGTCGGGTCTCAAGTCTTTGGTCAGGAGTCAGTCAGGTCTCAAGTCTTGTGTCAAGAGTCAGAGTCAGGTCTCAAGTCTTGTGTCAAGAGTCAGGTCTCAAGTCTTGTGTCAAGAGTCAGGTCTCAAGTCTTGTCAAGAGTCAGAGTCAGGTCTCAAGTCTTGTGTCAAGAGTCAGAGTCATGTCTCAAGTCTTGTGTCAAGAGTCAAAGTCAGGTCTCAAGTCTTGTGTCAAGAGTCAGAGTCAGGTCTCAAGTCTTGTGTCAAGAGTCAGAGTCAGGTCTCAAGTCTTTGGTCAAGAGTCAGAGTCAGGTCTCAAGTCTTGTGTCAAGAGTCAGAGTCAGGTCTCAAGTCTTGTGTCAAGAGTCAAAGTCAGGTCTCAAGTCTTGTGTCAAGAGTCAGAGTCGGGTCTCAAGTCTTGTGTCAAGAGTCAGAGTCAGGTCTCAAGTCTTTGGTCAAGAGTCAGTCAGGTCTCAAGTCATGTGTCAAGAGTCAGAGTCAAGTCTCAAGTCATGTGTCAAGAGTCAGAGTCAGGTCTCAAGTATTTGGTCAAGACTCAGAGTCAGGTCTCAAGTCTTGTGTCAAGAGTCAAAGTCAGGTCTCAAGTCTTGTGTCAAGAGTCAGAGTTGGGTCTCAAGTCTTGTGTCAAGAGTCAGAGTCAGGTCTCAAGTCTTTGGTCAAGAGTCAGTCAGGTCTCAAGTCATGTGTCAAGAGTCAGAGTCAAGTCTCAAGTCATGTGTCAAGAGTCAGAGTCAGGTCTCAAGTATTTGGTCAAGACTCAGTCAGGTCTCAAGTCTTGTGTCAAGAGTCAGAGTCAGGTCTCGAGTATTTGGTTAAGAGTCAGAGTCGGGTCTCAAGTCTTTGGTCAGGAGTCAGTCAGGTCTCAAGTCTTGTGTCAAGAGTCAGAGTCAGTTCTCAAGTCTTGTGTCAAGAGTCAGGTCTCAAGTCTTGTGTCAAGAGTCAGGTCTCAAGTCTTGTCAAGAGTCAGAGTCAGGTCTCAAGTCTTTGGTCAAGAGTCAGGTCTCAAGTCTTTGGTCAAGAGTCAGGTCTCAAGTCTTTGGTCAAGACTCAGGTCTCAAGTCATGCGTCAAGACTCAGGTCTCAAGTCATGTGTCAAGAGTCAGGTCTCAAGTCTTGTGTCAAGAGTCAGGTCTCAAGTCTTGTCAAGAGTCAGAGTCAGGTCTCAAGTCTTTGGTCAAGAGTCAGAGTCAGGTCTCAAGTCTTGTGTCAAGAGTCAGAGTCAGGTCTCAAGTCTTATGTCAAGAGTCAAAGTCAGGTCTCAAGTCTTGTGTCAAGAGTCAGAGTCAGGTCTCAAGTCTTGTGTCAAGAGTCAGAGTCAGGTCTCAAGTCTTTGGTCAAGAGTCAGAGTCAGGTCTCAAGTCTTTGGTCAAGACTCAGGTCTCAAGTCATGTGTCAAGACTCAGGTCTCAAGTCATGTGTCAAGAGTCAGGTCTCAAGTCTTGTGTCAAGAGTCAGGTCTCAAGTCTTGTCAAGAGTCAGAGTCAGGTCTCAAGTCTTTGGTCAAGAGTCAGAGTCAGGTCTCAAGTCTTGTGTCAAGAGTCAGAGTCAGGTCTCAAGTCTTGTGTCAAGAGTCAAAGTCAGGTCTCAAGTCTTGTGTCAAGAGTCAGAGTCAGGTCTCAAGTCTTGTGTCAAGAGTCAGAGTCAGGTCTCAAGTCTTTGGTCAAGAGTCAGAGTCAGGTCTCAAGTCTTGTGTCAAGAGTCAGAGTCAGGTCTCAAGTCTTGTGTCAAGAGTCAAAGTCAGGTCTCAAGTCTTGTGTCAAGAGTCAGAGTCGGGTCTCAAGTCTTGTGTCAAGAGTCAGAGTCAGGTCTCAAGTCTTTGGTCAAGAGTCAGTCAGGTCTCAAGTCATGTGTCAAGAGTCAGAGTCAAGTCTCAAGTCATGTGTCAAGAGTCAGAGTCAGGTCTCAAGTATTTGGTCAAGACTCAGTCAGGTCTCAAGTCTTGTGTCAAGAGTCAGGTCTCGAGTATTTGGTTAAGAGTCAGAGTCGGGTCTCAAGTCTTTGGTCAGGAGTCAGTCAGGTCTCAAGTCTTGTGTCAAGAGTCAGAGTCAGTTCTCAAGTCTTGTGTCAAGAGTCAGGTCTCAAGTCTTGTGTCAAGAGTCAGGTCTCAAGTCTTGTCAAGAGTCAGAGTCAGGTCTCAAGTCTTTGGTCAAGAGTCAGGTCTCAAGTCTTTGGTCAAGAGTCAGGTCTCAAGTCTTTGGTCAAGACTCAGGTCTCAAGTCATGCGTCAAGACTCAGGTCTCAAGTCATGTGTCAAGAGTCATGTCTCAAGTCTTGTGTCAAGAGTCAGGTCTCAAGTCTTGTCAAGAGTCAGAGTCAGGTCTCAAGTCTTTGGTCAAGAGTCAGAGTCAGGTCTCAAGTCTTGTGTCAAGAGTCAGAGTCAGGTCTCAAGTCTTATGTCAAGAGTCAAAGTCAGGTCTCAAGTCTTGTGTCAAGAGTCAGAGTCAGGTCTCAAGTCTTTGGTCAAGAGTCAGAGTCAGGTCTCAAGTCTTGTGTCAAGAGTCAGAGTCAGGTCTCAAGTCTTATGTCAAGAGTCAAAGTCAGGTCTCAAGTCTTGTGTCAAGAGTCAGAGTCAGGTCTCAAGTCTTGTGTCAAGAGTCAGAGTCAGGTCTCAAGTCTTTGGTCAAGAGTCAGAGTCAGGTCTCAAGTCTTTGGTCAAGACTCAGGTCTCAAGTCATGTGTCAAGACTCAGGTCTCAAGTCATGTGTCAAGAGTCAGGTCTCAAGTTTTGTGTCAAGAGTCAGGTCTCAAGTCTTGTCAAGAGTCAGAGTCAGGTCTCAAGTCTTGTGTCAAGAGTCAGAGTCAGGTCTCAAGTCTTGTGTCAAGAGTCAGAGTCAGGTCTCAAGTCTTGTGTCAAGAGTCAAAGTCAGGTCTCAAGTCTTGTGTCAAGAGTCAGAGTCAGGTCTCAAGTCTTGTGTCAAGAGTCAGAGTCAGGTCTCAAGTCTTTGGTCAAGAGTCAGAGTCAGGTCTCAAGTCTTGTGTCAAGAGTCAGAGTCAGGTCTCAAGTCTTGTGTCAAGAGTCAAAGTCAGGTCTCAAGTCTTGTGTCAAGAGTCAGAGTCGGGTCTCAAGTCTTGTGTCAAGAGTCAGAGTCAGGTCTCAAGTATTTGGTCAAGACTCAGAGTCAGGTCTCAAGTCTTGTGTCAAGAGTCAGAGTCAGGTCTCAAGTATTTGGTTAAGAGTCAGAGTCGGGTCTCAAGTCTTTGGTCAGGAGTCAGTCAGGTTTCAAGTCTTGTGTCAAGAGTCAGAGTCAGGTCTCAAGTCTTGTGTCAAGAGTCAGGTCTCAAGTCTTGTGTCAAGAGTCAGAGTCAGGTCTCAAGTTTTTGGTCAAGAGTCAGAATTAGGTCTCAAGTCTTTGGTCATGAGTCAGAGTCAGGTCTCAAGTCTTGTGTCAAGAGTCAGGTCTCATGTCTTTGGTCAAGAGTCAGAGTCAGTTCTCAAGTCTTTGGTCAAGACTCAGAGTCAGGTCTCAAGTCTTTGGTCAAGACTCAGAGTCAGGTCTCAAGTCTTGTGTCAAGAGTCAGAGTCAGGTCTCAAGTATTTGGTTAAGAGTCAGTCGGGTCTCAAGTCATGTGTCAAGAGTCAGAGTCAAGTCTCAAGTCATGTGTCAAGAGTCAGAGTCAGGTCTCAAGTATTTGGTCAAGACTCAGAGTCAGGTCTCAAGTCTTGTGTCAAGAGTCAGAGTCAGGTCTCAAGTATTTGGTTAAGAGTCAGAGTCGGGTCTCAAGTCTTTGGTCAGGAGTCAGTCAGGTCTCAAGTCTTGTGTCAAGAGTCAGAGTCAGGTCTCAAGTCTTGTGTCAAGAGTCAGGTCTCAAGTCTTGTGTCAAGAGTCAGGTCTCAAGTCTTGTCAAGAGTCAGAGTCAGGTCTCAAGTCTTTGGTCAAGAGTCAGGTCTCAAGTCTTTGGTCAAGAGTGAGGTCTCAAGTCTTTGGTCAAGACTCAGGTCTCAAGTCATGTGTCAAGACTCAGGTCTCAAGTCATGTGTCAAGAGTCAGGTCTCAAGTCTTGTGTCAAGAGTCAGAGTCAGGTCTCAAGTCTTGTGTCAAGAGTCAGAGTCAGGTCTCAAGTATTTGGTTAAGAGTCAGAGTCGGGTCTCAAGTCTTTGGTCAGGAGTCAGAGTCAGGTCTCAAGTCTTGTGTCAAGAGTCAGAGTCAGGTCTCAAGTCTTGTGTCAAGAGTCAGAGTCAGGTCTCAAGTCTTGTGTCAAGAGTCAGAGTCAGGTCTCAAGTATTTGGTTAAGAGTCAGAGTCGGGTCTCAAGTCTTTGGTCAGGAGTCAGTCAGGTTTCAAGTCTTGTGTCAAGAGTCAGAGTCAGGTCTCAAGTCTTGTGTCAAGAGTCAGGTCTCAAGTCTTGTGTCAAGAGTCAGAGTCAGGTCTCAAGTTTTTGGTCAAGAGTCAGAATTAGGTCTCAAGTCTTTGGTCATGAGTCAGAGTCAGGTCTCAAGTCTTGTGTCAAGAGTCAGGTCTCATGTCTTTGGTCAAGAGTCAGAGTCAGTTCTCAAGTCTTTGGTCAAGACTCAGAGTCAGGTCTCAAGTCTTTGGTCAAGACTCAGAGTCAGGTCTCAAGTCTTGTGTCAAGAGTCAGAGTCAGGTCTCAAGTATTTGGTTAAGAGTCAGTCGGGTCTCAAGTCATGTGTCAAGAGTCAGAGTCAAGTCTCAAGTCATGTGTCAAGAGTCAGAGTCAGGTCTCAAGTATTTGGTCAAGACTCAGAGTCAGGTCTCAAGTCTTGTGTCAAGAGTCAGAGTCAGGTCTCAAGTATTTGGTTAAGAGTCAGAGTCGGGTCTCAAGTCTTTGGTCAGGAGTCAGTCAGGTCTCAAGTCTTGTGTCAAGAGTCAGAGTCAGGTCTCAAGTCTTGTGTCAAGAGTCAGGTCTCAAGTCTTGTGTCAAGAGTCAGGTCTCAAGTCTTGTCAAGAGTCAGAGTCAGGTCTCAAGTCTTTGGTCAAGAGTCAGGTCTCAAGTCTTTGGTCAAGAGTGAGGTCTCAAGTCTTTGGTCAAGACTCAGGTCTCAAGTCATGTGTCAAGACTCAGGTCTCAAGTCATGTGTCAAGAGTCAGGTCTCAAGTCTTGTGTCAAGAGTCAGAGTCAGGTCTCAAGTCTTGTGTCAAGAGTCAGAGTCAGGTCTCAAGTATTTGGTTAAGAGTCAGAGTCGGGTCTCAAGTCTTTGGTCAGGAGTCAGAGTCAGGTCTCAAGTCTTGTGTCAAGAGTCAGAGTCAGGTCTCAAGTCTTGTGTCAAGAGTCAGAGTCAGGTCTCAAGTCTTGTGTCAAGAGTCAGAGTCAGGTCTCAAGTCTTTGGTCAAGAGTCAGAGTCAGGTCTCAAGTCTTGTGTCAAGAGTCAGAGTCAGGTCTCAAGTCTTGTGTCAAGAGTCAAAGTCAGGTCTCAAGTCTTGTGTCAAGAGTCAGAGTCAGGTCTCAAGTATTTGGTTAAGAGTCAGAGTCGGGTCTCAAGTCTTTGGTCAGGAGTCAGTCAGGTCTCAAGTCTTGTGTCAAGAGTCAGGTCTCAAGTCTTGTGTCAAGAGTCAGGTCTCAAGTCTTGTCAAGAGTCAGAGTCAGGTCTCAAGTCTTGTGTCAAGAGTCAGAGTCATGTCTCAAGTCTTGTGTCAAGAGTCAAAGTCAGGTCTCAAGTCTTGTGTCAAGAGTCAGAGTCAGGTCTCAAGTCTTGTGTCAAGAGTCAGAGTCAGGTCTCAAGTCTTTGGTCAAGAGTCAGAGTCAGGTCTCAAGTCTTGTGTCAAGAGTCAGAGTCAGGTCTCAAGTCTTGTGTCAAGAGTCAAAGTCAGGTCTCAAGTCTTGTGTCAAGAGTCAGAGTCGGGTCTCAAGTCTTGTGTCAAGAGTCAGAGTCAGGTCTCAAGTCTTTGGTCAAGAGTCAGTCAGGTCTCAAGTCTTTGGTCAAGAGTCAGAGTCAGGTCTCAAGTCTTGTGTCAAGAGTCAGAGTCAGGTCTCAAGTTTTTGGTCAAGAGTCAGAATAAGGTCTCAAGTCTTTGGTCATGAGTCAGAGTCAGGTCTCAAGTCTTGTGTCAAGAGTCAGGTCTCATGTCTTTGGTCAAGAGTCAGAGTCAGTTCTCAAGTCTTTGGTCAAGACTCAGAGTCAGGTCTCAAGTCTTTGGTCAAGACTCAGAGTCAGGTCTCAAGTCTTGTGTCAAGAGTCAGAGTCAGGTCTCAAGTATTTGGTTAAGAGTCAGTCGGGTCTCAAGTCATGTGTCAAGAGTCAGAGTCAAGTCTCAAGTCATGTGTCAAGAGTCAGAGTCAGGTCTCAAGTATTTGGTCAAGACTCAGAGTCAGGTCTCAAGTCTTGTGTCAAGAGTCAGAGTCAGGTCTCAAGTATTTGGTTAAGAGTCAGAGTCGGGTCTCAAGTCTTTGGTCAGGAGTCAGTCAGGTCTCAAGTCTTGTGTCAAGAGTCAGAGTCAGGTCTCAAGTCTTGTGTCAAGAGTCAGGTCTCAAGTCTTGTGTCAAGAGTCAGGTCTCAAGTCTTGTCAAGAGTCAGAGTCAGGTCTCAAGTCTTTGGTCAAGAGTCAGGTCTCAAGTCTTTGGTCAAGAGTGAGGTCTCAAGTCTTTGGTCAAGACTCAGGTCTCAAGTCATGTGTCAAGACTCAGGTCTCAAGTCATGTGTCAAGAGTCAGGTCTCAAGTCTTGTGTCAAGAGTCAGAGTCAGGTCTCAAGTCTTGTGTCAAGAGTCAGAGTCAGGTCTCAAGTATTTGGTTAAGAGTCAGAGTCGGGTCTCAAGTCTTTGGTCAGGAGTCAGAGTCAGGTCTCAAGTCTTGTGTCAAGAGTCAGAGTCAGGTCTCAAGTCTTGTGTCAAGAGTCAGAGTCAGGTCTCAAGTCTTGTGTCAAGAGTCAGAGTCAGGTCTCAAGTCTTTGGTCAAGAGTCAGAGTCAGGTCTCAAGTCTTGTGTCAAGAGTCAGAGTCAGGTCTCAAGTATTTGGTTAAGAGTCAGAGTCGGGTCTCAAGTCTTTGGTCAGGAGTCAGTCAGGTCTCAAGTCTTGTGTCAAGAGTCAGAGTCAGGTCTCAAGTCTTGTGTCAAGAGTCAGGTCTCAAGTCTTGTGTCAAGAGTCAGGTCTCAAGTCTTGTCAAGAGTCAGAGTCAGGTCTCAAGTCTTGTGTCAAGAGTCAGAGTCATGTCTCAAGTCTTGTGTCAAGAGTCAAAGTCAGGTCTCAAGTCTTGTGTCAAGAGTCAGAGTCAGGTCTCAAGTCTTGTGTCAAGAGTCAGAGTCAGGTCTCAAGTCTTTGGTCAAGAGTCAGAGTCAGGTCTCAAGTCTTGTGTCAAGAGTCAGAGTCAGGTCTCAAGTCTTGTGTCAAGAGTCAAAGTCAGGTCTCAAGTCTTGTGTCAAGAGTCAGAGTCGGGTCTCAAGTCTTGTGTCAAGAGTCAGAGTCAGGTCTCAAGTCTTTGGTCAAGAGTCAGTCAGGTCTCAAGTCATGTGTCAAGAGTCAGAGTCAAGTCTCAAGTCATGTGTCAAGAGTCAGAGTCAGGTCTCAAGTATTTGGTCAAGACTCAGAGTCAGGTCTCAAGTCTTGTGTCAAGAGTCAAAGTCAGGTCTCAAGTCTTGTGTCAAGAGTCAGAGTCGGGTCTCAAGTCTTGTGTCAAGAGTCAGAGTCAGGTCTCAAGTCTTTGGTCAAGAGTCAGTCAGGTCTCAAGTCATGTGTCAAGAGTCAGAGTCAAGTCTCAAGTCATGTGTCAAGAGTCAGAGTCAGGTCTCAAGTATTTGGTCAAGACTCAGTCAGGTCTCAAGTCTTGTGTCAAGAGTCAGAGTCAGGTCTCGAGTATTTGGTTAAGAGTCAGAGTCGGGTCTCAAGTCTTGTGTCAAGAGTCAGGTCTCAAGTCTTGTGTCAAGAGTCAGGTCTCAAGTCTTGTCAAGAGTCAGAGTCAGGTCTCAAGTCTTTGGTCAAGAGTCAGGTCTCAAGTCTTTGGTCAAGAGTCAGGTCTCAAGTCTTTGGTCAAGACTCAGGTCTCAAGTCATGCGTCAAGACTCAGGTCTCAAGTCATGTGTCAAGAGTCAGGTCTCAAGTCTTGTGTCAAGAGTCAGGTCTCAAGTCTTGTCAAGAGTCAGAGTCAGGTCTCAAGTCTTTGGTCAAGAGTCAGAGTCAGGTCTCAAGTCTTGTGTCAAGAGTCAGAGTCAGGTCTCAAGTCTTATGTCAAGAGTCAAAGTCAGGTCTCAAGTCTTGTGTCAAGAGTCAGAGTCAGGTCTCAAGTCTTGTGTCAAGAGTCAGAGTCAGGTCTCAAGTCTTTGGTCAAGAGTCAGAGTCAGGTCTCAAGTCTTGTGTCAAGAGTCAGAGTCAGGTCTCAAGTCTTGTGTCAAGAGTCAAAGTCAGGTCTCAAGTCTTGTGTCAAGAGTCAGAGTCGGGTCTCAAGTCTTGTGTCAAGAGTCAGAGTCAGGTCTCAAGTCTTTGGTCAAGAGTCAGTCAGGTCTCAAGTCATGTGTCAAGAGTCAGAGTCAAGTCTCAAGTCATGTGTCAAGAGTCAGAGTCAGGTCTCAAGTATTTGGTCAAGACTCAGTCAGGTCTCAAGTCTTGTGTCAAGAGTCAAAGTCAGGTCTCAAGTCTTGTGTCAAGAGTCAGAGTCGGGTCTCAAGTCTTGTGTCAAGAGTCAGAGTCAGGTCTCAAGTCTTTGGTCAAGAGTCAGTCAGGTCTCAAGTCATGTGTCAAGAGTCAGAGTCAAGTCTCAAGTCATGTGTCAAGAGTCAGAGTCAGGTCTCAAGTATTTGGTCAAGACTCAGAGTCAGGTCTCAAGTCTTGTGTCAAGAGTCAGAGTCAGGTCTCAAGTATTTGGTTAAGAGTCAGAGTCGGGTCTCAAGTCTTTGGTCAGGAGTCAGTCAGGTCTCAAGTCTTGTGTCAAGAGTCAGAGTCAGGTCTCAAGTCTTGTGTCAAGAGTCAGGTCTCAAGTCTTGTGTCAAGAGTCAGGTCTCAAGTCTTGTCAAGAGTCAGAGTCAGGTCTCAAGTCTTTGGTCAAGAGTCAGGTCTCAAGTCTTTGGTCAAGAGTCAGGTCTCAAGTCTTTGGTCAAGACTCAGGTCTCAAGTCATGTGTCAAGACTCAGGTCTCAAGTCATGTGTCAAGAGTCAGGTCTCAAGTCTTGTGTCAAGAGTCAGAGTCAGGTCTCAAGTCTTGTGTCAAGAGTCAGAGTCAGGTCTCAAGTCTTTGGTCAAGAGTCAGTCAGGTCTCAAGTCATGTGTCAAGAGTCAGAGTCAAGTCTCAAGTCATGTGTCAAGAGTCAGAGTCAGGTCTCAAGTATTTGGTCAAGACTCAGAGTCAGGTCTCAAGTCTTGTGTCAAGAGTCAGAGTCAGGTCTCAAGTATTTGGTTAAGAGTCAGAGTCGGGTCTCAAGTCTTTGGTCAGGAGTCAGTCAGGTTTCAAGTCTTGTGTCAAGAGTCAGAGTCAGGTCTCAAGTCTTGTGTCAAGAGTCAGGTCTCAAGTCTTGTGTCAAGAGTCAGGTCTCAAGTCTTGTCAAGAGTCAGAGTCAGGTCTCAAGTCTTTGGTCAAGAGTCAGGTCTCAAGTCTTTGGTCAAGAGTCAGGTCTCAAGTCTTTGGTCAAGACTCAGTCAGGTCTCAAGTATTTGGTCAAGACTCAGTCAGGTCTCAAGTCTTGTGTCAAGAGTCAGAGTCAGGTCTCGAGTATTTGGTTAAGAGTCAGAGTCGGGTCTCAAGTCTTGTGTCAAGAGTCAGGTCTCAAGTCTTGTGTCAAGAGTCAGGTCTCAAGTCTTGTCAAGAGTCAGAGTCAGGTCTCAAGTCTTTGGTCAAGAGTCAGGTCTCAAGTCTTTGGTCAAGAGTCAGGTCTCAAGTCTTTGGTCAAGACTCAGGTCTCAAGTCATGCGTCAAGACTCAGGTCTCAAGTCATGTGTCAAGAGTCAGGTCTCAAGTCTTGTGTCAAGAGTCAGGTCTCAAGTCTTGTCAAGAGTCAGAGTCAGGTCTCAAGTCTTTGGTCAAGAGTCAGAGTCAGGTCTCAAGTCTTGTGTCAAGAGTCAGAGTCAGGTCTCAAGTCTTATGTCAAGAGTCAAAGTCAGGTCTCAAGTCTTGTGTCAAGAGTCAGAGTCAGGTCTCAAGTCTTGTGTCAAGAGTCAGAGTCAGGTCTCAAGTCTTTGGTCAAGAGTCAGAGTCAGGTCTCAAGTCTTGTGTCAAGAGTCAGAGTCAGGTCTCAAGTCTTGTGTCAAGAGTCAAAGTCAGGTCTCAAGTCTTGTGTCAAGAGTCAGAGTCGGGTCTCAAGTCTTGTGTCAAGAGTCAGAGTCAGGTCTCAAGTCTTTGGTCAAGAGTCAGTCAGGTCTCAAGTCATGTGTCAAGAGTCAGAGTCAAGTCTCAAGTCATGTGTCAAGAGTCAGAGTCAGGTCTCAAGTATTTGGTCAAGACTCAGTCAGGTCTCAAGTCTTGTGTCAAGAGTCAAAGTCAGGTCTCAAGTCTTGTGTCAAGAGTCAGAGTCGGGTCTCAAGTCTTGTGTCAAGAGTCAGAGTCAGGTCTCAAGTCTTTGGTCAAGAGTCAGTCAGGTCTCAAGTCATGTGTCAAGAGTCAGAGTCAAGTCTCAAGTCATGTGTCAAGAGTCAGAGTCAGGTCTCAAGTATTTGGTCAAGACTCAGAGTCAGGTCTCAAGTCTTGTGTCAAGAGTCAGAGTCAGGTCTCAAGTATTTGGTTAAGAGTCAGAGTCGGGTCTCAAGTCTTTGGTCAGGAGTCAGTCAGGTCTCAAGTCTTGTGTCAAGAGTCAGAGTCAGGTCTCAAGTCTTGTGTCAAGAGTCAGGTCTCAAGTCTTGTGTCAAGAGTCAGGTCTCAAGTCTTGTCAAGAGTCAGAGTCAGGTCTCAAGTCTTTGGTCAAGAGTCAGGTCTCAAGTCTTTGGTCAAGAGTCAGGTCTCAAGTCTTTGGTCAAGACTCAGGTCTCAAGTCATGTGTCAAGACTCAGGTCTCAAGTCATGTGTCAAGAGTCAGGTCTCAAGTCTTGTGTCAAGAGTCAGAGTCAGGTCTCAAGTCTTGTGTCAAGAGTCAGAGTCAGGTCTCAAGTCTTTGGTCAAGAGTCAGTCAGGTCTCAAGTCATGTGTCAAGAGTCAGAGTCAAGTCTCAAGTCATGTGTCAAGAGTCAGAGTCAGGTCTCAAGTATTTGGTCAAGACTCAGAGTCAGGTCTCAAGTCTTGTGTCAAGAGTCAGAGTCAGGTCTCAAGTATTTGGTTAAGAGTCAGAGTCGGGTCTCAAGTCTTTGGTCAGGAGTCAGTCAGGTTTCAAGTCTTGTGTCAAGAGTCAGAGTCAGGTCTCAAGTCTTGTGTCAAGAGTCAGGTCTCAAGTCTTGTGTCAAGAGTCAGGTCTCAAGTCTTGTCAAGAGTCAGAGTCAGGTCTCAAGTCTTTGGTCAAGAGTCAGGTCTCAAGTCTTTGGTCAAGAGTCAGGTCTCAAGTCTTTGGTCAAGACTCAGGTCTCAAGTCATGTGTCAAGAGTCAGGTCTCAAGTCTTGTGTCAAGAGTCAGAGTCAGGTCTCAAGTCTTGTGTCAAGAGTCAAAGTCAGGTCTCAAGTCTAGTGTCAAGAGTCAGAGTCAGGTCTCAAGTCTTTGGTCAAGAGTCAGTCAGGTCTCAAGTCATATGTCAAGAGTCAGAGTCAAGTCATGTGTCAAGAGTCAGAGTCAGGTCTCAAGTCTTTGGTCAAGAGTCAGAGTCAGGTCTCAAGTCTTGTGTCAAGAGTCAGAGTCAGGTCTCAAGTATTTGGTTAAGAGTCAGAGTCGGGTCTCAAGTCTTTGGTCAGGAGTCAGAGTCAGGTCTCAAGTCTTGTGTCAAGAGTCAGAGTCAGGTCTCAAGTCTTGTGTCAAGAGTCAGGTCTCAAGTCTTGTGTCAAGAGTCAGGTCTCAAGTCTTGTCAAGAGTCAGAGTCAGGTCTCAAGTCTTTGGTCAAGAGTCAGGTCTCAAGTCTTTGGTCAAGAGTCAGGTCTCAAGTCTTGTGTCAAGAGTCAGAGTCTCAAGTCTTGTCAAGAGTCAGAGTCAGGTCTCAAGTCTTTGGTCAAGAGTCAGAGTCAGGTCTCAAGTCTTGTGTCAAGAGTCAGAGTCAGGTCTCAAGTCTTATGTCAAGAGTCAAAGTCAGGTCTCAAGTCTTGTGTCAAGAGTCAGAGTCAGGTCTCAAGTCTTGTGTCAAGAGTCAGAGTCAGGTCTCAAGTCTTATGTCAAGAGTCAAAGTCAGGTCTCAAGTCTTGTGTCAAGAGTCAGAGTCAGGTCTCAAGTCTTGTGTCAAGAGTCAGAGTCAGGTCTCAAGTCTTTGGTCAAGAGTCAGAGTCAGGTCTCAAGTCTTTGGTCAAGACTCAGGTCTCAAGTCATGTGTCAAGACTCAGGTCTCAAGTCATGTGTCAAGAGTCAGGTCTCAAGTCTTGTGTCAAGAGTCAGGTCTCAAGTCTTGTCAAGAGTCAGAGTCAGGTCTCAAGTCTTTGGTCAAGAGTCAGAGTCAGGTCTCAAGTCTTGTGTCAAGAGTCAGAGTCAGGTCTCAAGTCTTGTGTCAAGAGTCAAAGTCAGGTCTCAAGTCTTGTGTCAAGAGTCAGAGTCAGGTCTCAAGTCTTGTGTCAAGAGTCAGAGTCAGGTCTCAAGTCTTTGGTCAAGAGTCAGAGTCAGGTCTCAAGTCTTGTGTCAAGAGTCAGAGTCAGGTCTCAAGTCTTGTGTCAAGAGTCAAAGTCAGGTCTCAAGTCTTGTGTCAAGAGTCAGAGTCGGGTCTCAAGTCTTGTGTCAAGAGTCAGAGTCAGGTCTCAAGTCTTTGGTCAAGAGTCAGTCAGGTCTCAAGTCATGTGTCAAGAGTCAGAGTCAAGTCTCAAGTCATGTGTCAAGAGTCAGAGTCAGGTCTCAAGTATTTGGTCAAGACTCAGTCAGGTCTCAAGTCTTGTGTCAAGAGTCAAAGTCAGGTCTCAAGTCTTGTGTCAAGAGTCAGAGTCGGGTCTCAAGTCTTGTGTCAAGAGTCAGAGTCAGGTCTCAAGTCTTTGGTCAAGAGTCAGTCAGGTCTCAAGTCATGTGTCAAGAGTCAGAGTCAAGTCTCAAGTCATGTGTCAAGAGTCAGAGTCAGGTCTCAAGTATTTGGTCAAGACTCAGTCAGGTCTCAAGTCTTGTGTCAAGAGTCAGAGTCAGGTCTCGAGTATTTGGTTAAGAGTCAGAGTCGGGTCTCAAGTCTTTGGTCAGGAGTCAGTCAGGTCTCAAGTCTTGTGTCAAGAGTCAGAGTCAGTTCTCAAGTCTTGTGTCAAGAGTCAGGTCTCAAGTCTTGTGTCAAGAGTCAGGTCTCAAGTCTTGTCAAGAGTCAGAGTCAGGTCTCAAGTCTTTGGTCAAGAGTCAGGTCTCAAGTCTTTGGTCAAGAGTCAGGTCTCAAGTCTTTGGTCAAGACTCAGGTCTCAAGTCATGCGTCAAGACTCAGGTCTCAAGTCATGTGTCAAGAGTCATGTCTCAAGTCTTGTGTCAAGAGTCAGGTCTCAAGTCTTGTCAAGAGTCAGAGTCAGGTCTCAAGTCTTTGGTCAAGAGTCAGAGTCAGGTCTCAAGTCTTGTGTCAAGAGTCAGAGTCAGGTCTCAAGTCTTATGTCAAGAGTCAAAGTCAGGTCTCAAGTCTTGTGTCAAGAGTCAGAGTCAGGTCTCAAGTCTTGTGTCAAGAGTCAGAGTCAGGTCTCAAGTCTTTGGTCAAGAGTCAGAGTCAGGTCTCAAGTCTTTGGTCAAGACTCAGGTCTCAAGTCATGTGTCAAGACTCAGGTCTCAAGTCATGTGTCAAGAGTCAGGTCTCAAGTTTTGTGTCAAGAGTCAGGTCTCAAGTCTTGTCAAGAGTCAGAGTCAGGTCTCAAGTCTTTGGTCAAGAGTCAGAGTCAGGTCTCAAGTCTTGTGTCAAGAGTCAGAGTCAGGTCTCAAGTCTTGTGTCAAGAGTCAAAGTCAGGTCTCAAGTCTTGTGTCAAGAGTCAGAGTCAGGTCTCAAGTCTTGTGTCAAGAGTCAGAGTCAGGTCTCAAGTCTTTGGTCAAGAGTCAGAGTCAGGTCTCAAGTCTTGTGTCAAGAGTCAGAGTCAGGTCTCAAGTCTTGTGTCAAGAGTCAAAGTCAGGTCTCAAGTCTTGTGTCAAGAGTCAGAGTCGGGTCTCAAGTCTTGTGTCAAGAGTCAGAGTCAGGTCTCAAGTATTTGGTCAAGACTCAGAGTCAGGTCTCAAGTCTTGTGTCAAGAGTCAGAGTCAGGTCTCAAGTATTTGGTTAAGAGTCAGAGTCAGGTCTCAAGTCTTTGGTCAGGAGTCAGTCAGGTTTCAAGTCTTGTGTCAAGAGTCAGAGTCAGGTCTCAAGTCTTGTGTCAAGAGTCAGGTCTCAAGTCTTGTGTCAAGAGTCAGTCAGGTCTCAAGTCTTGTGTCAAGAGTCAGTCAGGTCTCAAGTCTTTGGTCAAGAGTCAGAGTCAGGTCTCAAGTCTTGTGTCAAGAGTCAGAGTCAGGTCTCAAGTTTTTGGTCAAGAGTCAGAATTAGGTCTCAAGTCTTTGGTCATGAGTCAGAGTCAGGTCTCAAGTCTTGTGTCAAGAGTCAGGTCTCATGTCTTTGGTCAAGAGTCAGAGTCAGGTCTCAAGTCTTGTGTCAAGAGTCAGAGTCAGGTCTCAAGTCTTTGGTCAAGACTCAGAGTCAGGTCTCAAGTCTTGTGTCAAGAGTCAGAGTCAGGTCTCAAGTATTTGGTTAAGAGTCAGTCGGGTCTCAAGTCATGTGTCAAGAGTCAGAGTCAAGTCTCAAGTCATGTGTCAAGAGTCAGAGTCAGGTCTCAAGTATTTGGTCAAGACTCAGAGTCAGGTCTCAAGTCTTGTGTCAAGAGTCAGAGTCAGGTCTCAAGTATTTGGTTAAGAGTCAGAGTCGGGTCTCAAGTCTTTGGTCAGGAGTCAGTCAGGTCTCAAGTCTTGTGTCAAGAGTCAGAGTCAGGTCTCAAGTCTTGTGTCAAGAGTCAGGTCTCAAGTCTTGTGTCAAGAGTCAGGTCTCAAGTCTTGTCAAGAGTCAGAGTCAGGTCTCAAGTCTTTGGTCAAGAGTCAGGTCTCAAGTCTTTGGTCAAGAGTGAGGTCTCAAGTCTTTGGTCAAGACTCAGGTCTCAAGTCATGTGTCAAGACTCAGGTCTCAAGTCATGTGTTAAGAGTCAGGTCTCAAGTCTTGTGTCAAGAGTCAGAGTCAGGTCTCAAGTCTTGTGTCAAGAGTCAGAGTCAGGTCTCAAGTATTTGGTTAAGAGTCAGAGTCGGGTCTCAAGTCTTTGGTCAGGAGTCAGAGTCAGGTCTCAAGTCTTGTGTCAAGAGTCAGAGTCAGGTCTCAAGTCTTGTGTCAAGAGTCAGAGTCAGGTCTCAAGTCTTGTGTCAAGAGTCAGAGTCAGGTCTCAAGTCTTTGGTCAAGAGTCAGAGTCAGGTCTCAAGTCTTGTGTCAAGAGTCAGAGTCAGGTCTCAAGTCTTGTGTCAAGAGTCAAAGTCAGGTCTCAAGTCTTGTGTCAAGAGTCAGTCAGGTCTCAAGTATTTGGTTAAGAGTCAGAGTCGGGTCTCAAGTCTTTGGTCAGGAGTCAGTCAGGTCTCAAGTCTTGTGTCAAGAGTCAGAGTCAGGTCTCAAGTCTTGTGTCAAGAGTCAGGTCTCAAGTCTTGTGTCAAGAGTCAGGTCTCAAGTCTTGTCAAGAGTCAGAGTCAGGTCTCAAGTCTTGTGTCAAGAGTCAGAGTCATGTCTCAAGTCTTGTGTCAAGAGTCAAAGTCAGGTCTCAAGTCTTGTGTCAAGAGTCAGAGTCAGGTCTCAAGTCTTGTGTCAAGAGTCAGAGTCAGGTCTCAAGTCTTTGGTCAAGAGTCAGAGTCAGGTCTCAAGTCTTGTGTCAAGAGTCAGAGTCAGGTCTCAAGTCTTGTGTCAAGAGTCAAAGTCAGGTCTCAAGTCTTGTGTCAAGAGTCAGAGTCGGGTCTCAAGTCTTGTGTCAAGAGTCAGTCAGGTCTCAAGTCTTTGGTCAAGAGTCAGTCAGGTCTCAAGTCATGTGTCAAGAGTCAGAGTCAAGTCTCAAGTCATGTGTCAAGAGTCAGAGTCAGGTCTCAAGTATTTGGTCAAGACTCAGAGTCAGGTCTCAAGTCTTGTGTCAAGAGTCAAAGTCAGGTCTCAAGTCTTGTGTCAAGAGTCAGAGTCGGGTCTCAAGTCATGTGTCAAGAGTCAGAGTCAAGTCTCAAGTCATGTGTCAAGAGTCAGAGTCAGGTCTCAAGTATTTGGTCAAGACTCAGTCAGGTCTCAAGTCTTGTGTCAAGAGTCAGAGTCAGGTCTCGAGTATTTGGTTAAGAGTCAGAGTCGGGTCTCAAGTCTTTGGTCAAGAGTCAGGTCTCAAGTCTTTGGTCAAGAGTGAGGTCTCAAGTCTTTGGTCAAGACTCAGGTCTCAAGTCATGTGTCAAGACTCAGGTCTCAAGTCATGTGTTAAGAGTCAGGTCTCAAGTCTTGTGTCAAGAGTCAGAGTCAGGTCTCAAGTCTTGTGTCAAGAGTCAGAGTCAGGTCTCAAGTATTTGGTTAAGAGTCAGAGTCGGGTCTCAAGTCTTTGGTCAGGAGTCAGAGTCAGGTCTCAAGTCTTGTGTCAAGAGTCAGAGTCAGGTCTCAAGTCTTGTGTCAAGAGTCAGAGTCAGGTCTCAAGTCTTGTGTCAAGAGTCAGAGTCAGGTCTCAAGTCTTTGGTCAAGAGTCAGAGTCAGGTCTCAAGTCTTGTGTCAAGAGTCAGAGTCAGGTCTCAAGTCTTGTGTCAAGAGTCAAAGTCAGGTCTCAAGTCTTGTGTCAAGAGTCAGTCAGGTCTCAAGTATTTGGTTAAGAGTCAGAGTCGGGTCTCAAGTCTTTGGTCAGGAGTCAGTCAGGTCTCAAGTCTTGTGTCAAGAGTCAGAGTCAGGTCTCAAGTCTTGTGTCAAGAGTCAGGTCTCAAGTCTTGTGTCAAGAGTCAGGTCTCAAGTCTTGTCAAGAGTCAGAGTCAGGTCTCAAGTCTTGTGTCAAGAGTCAGAGTCATGTCTCAAGTCTTGTGTCAAGAGTCAAAGTCAGGTCTCAAGTCTTGTGTCAAGAGTCAGAGTCAGGTCTCAAGTCTTGTGTCAAGAGTCAGAGTCAGGTCTCAAGTCTTTGGTCAAGAGTCAGAGTCAGGTCTCAAGTCTTGTGTCAAGAGTCAGAGTCAGGTCTCAAGTCTTGTGTCAAGAGTCAAAGTCAGGTCTCAAGTCTTGTGTCAAGAGTCAGAGTCGGGTCTCAAGTCTTGTGTCAAGAGTCAGTCAGGTCTCAAGTCTTTGGTCAAGAGTCAGTCAGGTCTCAAGTCATGTGTCAAGAGTCAGAGTCAAGTCTCAAGTCATGTGTCAAGAGTCAGAGTCAGGTCTCAAGTATTTGGTCAAGACTCAGAGTCAGGTCTCAAGTCTTGTGTCAAGAGTCAAAGTCAGGTCTCAAGTCTTGTGTCAAGAGTCAGAGTCGGGTCTCAAGTCATGTGTCAAGAGTCAGAGTCAAGTCTCAAGTCATGTGTCAAGAGTCAGAGTCAGGTCTCAAGTATTTGGTCAAGACTCAGTCAGGTCTCAAGTCTTGTGTCAAGAGTCAGAGTCAGGTCTCGAGTATTTGGTTAAGAGTCAGAGTCGGGTCTCAAGTCTTGTGTCAAGAGTCAGGTCTCAAGTCTTGTGTCAAGAGTCAGGTCTCAAGTCTTGTCAAGAGTCAGAGTCAGGTCTCAAGTCTTTGGTCAAGAGTCAGGTCTCAAGTCTTTGGTCAAGAGTCAGGTCTCAAGTCTTTGGTCAAGACTCAGGTCTCAAGTCATGCGTCAAGACTCAGGTCTCAAGTCATGTGTCAAGAGTCAGGTCTCAAGTCTTGTGTCAAGAGTCAGGTCTCAAGTCTTGTCAAGAGTCAGAGTCAGGTCTCAAGTCTTTGGTCAAGAGTCAGAGTCAGGTCTCAAGTCTTGTGTCAAGAGTCAGAGTCAGGTCTCAAGTCTTATGTCAAGAGTCAAAGTCAGGTCTCAAGTCTTGTGTCAAGAGTCAGAGTCAGGTCTCAAGTCTTGTGTCAAGAGTCAGAGTCAGGTCTCAAGTCTTTGGTCAAGAGTCAGAGTCAGGTCTCAAGTCTTGTGTCAAGAGTCAGAGTCAGGTCTCAAGTCTTGTGTCAAGAGTCAAAGTCAGGTCTCAAGTCTTGTGTCAAGAGTCAGAGTCGGGTCTCAAGTCTTGTGTCAAGAGTCAGAGTCAGGTCTCAAGTCTTTGGTCAAGAGTCAGTCAGGTCTCAAGTCATGTGTCAAGAGTCAGAGTCAGGTCTCAAGTCTTTGGTCAAGAGTCAGTCAGGTCTCAAGTCATGTGTCAAGAGTCAGAGTCAAGTCTCAAGTCATGTGTCAAGAGTCAGAGTCAGGTCTCAAGTATTTGGTCAAGACTCAGAGTCAGGTCTCAAGTCTTGTGTCAAGAGTCAGAGTCAGGTCTCAAGTATTTGGTTAAGAGTCAGAGTCGGGTCTCAAGTCTTTGGTCAGGAGTCAGTCAGGTCTCAAGTCTTGTGTCAAGAGTCAGAGTCAGGTCTCAAGTCTTGTGTCAAGAGTCAGGTCTCAAGTCTTGTGTCAAGAGTCAGGTCTCAAGTCTTGTCAAGAGTCAGAGTCAGGTCTCAAGTCTTTGGTCAAGAGTCAGGTCTCAAGTCTTTGGTCAAGAGTCAGGTCTCAAGTCTTTGGTCAAGACTCAGGTCTCAAGTCATGTGTCAAGACTCAGGTCTCAAGTCATGTGTCAAGAGTCAGGTCTCAAGTCTTGTGTCAAGAGTCAGAGTCAGGTCTCAAGTCTTGTGTCAAGAGTCAGAGTCAGGTCTCAAGTCTTTGGTCAAGAGTCAGTCAGGTCTCAAGTCATGTGTCAAGAGTCAGAGTCAAGTCTCAAGTCATGTGTCAAGAGTCAGAGTCAGGTCTCAAGTATTTGGTCAAGACTCAGAGTCAGGTCTCAAGTCTTGTGTCAAGAGTCAGAGTCAGGTCTCAAGTATTTGGTTAAGAGTCAGAGTCGGGTCTCAAGTCTTTGGTCAGGAGTCAGTCAGGTTTCAAGTCTTGTGTCAAGAGTCAGAGTCAGGTCTCAAGTCTTGTGTCAAGAGTCAGGTCTCAAGTCTTGTGTCAAGAGTCAGGTCTCAAGTCTTGTCAAGAGTCAGAGTCAGGTCTCAAGTCTTTGGTCAAGAGTCAGGTCTCAAGTCTTTGGTCAAGAGTCAGGTCTCAAGTCTTTGGTCAAGACTCAGGTCTCAAGTCATGTGTCAAGAGTCAGGTCTCAAGTCTTGTGTCAAGAGTCAGAGTCAGGTCTCAAGTCTTGTGTCAAGAGTCAAAGTCAGGTCTCAAGTCTAGTGTCAAGAGTCAGAGTCAGGTCTCAAGTCTTTGGTCAAGAGTCAGTCAGGTCTCAAGTCATATGTCAAGAGTCAGAGTCAAGTCATGTGTCAAGAGTCAGAGTCAGGTCTCAAGTCTTTGGTCAAGAGTCAGAGTCAGGTCTCAAGTCTTGTGTCAAGAGTCAGAGTCAGGTCTCAAGTATTTGGTTAAGAGTCAGAGTCGGGTCTCAAGTCTTTGGTCAGGAGTCAGAGTCAGGTCTCAAGTCTTGTGTCAAGAGTCAGAGTCAGGTCTCAAGTCTTGTGTCAAGAGTCAGGTCTCAAGTCTTGTGTCAAGAGTCAGGTCTCAAGTCTTGTCAAGAGTCAGAGTCAGGTCTCAAGTCTTTGGTCAAGAGTCAGGTCTCAAGTCTTTGGTCAAGAGTCAGGTCTCAAGTCTTTGGTTAAGACTCAGGTCTCAAGTCATGTGTCAAGAGTCAGAGTCAGGTCTCAAGTCTTGTGTCAAGAGTCAGTCAGGTCTCAAGTCTTGTGTCAAGAGTCAGTCAGGTCTCAAGTCTTGTGTCAAGAGTCAGTCAGGTCTCAAGTCTTTGGTCAAGAGTCAGAGTCAGGTCTCAAGTCTTGTGTCAAGAGTCAGAGTCAGGTCTCAAGTTTTTGGTCAAGAGTCAGAATTAGGTCTCAAGTCTTTGGTCATGAGTCAGAGTCAGGTCTCAAGTCTTGTGTCAAGAGTCAGGTCTCATGTCTTGTGTCAAGAGTCAGGTCTCAAGTCTTGTCAAGAGTCAGAGTCAGGTCTCAAGTCTTTGGTCAAGAGTCAGGTCTCAAGTCTTTGGTCAAGAGTCAGGTCTCAAGTGTTTGGTTAAGACTCAGGTCTCAAGTCATGTGTCAAGAGTCAGAGTCAGGTCTCAAGTCTTGTGTCAAGAGTCAGTCAGGTCTCAAGTCTTGTGTCAAGAGTCAGTCAGGTCTCAAGTCTTGTGTCAAGAGTCAGTCAGGTCTCAAGTCTTTGGTCAAGAGTCAGAGTCAGGTCTCAAGTCTTGTGTCAAGAGTCAGAGTCAGGTCTCAAGTTTTTGGTCAAGAGTCAGAATTAGGTCTCAAGTCTTTGGTCATGAGTCAGAGTCAGGTCTCAAGTCTTGTGTCAAGAGTCAGGTCTCATGTCTTTGGTCAAGAGTCAGAGTCAGTTCTCAAGTCTTTGGTCAAGACTCAGAGTCAGGTCTCAAGTCTTTGGTCAAGACTCAGAGTCAGGTCTCAAGTCTTGTGTCAAGAGTCAGAGTCAGGTCTCAAGTATTTGGTTAAGAGTCAGAGTCGGGTCTCAAGTCTTTGGTCAGGAGTCAGAGTCAGGTCTCAAGTCTTGTGTCAAGAGTCAGAGTCAGGTCTCAAGTCTTTGGTCAAGAGTCAGGTCTCAAGTCTTTGGTCAAGACTCAGGTCTCAAGTCATGTGTCAAGACTCAGGTCTCAAGTCATGTGTCAAGAGTCAGGTCTCAAGTCTTGTGTCAAGAGTCAGAGTCAGGTCTCAAGTCTTGTGTCAAGAGTCAGAGTCAGGTCTCAAGTCTTTGGTCAAGAGTCAGTCAGGTCTCAAGTCATGTGTCAAGAGTCAGAGTCAAGTCTCAAGTCATGTGTCAAGAGTCAGAGTCAGGTCTCAAGTATTTGGTCAAGACTCAGAGTCAGGTCTCAAGTCTTGTGTCAAGAGTCAAAGTCAGGTCTCAAGTCTTGTGTCAAGAGTCAGAGTCGGGTCTCAAGTCATGTGTCAAGAGTCAGAGTCAAGTCTCAAGTCATGTGTCAAGAGTCAGAGTCAGGTCTCAAGTATTTGGTCAAGACTCAGTCAGGTCTCAAGTCTTGTGTCAAGAGTCAGAGTCAGGTCTCGAGTATTTGGTTAAGAGTCAGAGTCGGGTCTCAAGTCTTGTGTCAAGAGTCAGGTCTCAAGTCTTGTGTCAAGAGTCAGGTCTCAAGTCTTGTCAAGAGTCAGAGTCAGGTCTCAAGTCTTTGGTCAAGAGTCAGGTCTCAAGTCTTTGGTCAAGACTCAGGTCTCAAGTCATGCGTCAAGACTCAGGTCTCAAGTCATGTGTCAAGAGTCAGGTCTCAAGTCTTGTGTCAAGAGTCAGGTCTCAAGTCTTGTCAAGAGTCAGAGTCAGGTCTCAAGTCTTTGGTCAAGAGTCAGAGTCAGGTCTCAAGTCTTGTGTCAAGAGTCAGAGTCAGGTCTCAAGTCTTATGTCAAGAGTCAAAGTCAGGTCTCAAGTCTTGTGTCAAGAGTCAGAGTCAGGTCTCAAGTCTTGTGTCAAGAGTCAGAGTCAGGTCTCAAGTCTTTGGTCAAGAGTCAGAGTCAGGTCTCAAGTCTTGTGTCAAGAGTCAGAGTCAGGTCTCAAGTCTTGTGTCAAGAGTCAAAGTCAGGTCTCAAGTCTTGTGTCAAGAGTCAGAGTCGGGTCTCAAGTCTTGTGTCAAGAGTCAGAGTCAGGTCTCAAGTCTTTGGTCAAGAGTCAGTCAGGTCTCAAGTCATGTGTCAAGAGTCAGAGTCAAGTCTCAAGTCATGTGTCAAGAGTCAGAGTCAGGTCTCAAGTATTTGGTCAAGACTCAGTCAGGTCTCAAGTCTTGTGTCAAGAGTCAAAGTCAGGTCTCAAGTCTTGTGTCAAGAGTCAGAGTCGGGTCTCAAGTCTTGTGTCAAGAGTCAGAGTCAGGTCTCAAGTCTTTGGTCAAGAGTCAGTCAGGTCTCAAGTCATGTGTCAAGAGTCAGAGTCAAGTCTCAAGTCATGTGTCAAGAGTCAGAGTCAGGTCTCAAGTATTTGGTCAAGACTCAGAGTCAGGTCTCAAGTCTTGTGTCAAGAGTCAGAGTCAGGTCTCAAGTATTTGGTTAAGAGTCAGAGTCGGGTCTCAAGTCTTTGGTCAGGAGTCAGTCAGGTCTCAAGTCTTGTGTCAAGAGTCAGAGTCAGGTCTCAAGTCTTGTGTCAAGAGTCAGGTCTCAAGTCTTGTGTCAAGAGTCAGGTCTCAAGTCTTGTCAAGAGTCAGAGTCAGGTCTCAAGTCTTTGGTCAAGAGTCAGGTCTCAAGTCTTTGGTCAAGAGTCAGGTCTCAAGTCTTTGGTCAAGACTCAGGTCTCAAGTCATGTGTCAAGACTCAGGTCTCAAGTCATGTGTCAAGAGTCAGGTCTCAAGTCTTGTGTCAAGAGTCAGAGTCAGGTCTCAAGTCTTGTGTCAAGAGTCAGAGTCAGGTCTCAAGTCTTTGGTCAA
The DNA here is from genome assembly GCF_050575085.1 of Anarhichas minor. NCBI lineage: Eukaryota > Metazoa > Chordata > Actinopteri > Perciformes > Anarhichadidae > Anarhichas > Anarhichas minor. Next base: position 3,137,757 of record NW_027466483.1, on the reverse strand, counting down.
GAGTCAGTCAGGTCTCAAGTCATGTGTCAAGAGTCAGAGTCAAGTCTCAAGTCATGTGTCAAGAGTCAGAGTCAGGTCTCAAGTATTTGGTCAAGACTCAGAGTCAGGTCTCAAGTCTTGTGTCAAGAGTCAGAGTCAGGTCTCAAGTATTTGGTTAAGAGTCAGAGTCGGGTCTCAAGTCTTTGGTCAGGAGTCAGTCAGGTTTCAAGTCTTGTGTCAAGAGTCAGAGTCAGGTCTCAAGTCTTGTGTCAAGAGTCAGGTCTCAAGTCTTGTGTCAAGAGTCAGGTCTCAAGTCTTGTCAAGAGTCAGAGTCAGGTCTCAAGTCTTTGGTCAAGAGTCAGGTCTCAAGTCTTTGGTCAAGAGTCAGGTCTCAAGTCTTTGGTCAAGACTCAGGTCTCAAGTCATGTGTCAAGAGTCAGGTCTCAAGTCTTGTGTCAAGAGTCAGAGTCAGGTCTCAAGTCTTGTGTCAAGAGTCAAAGTCAGGTCTCAAGTCTAGTGTCAAGAGTCAGAGTCAGGTCTCAAGTCTTTGGTCAAGAGTCAGTCAGGTCTCAAGTCATATGTCAAGAGTCAGAGTCAAGTCATGTGTCAAGAGTCAGAGTCAGGTCTCAAGTCTTTGGTCAAGAGTCAGAGTCAGGTCTCAAGTCTTGTGTCAAGAGTCAGAGTCAGGTCTCAAGTATTTGGTTAAGAGTCAGAGTCGGGTCTCAAGTCTTTGGTCAGGAGTCAGAGTCAGGTCTCAAGTCTTGTGTCAAGAGTCAGAGTCAGGTCTCAAGTCTTGTGTCAAGAGTCAGGTCTCAAGTCTTGTGTCAAGAGTCAGGTCTCAAGTCTTGTCAAGAGTCAGAGTCAGGTCTCAAGTCTTTGGTCAAGAGTCAGGTCTCAAGTCTTTGGTCAAGAGTCAGGTCTCAAGTCTTTGGTCAAGAGTCAGGTCTCAAGTCTTTGGTCAAGACTCAGGTCTCAAGTCATGTGTCAAGAGTCAGAGTCAGGTCTCAAGTCTTGTGTCAAGAGTCAGAGTCAGGTCTCAAGTCTTGTGTCAAGAGTCAGTCAGGTCTCAAGTCTTTGGTCAAGAGTCAGAGTCAGGTCTCAAGTCTTGTGTCAAGAGTCAGAGTCAGGTCTCAAGCCTTGTGTCAAGATTTAGAGTCAGGTCTCAAGTCTTTGGTCAAGAGTCAGAATTAGGTCTCAAGTCTTTGATCATGAGTCAGTCAGGTCTCAAGTCTTGTGTCAAGAGTCAGGTCTCATGTCTTTGGTCAAGAGTCAGAGTCAGGTCTCAAGTCTTTGGTCAAGACTCAGAGTCAGGTCTCAAGTCTTTTGTCAAGACTCAGAGTCAGGTCTCAAGTCTTGTGTCAAGAGTCAGAGTCAGGTCTCAAGTATTTGGTTAAGAGTCAGTCGGGTCTCAAGTCTTTGGTCAGGAGTCAGAGTCAGGTCTCAAGTCTTGTGTCAAGAGTCAGAGTCAGGTCTCAAGTCTTGTGTCAAGAGTCAGAGTCAGGTCTCAAGTCTTGTGTCAAGAGTCAGAGTCAGGTCTCAAGTCTTTGGTCAAGAGTCAGAGTCAGGTCTCAAGTCTTGTGTCAAGAGTCAGAGTCAGGTCTCAAGTCTTGTGTCAAGAGTCAAAGTCAGGTCTCAAGTCTAGTGTCAAGAGTCAGTCGGGTCTCAAGTCTTGTGTCAAGAGTCAGAGTCAGGTCTCAAGTCTTTGGTCAAGAGTCAGTCAGGTCTCAAGTCATGTGTCAAGAGTCAGGTCTCAAGTCTTGTGTCAAGAGTCAGGTCTCAAGTCTTGTCAAGAGTCAGAGTCAGGTCTCAAGTCTTTGGTCAAGAGTCAGGTCTCAAGTCTTTGGTCAAGACTCAGGTCTCAAGTCATGTGTCAAGAGTCAGGTCTCAAGTCTTGTGTCAAGAGTCAGAGTCAGGTCTCAAGTCTTGTGTCAAGAGTCAGAGTCAGGTCTCAAGTCTTTGGTCAAGAGTCAGAGTCAGGTCTCAAGTCTTTGGTCAAGAGTCAGTCAGGTCTCAAGTCTTGTGTCAAGAGTCAGTCAGGTCTCAAGTCTTGTGTCAAGAGTCAGGTCTCAAGTCTTGTGTCAAGAGTCAGTCGGGTCTCAAGTCTTGTGTCAAGAGTCAGAGTCAGGTCTCAAGTCTTGTGTCAAGAGTCAGAGTCAGGTCTCAAGTCTTGTGTCGAGAGTCAGTCAGGTCTCAAGTCTTTGGTCAAGAGTCAGAGTCAGATCTCAAGTCTTGTGTCAAGAGTCAGAGTCAGGTCTCAAGTCTTGTGTCAAGAGTCAGAGTCAGGTCTCAAGTCTTTGGTCAAGAGTCAGAATTAGGTCTCAAGTCTTTGGTCATGAGTCAGTGTCAGGTCTCAAGTCTTTGGTCATGAGTCAGTGTCAGGTCTCAAGTCTTGTGTCAAGAGTCAGGTCTCAAGTCTTTGGTCAAGAGTCAGAGTCAGGTCTCAAGTCTTGTGTCAAGAGTCAGTCAGGTCTCAAGTCTTTGGTCAAGAGTCAGAGTCAGGTCTCAAGTCTTGTGTCAAGAGTCAGAGTCAGGTCTCAAGTCTTGTGTCAAGAGTCAGAGTCAGGTCTCAAGTCTTGTGTCAAGAGTCAGAGTCAGGTCTCAAGTCTTGTGTCAAGACTCAGAGTCAGGTCTCAAGTCTTTGGTCAAGACTCAGTCAGGTCTCAAGTCTTGTGTCAAGAGTCAGAGTCAGGTCTCAAGTATTTGGTTAAGAGTCAGAGTCGGGTCTCAAGTCTTTGGTCAGGAGTCAGAGTCAGGTCTCAAGTCTTGTGTCAAGAGTCAGAGTCAGGTCTCAAGTCTTGTGTCAAGAGTCAGAGTCAGGTCTCAAGTCTTGTGTCAAGAGTCAGAGTCAGGTCTCAAGTCTTGTGTCAAGAGTCAGAGTCAGGTCTCAAGTCTTGTGTCAAGAGTCAGAGTCAGGTCTCAAGTCTTGTGTCAAGAGTCAAAGTCAGGTCTCAAGTCTAGTGTCAAGAGTCAGTCGGGTCTCAAGTCTTGTGTCAAGAGTCAGAGTCAGGTCTCAAGTCTTTGGTCAAGAGTCAGTCAGGTCTCAAGTCATGTGTCAAGAGTCAGGTCTCAAGTCTTGTGTCAAGAGTCAGGTCTCAAGTCTTGTCAAGAGTCAGAGTCAGGTCTCAAGTCTTTGGTCAAGAGTCAGGTCTCAAGTCTTTGGTCAAGACTCAGGTCTCAAGTCATGTGTCAAGAGTCAGGTCTCAAGTCTTGTCAAGAGTCAGAGTCAGGTCTCAAGTCTTTGGTCAAGACTCAGGTCTCAAGTCATGTGTCAAGAGTCAGAGTCAGGTCTCAAGTCTTGTGTCAAGAGTCAGAGTCAGGTCTCAAGTCTTGTGTCAAGAGTCAGTCAGGTCTCAAGTCTTTGGTCAAGAGTCAGAGTCAGGTCTCAAGTCTTGTGTCAAGAGTCAGAGTCAGGTCTCAAGCCTTGTGTCAAGATTTAGAGTCAGGTCTCAAGTCTTTGGTCAAGAGTCAGAATTAAGTCTCAAGTCTTTGGTCATGAGTCAGTCAGGTCTCAAGTCTTGTGTCAAGAGTCAGGTCTCATGTCTTTGGTCAAGAGTCAGAGTCAGGTCTCATGTCTTTGATCAAGACTCAGAGTCAGGTCTCAAGTCTTTTGTCAAGACTCAGAGTCAGGTCTCAAGTCTTGTGTCAAGAGTCAGAGTCAGGTCTCAAGTATTTGGTTAAGAGTCAGAGTCGGGTCTCAAGTCTTTGGTCAGGAGTCAGAGTCAGGTCTCAAGTCTTGTGTCAAGAGTCAGAGTCAGGTCTCAAGTCTTGTGTCAAGAGTCAGAGTCAGGTCTCAAGTCTTGTGTCAAGAGTCAGAGTCAGGTCTCAAGTCTTTGGTCAAGAGTCAGAGTCAGGTCTCAAGTCTTGTGTCAAGAGTCAGAGTCAGGTCTCAAGTCTTGTGTCAAGAGTCAAAGTCAGGTCTCAAGTCTAGTGTCAAGAATCAGTCGGGTCTCAAGTCTTGTGTCAAGAGTCAGAGTCAGGTCTCAAGTCTTTGGTCAAGAGTCAGTCAGGTCTCAAGTCATGTGTCAAGAGTCAGGTCTCAAGTCTTGTGTCAAGAGTCAGGTCTCAAGTCTTGTCAAGAGTCAGAGTCAGGTCTCAAGTCTTTGGTCAAGAGTCAGGTCTCAAGTCTTTGGTCAAGACTCAGGTCTCAAGTCATGTGTCAAGAGTCAGGTCTCAAGTCTTGTGTCAAGAGTCAGAGTCAGGTCTCAAGTCTTGTGTCAAGAGTCAGAGTCAGGTCTCAAGTCTTTGGTCAAGAGTCAGAGTCAGGTCTCAAGTCTTTGGTCAAGAGTCAGAGTCAGGTCTCAAGTCTTGTCAAGAGTCAGAGTCAGGTCTCAAGTCTTTGGTCAAGAGTCAGTCAGGTCTCAAGTCTTGTGTGAAGAGTCAGTCAGGTCTCAAGTCTTGTGTCAAGAGTCAGGTCTCAAGTCTTGTGTCAAGAGTCAGAGTCAGGTCTCAAGTCTTGTGTCAAGAGTCAGAGTCAGGTCTCAAGTCTTGTGTCAAGAGTCAGAGTCAGGTCTCAAGTCTTTGGTCAAGACTCAGAGTCAGGTCTCAAGTCTTTGGTCAAGACTCAGTCAGGTCTCAAGTCTTGTTTCAAGAGTCAGAGTCAGGTCTCAAGTATTTGGTTAAGAGTCAGAGTTGGGTCTCAAGTCTTTGGTCAGGAGTCAGAGTCAGGTCTCAAGTCTTGTGTCAAGAGTCAGAGTCAGGTCTCAAGTCTTGTGTCAAGAGTCAGAGTCAGGTCTCAAGTCTTGTGTCAAGAGTCAGAGTCAGGTCTCAAGTCTTGTGTCAAGAGTCAGAGTCAGGTCTCAAGTCTTGTGTCAAGAGTCAGAGTCAGGTCTCAAGTCTTGTGTCAAGAGTCAAAGTCAGGTCTCAAGTCTAGTGTCAAGAGTCAGTCGGGTCTCAAGTCTTTTGTCAAGAGTCAGAGTCAGGTCTCAAGTCTTTGGTCAAGAGTCAGTCAGGTCTCAAGTCATGTGTCAAGAGTCAGGTCTCAAGTCTTGTGTCAAGAGTCAGGTCTCAAGTCTTGTCAAGAGTCAGAGTCAGGTCTCAAGTCTTTGGTCAAGAGTCAGGTCTCAAGTCTTTGGTCAAGACTCAGGTCTCAAGTCATGTGTCAAGAGTCAGGTCTCAAGTCTTGTCAAGAGTCAGAGTCAGGTCTCAAGTCTTTGGTCAAGACTCAGGTCTCAAGTCATGTGTCAAGAGTCAGAGTCAGGTCTCAAGTCTTGTGTCAAGAGTCAGAGTCAGGTCTCAAGTCTTGTGTCAAGAGTCAGTCAGGTCTCAAGTCTTTGGTCAAGAGTCAGAGTCAGGTCTCAAGTCTTGTGTCAAGAGTCAGAGTCAGGTCTCAAGCCTTGTGTCAAGATTTAGAGTCAGGTCTCAAGTCTTTGGTCAAGAGTCAGAATTAGGTCTCAAGTCTTTGGTCATGAGTCAGTCAGGTCTCAAGTCTTGTGTCAAGAGTCAGGTCTCATGTCTTTGGTCAAGAGTCAGAGTCAGGTCTCAAGTCTTTGGTCAAGACTCAGAGTCAGGTCTCAAGTCTTTTGTCAAGACTCAGAGTCAGGTCTCAAGTCTTGTGTCAAGAGTCAGAGTCAGGTCTCAAGTATTTGGTTAAGAGTCAGAGTCGGGTCTCAAGTCTTTGGTCAGGAGTCAGAGTCAGGTCTCAAGTCTTGTGTCAAGAGTCAGAGTCAGGTCTCAAGTCTTGTGTCAAGAGTCAGAGTCAGGTCTCAAGTCTTGTGTCAAGAGTCAGAGTCAGGTCTCAAGTCTTTGGTCAAGAGTCAGAGTCAGGTCTCAAGTCTTGTGTCAAGAGTCAGAGTCAGGTCTCAAGTCTTGTGTCAAGAGTCAAAGTCAGGTCTCAAGTCTAGTGTCAAGAGTCAGTCGGGTCTCAAGTCTTGTGTCAAGAGTCAGAGTCAGGTCTCAAGTCTTTGGTCAAGAGTCAGTCAGGTCTCAAGTCATGTGTCAAGAGTCAGGTCTCAAGTCTTGTGTCAAGAGTCAGGTCTCAAGTCTTGTCAAGAGTCAGAGTCAGGTCTCAAGTCTTTGGTCAAGAGTCAGGTCTCAAGTCTTTGGTCAAGACTCAGGTCTCAAGTCATGTGTCAAGAGTCAGGTCTCAAGTCTTGTGTCAAGAGTCAGAGTCAGGTCTCAAGTCTTGTGTCAAGAGTCAGAGTCAGGTCTCAAGTCTTTGGTCAAGAGTCAGAGTCAGGTCTCAAGTCTTTGGTCAAGAGTCAGTCAGGTCTCAAGTCTTGTCAAGAGTCAGAGTCAGGTCTCAAGTCTTTGGTCAAGAGTCAGTCAGGTCTCAAGTCTTGTGTCAAGAGTCAGTCAGGTCTCAAGTCTTGTGTCAAGAGTCAGGTCTCAAGTCTTGTGTCAAGAGTCAGTCGGGTCTCAAGTCTTGTGTCAAGAGTCAGAGTCAGGTCTCAAGTCTTGTGTCAAGAGTCAGAGTCAGGTCTCAAGTCTTGTGTCGAGAGTCAGTCAGGTCTCAAGTCTTTGGTCAAGAGTCAGAGTCAGATCTCAAGTCTTGTGTCAAGAGTCAGAGTCAGGTCTCAAGTCTTGTGTCAAGAGTCAGAGTCAGGTCTCAAGTCTTTGGTCAAGAGTCAGAATTAGGTCTCAAGTCTTTGGTCATGAGTCAGTATCAGGTCTCAAGTCTTTGGTCATGAGTCAGTGTCAGGTCTCAAGTCTTGTGTCAAGAGTCAGGTCTCAAGTCTTTGGTCAAGAGTCAGAGTCAGGTCTCAAGTCTTGTGTCAAGAGTCAGTCATGTCTCAAGTCTTTGGTCAAGAGTCAGAGTCAGGTCTCAAGTCTTGTGTCAAGAGTCAGAGTCAGGTCTCAAGTCTTGTGTCAAGAGTCAGAGTCAGGTCTCAAGTCTTGTGTCAAGAGTCAGAGTCAGGTCTCAAGTCTTTGGTCAAGACTCAGAGTCAGGTCTCAAGTCTTTGGTCAAGACTCAGTCAGGTCTCAAGTCTTGTGTCAAGAGTCAGAGTCAGGTCTCAAGTATTTGGTTAAGAGTCAGAGTCGGGTCTCAAGTCTTTGGTCAGGAGTCAGAGTCAGGTCTCAAGTCTTGTGTCAAGAGTCAGAGTCAGGTCTCAAGTCTTGTGTCAAGAGTCAGAGTCAGGTCTCAAGTCTTGTGTCAAGAGTCAGAGTCAGGTCTCAAGTCTTGTGTCAAGAGTCAGAGTCAGGTCTCAAGTCTTGTGTCAAGAGTCAGAGTCAGGTCTCAAGTCTTGTGTCAAGAGTCAAAGTCAGGTCTCAAGTCTAGTGTCAAGAGTCAGTCGGGTCTCAAGTCTTGTGTCAAGAGTCAGAGTCAGGTCTCAAGTCTTTGGTCAAGAGTCAGTCAGGTCTCAAGTCATGTGTCAAGAGTCAGGTCTCAAGTCTTGTGTCAAGAGTCAGGTCTCAAGTCTTGTCAAGAGTCAGAGTCAGGTCTCAAGTCTTTGGTCAAGAGTCAGGTCTCAAGTCTTTGGTCAAGACTCAGGTCTCAAGTCATGTGTCAAGAGTCAGGTCTCAAGTCTTGTGTCAAGAGTCAGAGTCAGGTCTCAAGTCTTGTGTCAAGAGTCAGAGTCAGGTCTCAAGTCTTTGGTCAAGAGTCAGTCAGGTCTCAAGTCTTTGGTCAAGAGTCAGAGTCAGGTCTCAAGTCTTGTCAAGAGTCAGAGTCAGGTCTCAAGTCTTTGGTCAAGAGTCAGTCAGGTCTCAAGTCTTCTGTCAAGAGTCAGTCAGGTCTCAAGTCTTGTGTCAAGAGTCAGGTCTCAAGTCTTGTGTCAAGAGTCAGTCGGGTCTCAAGTCTTGTGTCAAGAGTCAGAGTCAGGTCTCAAGTCTTGTGTCAAGAGTCAGAGTCAGGTCTCAAGTCTTGTGTCGAGAGTCAGTCAGGTCTCAAGTCTTTGGTCAAGAGTCAGTCAGGTCTCAAGTCTTTGGTCAAGAGTCAGAATTAGGTCTCAAGTCTTTGGTCATGAGTCAGTGTCAGGTCTCAAGTCTTTGGTCATGAGTCAGTGTCAGGTCTCAAGTCTTGTGTCAAGAGTCAGGTCTCAAGTCTTTGGTCAAGAGTCAGAGTCAGGTCTCAAGTCTTGTGTCAAGAGTCAGTCAGGTCTCAAGTCTTGTGTCAAGAGTCAGTCGGGTCTCAAGTCTTGTGTCAAGAGTCAGTCAGGTCTCAAATCTTGTGTCAAGAGTCAGAGTCAGGTCTCAAGTCTTTGGTCAAGAGTCAGAGTCAGGTCTCAAGTCTTGTGTCAAGAGTCAGTCAGGTCTCAAGTCTTGTGTCAAGAGTCAAAGTCAGGTCTCAAGTATTGTGTCAAGAGTCAGAGTCGGGTCTCAAGTCTTGTGTCAAGAGTCAGAGTCAGGTCTCAAGTCTTTGGTCAAGAGTCAGTCAGGTCTCAAGTCATGTGTCAAGAGTCAGAGTCAAGTCTCAAGTCATGTGTCAAGAGTCAGAGTCAGGTCTCAAGTATTTGGTCAAGACTCAGAGTCAGGTCTCAAGTCTTGTGTCAAGAGTCAGAGTCAGGTCTCAAGTATTTGGTTAAGAGTCAGAGTCGGGTCTCAAGTCTTTGGTCAGGAGTCAGTCAGGTCTCAAGTCTTGTGTCAAGAGTCAGAGTCAGGTCTCAAGTCTTGTGTCAAGAGTCAGGTCTCAAGTCTTGTGTCAAGAGTCAGGTCTCAAGTCTTGTCAAGAGTCATAGTCAGGTCTCAAGTCTTTGGTCAAGAGTCAGTCAGGTCTCAAGTCTTCTGTCAAGAGTCAGTCAGGTCTCAAGTCTTGTGTCAAGAGTCAGGTCTCAAGTCTTGTGTCAAGAGTCAGTCGGGTCTCAAGTCTTGTGTCAAGAGTCAGAGTCAGGTCTCAAGTCTTTGGTCAAGAGTCAGTCAGGTCTCAAGTCATGTGTCAAGAGTCAGAGTCAGGTCTCAAGTCTTTGGTCAAGAGTCAGAGTCAGGTCTCAAGTCTTGTGTCAAGAGTCAGTCGGGTCTCAAGTCTTGTGTCAAGAGTCAGAGTCAGGTCTCAAGTCTTTGGTCAAGAGTCAGAGTCAGGTCTCAAGTCTTGTGTCAAGAGTCAGTCAGGTCTCAAGTCTTGTGTCAAGAGTCAGTTGGGTCTCAAGTCTTGTGTCAAGAGTCAGTCAGGTCTCAAATCTTGTGTCAAGAGTCAGAGTCAGGTCTCAAGTCTTTGGTCAAGAGTCAGAGTCAGGTCTCAAGTCTTGTGTCAAGAGTCAGTCAGGTCTCAAGTCTTGTGTCAAGAGTCAAAGTCAGGTCTCAAGTATTGTGTCAAGAGTCAGAGTCGGGTCTCAAGTCTTGTGTCAAGAGTCAGAGTCAGGTCTCAAGTCTTTGGTCAAGAGTCAGTCAGGTCTCAAGTCATGTGTCAAGAGTCAGAGTCAAGTCTCAAGTCATGTGTCAAGAGTCAGAGTCAGGTCTCAAGTATTTGGTCAAGACTCAGAGTCAGGTCTCAAGTCTTGTGTCAAGAGTCAGAGTCAGGTCTCAAGTATTTGGTTAAGAGTCAGAGTCGGGTCTCAAGTCTTTGGTCAGGAGTCAGTCAGGTCTCAAGTCTTGTGTCAAGAGTCAGAGTCAGGTCTCAAGTCTTGTGTCAAGAGTCAGGTCTCAAGTCTTGTGTCAAGAGTCAGGTCTCAAGTCTTGTCAAGAGTCAGAGTCAGGTCTCAAGTCTTTGGTCAAGAGTCAGTCAGGTCTCAAGTCTTCTGTCAAGAGTCAGTCAGGTCTCAAGTCTTGTGTCAAGAGTCAGGTCTCAAGTCTTGTGTCAAGAGTCAGTCGGGTCTCAAGTCTTGTGTCAAGAGTCAGAGTCAGGTCTCAAGTCTTGTGTCAAGAGTCAGAGTCAGGTCTCAAGTCTTGTGTCGAGAGTCAGTCAGGTCTCAAGTCTTTGGTCAAGAGTCAGAGTCAGATCTCAAGTCTTGTGTCAAGAGTCAGAGTCAGGTCTCAAGTCTTGTGTCAAGAGTCAGAGTCAGGTCTCAAGTCTTTGGTCAAGAGTCAGAATTAGGTCTCAAGTCTTTGGTCATGAGTCAGTGTCAGGTCTCAAGTCTTTGGTCATGAGTCAGTGTCAGGTCTCAAGTCTTGTGTCAAGAGTCAGGTCTCAAGTCTTTGGTCAAGAGTCAGAGTCAGGTCTCAAGTCTTTGGTCAGGAGTCAGTCAGGTCTCAAATCTTGTGTCAAGAGTCAGAGTCAGGTCTCAAGTCTTTGGTCAAGAGTCAGAGTCAGGTCTCAAGTCTTGTGTCAAGAGTCAGTCAGGTCTCAAGTCTTGTGTCAAGAGTCAAAGTCAGGTCTCAAGTATTGTGTCAAGAGTCAGTCGGGTCTCAAGTCTTGTGTCAAGAGTCAGAGTCAGGTCTCAAGTCTTTGGTCAAGAGTCAGTCAGGTCTCAAGTCATGTGTCAAGAGTCAGAGTCAAGTCTCAAGTCATGTGTCAAGAGTCAGAGTCAGGTCTCAAGTATTTGGTCAAGACTCAGAGTCAGGTCTCAAGTCTTGTGTCAAGAGTCAGAGTCAGGTCTCAAGTATTTGGTTAAGAGTCAGAGTCGGTTCTCAAGTCTTTGGTCAGGAGTCAGTCAGGTCTCAAGTCTTGTGTCAAGAGTCAGAGTCAGGTCTCAAGTCTTGTGTCAAGAGTCAGGTCTCAAGTCTTGTGTCAAGAGTCAGGTCTCAAGTCTTGTCAAGAGTCAGAGTCAGGTCTCAAGTCTTTGGTCAAGAGTCAGGTCTCAAGTCTTTGGTCAAGAGTCAGGTCTCAAGTCTTTGGTCAAGACTCAGGTCTCAAGTCATGTGTCAAGAGTTAGGTCTCAAGTCTTGTGTCAAGAGTCAGAGTCAGGTCTCAAGTCTTGTGTCAAGAGTCAAAGTCAGGTCTCAAGTCTAGTGTCAAGAGTCAGAGTCAGGTCTCAAGTCTTTGGTCAAGAGTCAGTCAGGTCTCAAGTCATATGTCAAGAGTCAGAGTCAAGTCATGTGTCAAGAGTCAGAGTCAGGTCTCAAGTATTTGGTTAAGAGTCAGAGTCGGGTCTCAAGTCTTTGGTCAGGAGTCAGAGTCAGGTCTCAAGTCTTGTGTCAAGAGTCAGAGTCAGGTCTCAAGTCTTGTGTCAAGAGTCAGGTCTCAAGTCTTGTGTCAAGAGTCAGGTCTCAAGTCTTGTCAAGAGTCAGAGTCAGGTCTCAAGTCTTTGGTCAAGAGTCAGAGTCAGGTCTCAAGTCTTTGGTCAAGAGTCAGGTCTCAAGTCTTGTGTCAAGAGTCAGGTCTCATGTCTTTGGTCAAGAGTCAGAGTCAGTTCTCAAGTCTTTGGTCAAGACTCAGAGTCAGGTCTCAAGTCTTTGGTCAAGAGTCAGAGTCAGGTCTCAAGTCTTGTGTCAAGAGTCAGAGTCAGGTCTCAAGTATTTGGTTAAGAGTCAGAGTCGGGTCTCAAGTCTTTGGTCAGGAGTCAGAGTCAGGTCTCAAGTCTTGTGTCAAGAGTCAGAGTCAGGTCTCAAGTCTTGTGTCAAGAGTCAGAGTCAGGTCTCAAGTCTTGTGTCAAGAGTCAGAGTCAGGTCTCAAGTCTTTGGTCAAGAGTCAGAGTCAGGTCTCAAGTCTTGTGTCAAGAGTCAGAGTCAGGTCTCAAGTCTTGTGTCAAGAGTCAAAGTCAGGTCTCAAGTCTTGTGTCAAGAGTCAGAGTCGGGTCTCAAGTTTTGTGTCAAGAGTCAGAGTCAGGTCTCAAGTCTTTGGTCAAGAGTCAGTCAGGTCTCAAGTCATGTGTCAAGAGTCAGAGTCAAGTCTCAAGTCATGTGTCAAGAGTCAGAGTCAGGTCTCAAGCATTTGGTCAAGACTCAGAGTCAGGTCTCAAGTCTTGTGTCAAGAGTCAGAGTCAGGTCTCAAGTATTTGGTCAGGAGTCAGTCAGGTCTCAAGTCTTGTGTCAAGAGTCAGAGTCAGGTCTCAAGTCTTGTGTCAAGAGTCAGGTCTCAAGTCTTTGGTCAAGACTCAGGTCTCAAGTCATGTGTCAAGAGTCAGGTCTCAAGTCTTGTGTCAAGAGTCAGAGTCAGGTCTCAAGTCTTTGGTCAAGAGTCAGGTCTCAAGTCTTTGGTCAAGAGTCAGGTCTCAAGTCTTTGGTCAAGACTCAGGTCTCAAGTCATGTGTCAAGAGTCAGGTCTCAAGTCTTGTGTCAAGAGTCAGAGTCAGGTCTCAAGTCTTGTGTCAAGAGTCAAAGTCAGGTCTCAAGTCTAGTGTCAAGAGTCAGAGTCAGGTCTCAAGTCTTTGGTCAAGAGTCAGTCAGGTCTCAAGTCATATGTCAAGAGTCAGAGTCAAGTCATTTGTCAAGAGTCAGAGTCAGGTCTCAAGTGTTGTGTCAAGAGTCAGGTCTCAAGTCTTGTGTCAAGAGTCAGGTCTCAAGTCTTGTCAAGAGTCAGAGTCAGGTCTCAAGTCTTTGGTCAAGAGTCAGGTCTCAAGTCTTGTGTCAAGAGTCAGAGTCAGGTCTCAAGTCATGTGTCAAGAGTCAGAGTCAAGTCTCAAGTCATGTGTCAAGAGTCAGAGTCAGGTCTCAAGTATTTGGTCAAGACTCAGAGTCAGGTCTTGTGTCAAGAGTCAGAGTCAGGTCTCAAGTATTTGGTTAAGAGTCAGAGTCGGGTCTCAAGTCTTTGGTCAGGAGTCAGTCAGGTCTCAAGTCTTGTGTCAAGAGTCAGAGTCAGTTCTCAAGTCTTGTGTCAAGAGTCAGGTCTCAAGTCTTGTGTCAAGAGTCAGGTCTCAAGTCTTGTCAAGAGTCAGAGTCAGGTCTCAAGTCTTTGGTCAAGAGTCAGGTCTCAAGTCTTTGGTCAAGAGTCAGGTCTCAAGTCTTTGGTCAAGACTCAGGTCTCAAGTCATGTGTCAAGACTCAGGTCTCAAGTCATGTGTCAAGAGTCAGGTCTCAAGTCTTGTGTCAAGAGTCAGGTCTCAAGTCTTGTCAAGAGTCAGAGTCAGGTCTCAAGTCTTTGGTCAAGAGTCAGAGTCAGGTCTCAAGTCTTGTGTCAAGAGTCAGAGTCAGGTCTCAAGTCTTGTGTCAAGAGTCAAAGTCAGGTCTCAAGTCTTGTGTCAAGAGTCAGAGTCAGGTCTCAAGTCTTGTGTCAAGAGTCAGAGTCAGGTCTCAAGTCTTTGGTCAAGAGTCAGAGTCAGGTCTCAAGTCTTGTGTCAAGAGTCAGAGTCAGGTCTCAAGTCTTGTGTTAAGAGTCAAAGTCAGGTCTCAAGTCTTGTGTCAAGAGTCAGAGTCGGGTCTCAAGTCTTGTGTCAAGAGTCAGAGTCAGGTCTCAAGTCTTTGGTCAAGAGTCAGTCAGGTCTCAAGTCATGTGTCAAGAGTCAGAGTCAAGTCTCAAGTCATGTGTCAAGAGTCAGAGTCAGGTCTCAAGTATTTGGTCAAGACTCAGTCAGGTCTCAAGTCTTGTGTCAAGAGTCAAAGTCAGGTCTCAAGTCTTGTGTCAAGAGTCAGAGTCGGGTCTCAAGTCTTGTGTCAAGAGTCAGAGTCAGGTCTCAAGTCTTTGGTCAAGAGTCAGTCAGGTCTCAAGTCATGTGTCAAGAGTCAGAGTCAAGTCTCAAGTCATGTGTCAAGAGTCAGAGTCAGGTCTCAAGTATTTGGTCAAGACTCAGAGTCAGGTCTCAAGTCTTGTGTCAAGAGTCAGAGTCAGGTCTCAAGTATTTGGTTAAGAGTCAGAGTCGGGTCTCAAGTCTTTGGTCAGGAGTCAGTCAGGTCTCAAGTCTTGTGTCAAGAGTCAGAGTCAGGTCTCAAGTCTTGTGTCAAGAGTCAGGTCTCAAGTCTTGTGTCAAGAGTCAGGTCTCAAGTCTTGTCAAGAGTCAGAGTCAGGTCTCAAGTCTTTGGTCAAGAGTCAGGTCTCAAGTCTTTGGTCAAGAGTCAGGTCTCAAGTCTTTGGTCAAGACTCAGGTCTCAAGTCATGTGTCAAGACTCAGGTCTCAAGTCATGTGTCAAGAGTCAGGTCTCAAGTCTTGTGTCAAGAGTCAGAGTCAGGTCTCAAGTCTTGTGTCAAGAGTCAGAGTCAGGTCTCAAGTCATGTGTCAAGAGTCAGAGTCAAGTCTCAAGTCATGTGTCAAGAGTCAGAGTCAGGTCTCAAGTATTTGGTCAAGACTCAGAGTCAGGTCTCAAGTCTTGTGTCAAGAGTCAGAGTCAGGTCTCAAGTATTTGGTTAAGAGTCAGAGTCGGGTCTCAAGTCTTTGGTCAGGAGTCAGTCAGGTTTCAAGTCTTGTGTCAAGAGTCAGAGTCAGGTCTCAAGTCTTGTGTCAAGAGTCAGGTCTCAAGTCTTGTGTCAAGAGTCAGGTCTCAAGTCTTGTCAAGAGTCAGAGTCAGGTCTCAAGTCTTTGGTCAAGAGTCAGGTCTCAAGTCTTTGGTCAAGAGTCAGTCAGGTCTCAAGTCTTTGGTCAAGAGTCAGAGTCAGGTCTCAAGTCTTGTGTCAAGAGTCAGAGTCAGGTCTCAAGTCTTTGGTCAAGAGTCAGAGTCAGGTCTCAAGTCTTGTGTCAAGAGTCAGAGTCAGGTCTCAAGTCTTGTGTCAAGAGTCAGAGTCAGGTCTCAAGTCTTGTGTCAAGAGTCAGGTCTCATGTCTTTGGTCAAGAGTCAGAGTCAGTTCTCAAGTCTTTGGTCAAGACTCAGAGTCAGGTCTCAAGTCTTTGGTCAAGACTCAGAGTCAGGTCTCAAGTATTTGGTTAAGAGTCAGAGTCGGGTCTCAAGTCTTTGGTCAGGAGTCAGAGTCAGGTCTCAAGTCTTGTGTCAAGAGTCAGAGTCAGGTCTCAAGTCTTGTGTCAAGAGTCAGAGTCAGGTCTCAAGTCTTGTGTCAAGAGTCAGAGTCAGGTCTCAAGTCTTTGGTCAAGAGTCAGAGTCAGGTCTCAAGTCTTGTGTTAAGAGTCAGAGTCAGGTCTCAAGTCTTGTGTCAAGAGTCAAAGTCAGGTCTCAAGTCTTGTGTCAAGAGTCAGAGTCAGGTCTCAAGTATTTGGTTAAGAGTCAGAGTCGGGTCTCAAGTCTTTGGTCAGGAGTCAGTCAGGTCTCAAGTCTTGTGTCAAGAGTCAGTCAGGTCTCAAGTCTTGTGTCAAGAGTCAGGTCTCAAGTCTTGTGTCAAGAGTCAGGTCTCAAGTCTTGTCAAGAGTCAGAGTCAGGTCTCAAGTCTTTGGTCAAGAGTCAGTCAGGTCTCAAGTCATGTGTCAAGAGTCAGAGTCAAGTCTCAAGTCATGTGTCAAGAGTCAGAGACAGGTCTCAAGCATTTGGTCAAGACTCAGAGTCAGGTCTCAAGTCTTGTGTCAAGAGTCAGAGTCAGGTCTCAAGTATTTGGTTAAGAGTCAGAGTCGGGTCTCAAGTCTTTGGTCAGGAGTCAGTCAGGTCTCAAGTCTTGTGTCAAGAGTCAGGTCTCAAGTCTTTGGTCAAGACTCAGGTCTCAAGTCATGTGTCAAGAGTCAGGTCTCAAGTCTTGTGTCAAGAGTCAGAGTCAGGTCTCAAGTCTTTGGTCAAGAGTCAGGTCTCAAGTCTTTGGTCAAGAGTCAGGTCTCAAGTCTTTGGTCAAGACTCAGGTCTCAAGTCATGTGTCAAGAGTCAGGTCTCAAGTCTTGTGTCAAGAGTCAGAGTCAGGTCTCAAGTCTTGTGTCAAGAGTCAAAGTCAGGTCTCAAGTCTAGTGTCAAGAGTCAGAGTCAGGTCTCAAGTCTTTGGTCAAGAGTCAGTCAGGTCTCAAGTCATATGTCAAGAGTCAGAGTCAAGTCATGTGTCAAGAGTCAGAGTCAGGTCTCAAGTGTTGTGTCAAGAGTCAGGTCTCAAGTCTTGTGTCAAGAGTCAGGTCTCAAGTCTTGTCAAGAGTCAGAGTCAGGTCTCAAGTCTTTGGTCAAGAGTCAGGTCTCAAGTCTTTGGTCAAGAGTCAGGTCTCAAGTCTTTGGTCAAGACTCAGGTCTCAAGTCATGTGTCAAGAGTCAGAGTCAGGTCTCAAGTCTTGTGTCAAGAGTCAGAGTCAGGTCTCAAGTCTTGTGTCAAGAGTCAGTCAGGTCTCAAGTCTTTGGTCAAGAGTCAGAGTCAGGTCTCAAGTCTTGTGTCAAGAGTCAGAGTCAGGTCTCAAGTCTTGTGTCAAGATTCAGAGTCAGGTCTCAAGTCTTTGGTCAAGAGTCAGAATTAGGTCTCAAGTCTTTGGTCATGAGTCAGTCAGGTCTCAAGTCTTTGGTCAGGAGTCAGAGTCAGGTCTCAAGTCTTGTGTCAAGAGTCAGAGTCAGGTCTCAAGTCTTGTGTCAAGAGTCAGAGTCAGGTCTCAAGTCTTGTGTCAAGAGTCAGAGTCAGGTCTCAAGTCTTTGGTCAAGAGTCAGAGTCAGGTCTCAAGTCTTGTGTCAAGAGTCAGAGTCAGGTCTCAAGTCTTTGGTCAAGAGTCAGAGTCAGGTCTCAAGTCTTGTGTCAAGAGTCAGAGTCAGGTCTCAAGTCTTGTGTCAAGAGTCAGAGTCGGGTCTCAAGTCTTGTGTCAAGAGTCAGAGTCAGGTCTCAAGTCTTTGGTCAAGAGTCAGTCAGGTCTCAAGTCATGTGTCAAGAGTCAGAGTCAAGTCTCAAGTCATGTGTCAAGAGTCAGAGTCAGGTCTCAAGTATTTGGTCAAGACTCAGAGTCAGGTCTCAAGTATTTGGTTAAGAGTCAGAGTCGGGTCTCAAGTCTTTGGTCAGGAGTCAGTCAGGTCTCAAGTCTTGTGTCAAGAGTCAGAGTCAGGTCTCAAGTCTTGTGTCAAGAGTCAGGTCTCAAGTCTTGTGTCAAGAGTCAGGTCTCAAGTCTTGTCAAGAGTCAGAGTCAGGTCTCAAGTCTTTGGTCAAGAGTCAGGTCTCAAGTCTTTGGTCAAGAGTCAGGTCTCAAGTCTTTGGTCAAGACTCAGGTCTCAAGTCATGTGTCAAGACTCAGGTCTCAAGTCATGTGTCAAGAGTCAGGTCTCAAGTCTTGTGTCAAGAGTCAGAGTCAGGTCTCAAGTCTTGTGTCAAGAGTCAGAGTCAGGTCTCAAGTCTTTGGTCAAGAGTCAATCAGGTCTCAAGTCATGTGTCAAGAGTCAGAGTCAAGTCTCAAGTCATGTGTCAAGAGTCAGAGTCAGGTCTCAAGTATTTGGTCAAGACTCAGAGTCAGGTCTCAAGTCTTGTGTCAAGAGTCAGAGTCAGGTCTCAAGTATTTGGTTAAGAGTCAGAGTCGGGTCTCAAGTC
Organism: Anarhichas minor; assembly: GCF_050575085.1. NCBI lineage: Eukaryota > Metazoa > Chordata > Actinopteri > Perciformes > Anarhichadidae > Anarhichas > Anarhichas minor. The sequence goes on along the minus strand of NW_027466483.1, from coordinate 3,120,743 downwards.
TTTGGTCAGGAGTCAGTCAGGTTTCAAGTCTTGTGTCAAGAGTCAGAGTCAGGTCTCAAGTCTTGTGTCAAGAGTCAGGTCTCAAGTCTTGTCAAGAGTCAGAGTCAGGTCTCAAGTCTTTGGTCAAGAGTCAGGTCTCAAGTCTTTGGTCAACAGTCAGTCAGGTCTCAAGTCTTTGGTCAAGAGTCAGAGTCAGGTCTCAAGTCTTGTGTCAAGAGTCAGAGTCAGGTCTCAAGTCTTGTGTCAAGAGTCAGAGTCAGGTCTCAAGTTTTTGGTCAAGAGTCAGAATTAGGTCTCAAGTCTTTGGTCATGAGTCAGAGTCAGGTCTCAAGTCTTGTGTCAAGAGTCAGGTCTCATGTCTTTGGTCAAGAGTCAGAGTCAGTTCTCAAGTCTTTGGTCAAGACTCAGAGTCAGGTCTCAAGTCTTTGGTCAAGACTCAGAGTCAGGTCTCAAGTCTTGTGTCAAGAGTCAGAGTCAGGTCTCAAGTATTTGGTTAAGAGTCAGAGTCGGGTCTCAAGTCTTTGGTCAGGAGTCAGAGTCAGGTCTCAAGTCTTGTGTCAAGAGTCAGAGTCAGGTCTCAAGTCTTGTGTCAAGAGTCAGAGTCAGGTCTCAAGTCTTGTGTCAAGAGTCAGAGTCAGGTCTCAAGTCTTTGGTCAAGAGTCAGAGTCAGGTCTCAAGTCTTGTGTCAAGAGTCAGAGTCAGGTCTCAAGTCTTGTGTCAAGAGTCAAAGTCAGGTCTCAAGTCTTGTGTCAAGAGTCAGAGTCAGGTCTCAAGTATTTGGTTAAGAGTCAGAGTCGGGTCTCAAGTCTTTGGTCAGGAGTCAGTCAGGTCTCAAGTCTTGTGTCAAGAGTCAGTCAGGTCTCAAGTCTTGTGTCAAGAGCCAGGTCTCAAGTCTTGTGTCAAGAGTCAGAGTCAGGTCTCAAGTATTTGGTTAAGAGTCAGAGTCGGGTCTCAAGTCTTTGGTCAGGAGTCAGTCAGGTTTCAAGTCTTGTGTCAAGAGTCAGAGTCAGGTCTCAAGTCTTGTGTCAAGAGTCAGGTCTCAAGTCTTGTGTCAAGAGTCAGGTCTCAAGTCTTGTCAAGAGTCAGAGTCAGGTCTCAAGTCTTTGGTCAAGAGTCAGATCTCAAGTCTTTGGTCAAGAGTCAGTCAGGTCTCAAGTCTTTGGTCAAGAGTCAGAGTCAGGTCTCAAGTCTTGTGTCAAGAGTCAGAGTCAGGTCTCAAGTCTTGTGTCAAGAGTCAGAGTCAGGTCTCAAGTTTTTGGTCAAGAGTCAGAATTAGGTCTCAAGTCTTTGGTCATGAGTCAGAGTCAGGTCTCAAGTCTTGTGTCAAGAGTCAGGTCTCATGTCTTTGGTCAAGAGTCAGAGTCAGTTCTCAAGTCTTTGGTCAAGACTCAGAGTCAGGTCTCAAGTCTTTGGTCAAGACTCAGAGTCAGGTCTCAAGTCTTGTGTCAAGAGTCAGAGTCAGGTCTCAAGTATTTGGTTAAGAGTCAGAGTCGGGTCTCAAGTCTTTGGTCAGGAGTCAGAGTCAGGTCTCAAGTCTTGTGTCAAGAGTCAGAGTCAGGTCTCAAGTCTTGTGTCAAGAGTCAGAGTCAGGTCTCAAGTCTTGTGTCAAGAGTCAGAGTCAGGTCTCAAGTCTTTGGTCAAGAGTCAGTCAGGTCTCAAGTCTTGTGTCAAGAGTCAGAGTCAGGTCTCAAGTCTTGTGTCAAGAGTCAAAGTCAGGTCTCAAGTCTTGTGTCAAGAGTCAGAGTCAGGTCTCAAGTATTTGGTTAAGAGTCAGAGTCGGGTCTCAAGTCTTTGGTCAGGAGTCAGTCAGGTCTCAAGTCTTGTGTCAAGAGTCAGTCAGGTCTCAAGTCTTGTGTCAAGAGTCAGGTCTCAAGTCTTGTGTCAAGAGTCAGGTCTCAAGTCTTGTCAAGAGTCAGAGTCAGGTCTCAAGTCTTTGGTCAAGAGTCAGTCAGGTCTCAAGTCATGTGTCAAGAGTCAGAGTCAAGTCTCAAGTCATGTGTCAAGAGTCAGAGACAGGTCTCAAGCATTTGGTCAAGACTCAGAGTCAGGTCTCAAGTCTTGTGTCAAGAGTCAGAGTCAGGTCTCAAGTATTTGGTTAAGAGTCAGAGTCGGGTCTCAAGTCTTTGGTCAGGAGTCAGTCAGGTCTCAAGTCTTGTGTCAAGAGTCAGAGTCAGGTCTCAAGTCTTGTGTCAAGAGTCAGGTCTCAAGTCTTGTGTCAAGAGTCAGGTCTCAAGTCTTGTCAAGAGTCAGAGTCAGGTCTCAAGTCTTTGGTCAAGAGTCAGGTCTCAAGTCTTTGGTCAAGAGTCAGGTCTCAAGTCTTTGGTCAAGACTCAGGTCTCAAGTCATGTGTCAAGACTCAGGTCTCAAGTCATGTGTCAAGAGTCAGGTCTCAAGTCTTGTGTCAAGAGTCAGAGTCAGGTCTCAAGTCTTGTGTCAAGAGTCAGAGTCAGGTCTCAAGTCTTTGGTCAAGAGTCAATCAGGTCTCAAGTCATGTGTCAAGAGTCAGAGTCAAGTCTCAAGTCATGTGTCAAGAGTCAGAGTCAGGTCTCAAGTATTTGGTCAAGACTCAGAGTCAGGTCTCAAGTCTTGTGTCAAGAGTCAGAGTCAGGTCTCAAGTATTTGGTTAAGAGTCAGAGTCGGGTCTCAAGTCTTTGGTCAGGAGTCAGTCAGGTTTCAAGTCTTGTGTCAAGAGTCAGAGTCAGGTCTCAAGTCTTGTGTCAAGAGTCAGGTCTCAAGTCTTGTCAAGAGTCAGAGTCAGGTCTCAAGTCTTTGGTCAAGAGTCAGGTCTCAAGTCTTTGGTCAACAGTCAGTCAGGTCTCAAGTCTTTGGTCAAGAGTCAGAGTCAGGTCTCAAGTCTTGTGTCAAGAGTCAGAGTCAGGTCTCAAGTCTTGTGTCAAGAGTCAGAGTCAGGTCTCAAGTTTTTGGTCAAGAGTCAGAATTAGGTCTCAAGTCTTTGGTCATGAGTCAGAGTCAGGTCTCAAGTCTTGTGTCAAGAGTCAGGTCTCATGTCTTTGGTCAAGAGTCAGAGTCAGTTCTCAAGTCTTTGGTCAAGACTCAGAGTCAGGTCTCAAGTCTTTGGTCAAGACTCAGAGTCAGGTCTCAAGTCTTGTGTCAAGAGTCAGAGTCAGGTCTCAAGTATTTGGTTAAGAGTCAGAGTCGGGTCTCAAGTCTTTGGTCAGGAGTCAGAGTCAGGTCTCAAGTCTTGTGTCAAGAGTCAGAGTCAGGTCTCAAGTCTTGTGTCAAGAGTCAGAGTCAGGTCTCAAGTCTTGTGTCAAGAGTCAGAGTCAGGTCTCAAGTCTTTGGTCAAGAGTCAGAGTCAGGTCTCAAGTCTTGTGTCAAGAGTCAGAGTCAGGTCTCAAGTCTTGTGTCAAGAGTCAAAGTCAGGTCTCAAGTCTTGTGTCAAGAGTCAGAGTCAGGTCTCAAGTATTTGGTTAAGAGTCAGAGTCGGGTCTCAAGTCTTTGGTCAGGAGTCAGTCAGGTCTCAAGTCTTGTGTCAAGAGTCAGTCAGGTCTCAAGTCTTGTGTCAAGAGTCAGGTCTCAAGTCTTGTGTCAAGAGTCAGGTCTCAAGTCTTGTCAAGAGTCAGAGTCAGGTCTCAAGTCTTTGGTCAAGAGTCAGTCAGGTCTCAAGTCATGTGTCAAGAGTCAGAGTCAAGTCTCAAGTCATGTGTCAAGAGTCAGAGACAGGTCTCAAGCATTTGGTCAAGACTCAGAGTCAGGTCTCAAGTCTTGTGTCAAGAGTCAGAGTCAGGTCTCAAGTATTTGGTTAAGAGTCAGAGTCGGGTCTCAAGTCTTTGGTCAGGAGTCAGTCAGGTCTCAAGTCTTGTGTCAAGAGTCAGAGTCAGGTCTCAAGTCTTGTGTCAAGAGTCAGGTCTCAAGTCTTGTGTCAAGAGTCAGGTCTCAAGTCTTGTCAAGAGTCAGAGTCAGGTCTCAAGTCTTTGGTCAAGAGTCAGGTCTCAAGTCTTTGGTCAAGAGTCAGGTCTCAAGTCTTTGGTCAAGACTCAGGTCTCAAGTCATGTGTCAAGACTCAGGTCTCAAGTCATGTGTCAAGAGTCAGGTCTCAAGTCTTGTGTCAAGAGTCAGAGTCAGGTCTCAAGTCTTGTGTCAAGAGTCAGAGTCAGGTCTCAAGTCTTTGGTCAAGAGTCAATCAGGTCTCAAGTCATGTGTCAAGAGTCAGAGTCAAGTCTCAAGTCATGTGTCAAGAGTCAGAGTCAGGTCTCAAGTATTTGGTCAAGACTCAGAGTCAGGTCTCAAGTCTTGTGTCAAGAGTCAGAGTAAGGTCTCAAGTATTTGGTTAAGAGTCAGAGTCGGGTCTCAAGTCTTTGGTCAGGAGTCAGTCAGGTTTCAAGTCTTGTGTCAAGAGTCAGAGTCAGGTCTCAAGTCTTGTGTCAAGAGTCAGGTCTCAAGTCTTGTCAAGAGTCAGAGTCAGGTCTCAAGTCTTTGGTCAAGAGTCAGGTCTCAAGTCTTTGGTCAACAGTCAGTCAGGTCTCAAGTCTTTGGTCAAGAGTCAGAGTCAGGTCTCAAGTCTTGTGTCAAGAGTCAGAGTCAGGTCTCAAGTCTTGTGTCAAGAGTCAGAGTCAGGTCTCAAGTTTTTGGTCAAGAGTCAGAATTAGGTCTCAAGTCTTTGGTCATGAGTCAGAGTCAGGTCTCAAGTCTTGTGTCAAGAGTCAGGTCTCATGTCTTTGGTCAAGAGTCAGAGTCAGTTCTCAAGTCTTTGGTCAAGACTCAGAGTCAGGTCTCAAGTCTTTGGTCAAGACTCAGAGTCAGGTCTCAAGTCTTGTGTCAAGAGTCAGAGTCAGGTCTCAAGTATTTGGTTAAGAGTCAGAGTCGGGTCTCAAGTCTTTGGTCAGGAGTCAGAGTCAGGTCTCAAGTCTTGTGTCAAGAGTCAGAGTCAGGTCTCAAGTATTTGGTTAAGAGTCAGAGTCGGGTCTCAAGTCTTTGGTCAGGAGTCAGTCAGGTTTCAAGTCTTGTGTCAAGAGTCAGAGTCAGGTCTCAAGTCTTGTGTCAAGAGTCAGGTCTCAAGTCTTGTGTCAAGAGTCAGGTCTCAAGTCTTGTCAAGAGTCAGAGTCAGGTCTCAAGTCTTTGGTCAAGAGTCAGATCTCAAGTCTTTGGTCAAGAGTCAGTCAGGTCTCAAGTCTTTGGTCAAGAGTCAGAGTCAGGTCTCAAGTCTTGTGTCAAGAGTCAGAGTCAGGTCTCAAGTCTTGTGTCAAGAGTCAGAGTCAGGTCTCAAGTTTTTGGTCAAGAGTCAGAATTAGGTCTCAAGTCTTTGGTCATGAGTCAGAGTCAGGTCTCAAGTCTTGTGTCAAGAGTCAGGTCTCATGTCTTTGGTCAAGAGTCAGAGTCAGTTCTCAAGTCTTTGGTCAAGACTCAGAGTCAGGTCTCAAGTCTTTGGTCAAGACTCAGAGTCAGGTCTCAAGTCTTGTGTCAAGAGTCAGAGTTAGGTCTCAAGTATTTGGTTAAGAGTCAGAGTCGGGTCTCAAGTCTTTGGTCAGGAGTCAGAGTCAGGTCTCAAGTCTTGTGTCAAGAGTCAGAGTCAGGTCTCAAGTCTTGTGTCAAGAGTCAGAGTCAGGTCTCAAGTCTTGTGTCAAGAGTCAGAGTCAGGTCTCAAGTCTTTGGTCAAGAGTCAGAGTCAGGTCTCAAGTCTTGTGTCAAGAGTCAGAGTCAGGTCTCAAGTCTTGTGTCAAGAGTCAAAGTCAGGTCTCAAGTCTTGTGTCAAGAGTCAGAGTCAGGTCTCAAGTATTTGGTTAAGAGTCAGAGTCGGGTCTCAAGTCTTTGGTCAGGAGTCAGTCAGGTCTCAAGTCTTGTGTCAAGAGTCAGTCAGGTCTCAAGTCTTGTGTCAAGAGTCAGGTCTCAAGTCTTGTGTCAAGAGTCAGAGTCAGGTCTCAAGTATTTGGTTAAGAGTCAGAGTCGGGTCTCAAGTCTTTGGTCAGGAGTCAGTCAGGTTTCAAGTCTTGTGTCAAGAGTCAGAGTCAGGTCTCAAGTCTTGTGTCAAGAGTCAGGTCTCAAGTCTTGTGTCAAGAGTCAGGTCTCAAGTCTTGTCAAGAGTCAGAGTCAGGTCTCAAGTCTTTGGTCAAGAGTCAGATCTCAAGTCTTTGGTCAAGAGTCAGTCAGGTCTCAAGTCTTTGGTCAAGAGTCAGAGTCAGGTCTCAAGTCTTGTGTCAAGAGTCAGAGTCAGGTCTCAAGTCTTGTGTCAAGAGTCAGAGTCAGGTCTCAAGTTTTTGGTCAAGAGTCAGAATTAGGTCTCAAGTCTTTGGTCATGAGTCAGAGTCAGGTCTCAAGTCTTGTGTCAAGAGTCAGGTCTCATGTCTTTGGTCAAGAGTCAGAGTCAGTTCTCAAGTCTTTGGTCAAGACTCAGAGTCAGGTCTCAAGTCTTTGGTCAAGACTCAGAGTCAGGTCTCAAGTCTTGTGTCAAGAGTCAGAGTCAGGTCTCAAGTATTTGGTTAAGAGTCAGAGTCGGGTCTCAAGTCTTTGGTCAGGAGTCAGAGTCAGGTCTCAAGTCTTGTGTCAAGAGTCAGAGTCAGGTCTCAAGTCTTGTGTCAAGAGTCAGAGTCAGGTCTCAAGTATTTGGTTAAGAGTCAGAGTCGGGTCTCAAGTCTTTGGTCAGGAGTCAGTCAGGTCTCAAGTCTTGTGTCAAGAGTCAGTCAGGTCTCAAGTCTTGTGTCAAGAGTCAGGTCTCAAGTCTTGTGTCAAGAGTCAGAGTCAGGTCTCAAGTATTTGGTTAAGAGTCAGAGTCGGGTCTCAAGTCTTTGGTCAGGAGTCAGTCAGGTTTCAAGTCTTGTGTCAAGAGTCAGAGTCAGGTCTCAAGTCTTGTGTCAAGAGTCAGGTCTCAAGTCTTGTGTCAAGAGTCAGGTCTCAAGTCTTGTCAAGAGTCAGAGTCAGGTCTCAAGTCTTTGGTCAAGAGTCAGATCTCAAGTCTTTGGTCAAGAGTCAGTCAGGTCTCAAGTCTTTGGTCAAGAGTCAGAGTCAGGTCTCAAGTCTTGTGTCAAGAGTCAGAGTCAGGTCTCAAGTCTTGTGTCAAGAGTCAGAGTCAGGTCTCAAGTTTTTGGTCAAGAGTCAGAATTAGGTCTCAAGTCTTTGGTCATGAGTCAGAGTCAGGTCTCAAGTCTTGTGTCAAGAGTCAGGTCTCATGTCTTTGGTCAAGAGTCAGAGTCAGTTCTCAAGTCTTTGGTCAAGACTCAGAGTCAGGTCTCAAGTCTTTGGTCAAGACTCAGAGTCAGGTCTCAAGTCTTGTGTCAAGAGTCAGAGTCAGGTCTCAAGTATTTGGTTAAGAGTCAGAGTCGGGTCTCAAGTCTTTGGTCAGGAGTCAGAGTCAGGTCTCAAGTCTTGTGTCAAGAGTCAGAGTCAGGTCTCAAGTCTTGTGTCAAGAGTCAGAGTCAGGTCTCAAGTCTTGTGTCAAGAGTCAGAGTCAGGTCTCAAGTTTTTGGTCAAGAGTCAGAATTAGGTCTCAAGTCTTTGGTCATGAGTCAGAGTCAGGTCTCAAGTCTTGTGTCAAGAGTCAGGTCTCATGTCTTTGGTCAAGAGTCAGAGTCAGTTCTCAAGTCTTTGGTCAAGACTCAGAGTCAGGTCTCAAGTCTTTGGTCAAGACTCAGAGTCAGGTCTCAAGTCTTGTGTCAAGAGTCAGAGTCAGGTCTCAAGTATTTGGTTAAGAGTCAGAGTCGGGTCTCAAGTCTTTGGTCAGGAGTCAGAGTCAGGTCTCAAGTCTTGTGTCAAGAGTCAGAGTCAGGTCTCAAGTCTTGTGTCAAGAGTCAGAGTCAGGTCTCAAGTCTTGTGTCAAGAGTCAGAGTCAGGTCTCAAGTTTTTGGTCAAGAGTCAGAATTAGGTCTCAAGTCTTTGGTCATGAGTCAGAGTCAGGTCTCAAGTCTTGTGTCAAGAGTCAGGTCTCATGTCTTTGGTCAAGAGTCAGAGTCAGTTCTCAAGTCTTTGGTCAAGACTCAGAGTCAGGTCTCAAGTCTTTGGTCAAGACTCAGAGTCAGGTCTCAAGTCTTGTGTCAAGAGTCAGAGTCAGGTCTCAAGTATTTGGTTAAGAGTCAGAGTCGGGTCTCAAGTCTTTGGTCAGGAGTCAGAGTCAGGTCTCAAGTCTTGTGTCAAGAGTCAGAGTCAGGTCTCAAGTCTTGTGTCAAGAGTCAGAGTCAGGTCTCAAGTATTTGGTTAAGAGTCAGAGTCGGGTCTCAAGTCTTTGGTCAGGAGTCAGTCAGGTCTCAAGTCTTGTGTCAAGAGTCAGTCAGGTCTCAAGTCTTGTGTCAAGAGTCAGGTCTCAAGTCTTGTGTCAAGAGTCAGAGTCAGGTCTCAAGTATTTGGTTAAGAGTCAGAGTCGGGTCTCAAGTCTTTGGTCAGGAGTCAGTCAGGTTTCAAGTCTTGTGTCAAGAGTCAGAGTCAGGTCTCAAGTCTTGTGTCAAGAGTCAGGTCTCAAGTCTTGTGTCAAGAGTCAGGTCTCAAGTCTTGTCAAGAGTCAGAGTCAGGTCTCAAGTCTTTGGTCAAGAGTCAGTCAGGTCTCAAGTCTTTGGTCAAGAGTCAGAGTCAGGTCTCAAGTCTTGTGTCAAGAGTCAGAGTCAGGTCTCAAGTCTTGTGTCAAGAGTCAGAGTCAGGTCTCAAGTTTTTGGTCAAGAGTCAGAATTAGGTCTCAAGTCTTTGGTCATGAGTCAGAGTCAGGTCTCAAGTCTTGTGTCAAGAGTCAGGTCTCATGTCTTTGGTCAAGAGTCAGAGTCAGTTCTCAAGTCTTTGGTCAAGACTCAGAGTCAGGTCTCAAGTCTTTGGTCAAGACTCAGAGTCAGGTCTCAAGTCTTGTGTCAAGAGTCAGAGTCAGGTCTCAAGTATTTGGTTAAGAGTCAGAGTCGGGTCTCAAGTCTTTGGTCAGGAGTCAGAGTCAGGTCTCAAGTCTTGTGTCAAGAGTCAGAGTCAGGTCTCAAGTCTTGTGTCAAGAGTCAGAGTCAGGTCTCAAGTCTTGTGTCAAGAGTCAGAGTCAGGTCTCAAGTCTTTGGTCAAGAGTCAGAGTCAGGTCTCAAGTCTTGTGTCAAGAGTCAGAGTCAGGTCTCAAGTCTTGTGTCAAGAGTCAAAGTCAGGTCTCAAGTCTTGTGTCAAGAGTCAGAGTCAGGTCTCAAGTATTTGGTTAAGAGTCAGAGTCGGGTCTCAAGTCTTTGGTCAGGAGTCAGTCAGGTCTCAAGTCTTGTGTCAAGAGTCAGTCAGGTCTCAAGTCTTGTGTCAAGAGTCAGGTCTCAAGTCTTGTGTCAAGAGTCAGGTCTCAAGTCTTGTCAAGAGTCAGAGTCAGGTCTCAAGTCTTTGGTCAAGAGTCAGTCAGGTCTCAAGTCATGTGTCAAGAGTCAGAGTCAAGTCTCAAGTCATGTGTCAAGAGTCAGAGACAGGTCTCAAGCATTTGGTCAAGACTCAGAGTCAGGTCTCAAGTCTTGTGTCAAGAGTCAGAGTCAGGTCTCAAGTATTTGGTTAAGAGTCAGAGTCGGGTCTCAAGTCTTTGGTCAGGAGTCAGTCAGGTCTCAAGTCTTGTGTCAAGAGTCAGAGTCAGGTCTCAAGTCTTGTGTCAAGAGTCAGGTCTCAAGTCTTTGGTCAAGACTCAGGTCTCAAGTCATGTGTCAAGAGTCAGGTCTCAAGTCTTGTGTCAAGAGTCAGAGTCAGGTCTCAAGTCTTTGGTCAAGAGTCAGGTCTCAAGTCTTTGGTCAAGAGTCAGGTCTCAAGTCTTTGGTCAAGACTCAGGTCTCAAGTCATGTGTCAAGAGTCAGGTCTCAAGTCTTGTGTCAAGAGTCAGAGTCAGGTCTCAAGTCTTGTGTCAAGAGTCAAAGTCAGGTCTCAAGTCTAGTGTCAAGAGTCAGAGTCAGGTCTCAAGTCTTTGGTCAAGAGTCAGTCAGGTCTCAAGTCATATGTCAAGAGTCAGAGTCAAGTCATGTGTCAAGAGTCAGAGTCAGGTCTCAAGTGTTGTGTCAAGAGTCAGGTCTCAAGTCTTGTGTCAAGAGTCAGGTCTCAAGTCTTGTCAAGAGTCAGAGTCAGGTCTCAAGTCTTTGGTCAAGAGTCAGGTCTCAAGTCTTTGGTCAAGAGTCAGGTCTCAAGTCTTTGGTCAAGACTCAGGTCTCAAGTCATGTGTCAAGAGTCAGAGTCAGGTCTCAAGTCTTGTGTCAAGAGTCAGAGTCAGGTCTCAAGTCTTGTGTCAAGAGTCAGTCAGGTCTCAAGTCTTTGGTCAAGAGTCAGAGTCAGGTCTCAAGTCTTGTGTCAAGAGTCAGAGTCAGGTCTCAAGTCTTGTGTCAAGATTCAGAGTCAGGTCTCAAGTCTTTGGTCAAGAGTCAGAATTAGGTCTCAAGTCTTTGGTCATGAGTCAGTCAGGTCTCAAGTCTTTGGTCAGGAGTCAGAGTCAGGTCTCAAGTCTTGTGTCAAGAGTCAGAGTCAGGTCTCAAGTCTTGTGTCAAGAGTCAGAGTCAGGTCTCAAGTCTTGTGTCAAGAGTCAGAGTCAGGTCTCAAGTCTTTGGTCAAGAGTCAGAGTCAGGTCTCAAGTCTTGTGTCAAGAGTCAGAGTCAGGTCTCAAGTCTTTGGTCAAGAGTCAGAGTCAGGTCTCAAGTCTTGTGTCAAGAGTCAGAGTCAGGTCTCAAGTCTTGTGTCAAGAGTCAGAGTCGGGTCTCAAGTCTTGTGTCAAGAGTCAGAGTCAGGTCTCAAGTCTTTGGTCAAGAGTCAGTCAGGTCTCAAGTCATGTGTCAAGAGTCAGAGTCAAGTCTCAAGTCATGTGTCAAGAGTCAGAGTCAGGTCTCAAGTATTTGGTTAAGAGTCAGAGTCGGGTCTCAAGTCTTTGGTCAGGAGTCAGTCAGGTCTCAAGTCTTGTGTCAAGAGTCAGAGTCAGGTCTCAAGTCTTGTGTCAAGAGTCAGGTCTCAAGTCTTGTGTCAAGAGTCAGGTCTCAAGTCTTGTCAAGAGTCAGAGTCAGGTCTCAAGTCTTTGGTCAAGAGTCAGGTCTCAAGTCTTTGGTCAAGAGTCAGGTCTCAAGTCTTTGGTCAAGACTCAGGTCTCAAGTCATGTGTCAAGACTCAGGTCTCAAGTCATGTGTCAAGAGTCAGGTCTCAAGTCTTGTGTTAAGAGTCAGAGTCAGGTCTCAAGTCTTGTGTCAAGAGTCAGAGTCAGGTCTCAAGTCTTTGGTCAAGAGTCAATCAGGTCTCAAGTCATGTGTCAAGAGTCAGAGTCAAGTCTCAAGTCATGTGTCAAGAGTCAGAGTCAGGTCTCAAGTATTTGGTCAAGACTCAGAGTCAGGTCTCAAGTCTTGTGTCAAGAGTCAGAGTCAGGTCTCAAGTATTTGGTTAAGAGTCAGAGTCGGGTCTCAAGTCTTTGGTCAGGAGTCAGTCAGGTTTCAAGTCTTGTGTCAAGAGTCAGAGTCAGGTCTCAAGTCTTGTGTCAAGAGTCAGGTCTCAAGTCTTGTGTCAAGAGTCAGGTCTCAAGTCTTGTCAAGAGTCAGAGTCAGGTCTCAAGTCTTTGGTCAAGAGTCAGGTCTCAAGTCTTTGGTCAAGAGTCAGTCAGGTCTCAAGTCTTTGGTCAAGAGTCAGAGTCAGGTCTCAAGTCTTGTGTCAAGAGTCAGAGTCAGGTCTCAAGTCTTGTGTCAAGAGTCAGAGTCAGGTCTCAAGTTTTTGGTCAAGAGTCAGAATTAGGTCTCAAGTCTTTGGTCATGAGTCAGAGTCTGGTCTCAAGTCTTGTGTCAAGAGTCAGGTCTCATGTCTTTGGTCAAGAGTCAGAGTCAGTTCTCAAGTCTTTGGTCAAGACTCAGAGTCAGGTCTCAAGTCTTTGGTCAAGACTCAGAGTCAGGTCTCAAGTCTTGTGTCAAGAGTCAGAGTCAGGTCTCAAGTATTTGGTTAAGAGTCAGAGTCGGGTCTCAAGTCTTTGGTCAGGAGTCAGAGTCAGGTCTCAAGTCTTGTGTCAAGAGTCAGAGTCAGGTCTCAAGTCTTTGGTCAAGAGTCAGAGTCAGGTCTCAAGTCTTGTGTCAAGAGTCAGAGTCAGGTCTCAAGTCTTGTGTCAAGAGTCAAAGTCAGGTCTCAAGTCTTGTGTCAAGAGTCAGAGTCAGGTCTCAAGTATTTGGTTAAGAGTCAGAGTCGGGTCTCAAGTCTTTGGTCAAGAGTCAGGTCTCAAGTCTTTGGTCAAGAGTCAGTCAGGTCTCAAGTCTTTGGTCAAGAGTCAGAGTCAGGTCTCAAGTCTTGTGTCAAGAGTCAGAGTCAGGTCTCAAGTCTTGTGTCAAGAGTCAGAGTCAGGTCTCAAGTTTTTGGTCAAGAGTCAGAATTAGGTCTCAAGTCTTTGGTCATGAGTCAGAGTCAGGTCTCAAGTCTTGTGTCAAGAGTCAGGTCTCATGTCTTTGGTCAAGAGTCAGAGTCAGTTCTCAAGTCTTTGGTCAAGACTCAGAGTCAGGTCTCAAGTCTTTGGTCAAGACTCAGAGTCAGGTCTCAAGTCTTGTGTCAAGAGTCAGAGTCAGGTCTCAAGTATTTGGTTAAGAGTCAGAGTCGGGTCTCAAGTCTTTGGTCAGGAGTCAGAGTCAGGTCTCAAGTCTTGTGTCAAGAGTCAGAGTCAGGTCTCAAGTCTTGTGTCAAGAGTCAGAGTCAGGTCTCAAGTCTTGTGTCAAGAGTCAGAGTCAGGTCTCAAGTCTTTGGTCAAGAGTCAGAGTCAGGTCTCAAGTCTTGTGTCAAGAGTCAGAGTCAGGTCTCAAGTCTTGTGTCAAGAGTCAAAGTCAGGTCTCAAGTCTTGTGTCAAGAGTCAGAGTCAGGTCTCAAGTATTTGGTTAAGAGTCAGAGTCGGGTCTCAAGTCTTTGGTCAGGAGTCAGGTCTCAAGTCTTGTGTCAAGAGTCAGGTCTCAAGTCTTGTCAAGAGTCAGAGTCAGGTCTCAAGTCTTTGGTCAAGAGTCAGTCAGGTCTCAAGTCATGTGTCAAGAGTCAGAGTCAAGTCTCAAGTCATGTGTCAAGAGTCAGAGTCAGGTCTCAAGCATTTGGTCAAGACTCAGAGTCAGGTCTCAAGTCTTGTGTCAAGAGTCAGAGTCAGGTCTCAAGTATTTGGTTAAGAGTCAGAGTCGGGTCTCAAGTCTTTGGTCAGGAGTCAGTCAGGTCTCAAGTCTTGTGTCAAGAGTCAGAGTCAGGTCTCAAGTCTTGTGTCAAGAGTCAGGTCTCAAGTCTTTGGTCAAGAGTCAGTCAGGTCTCAAGTCATATGTCAAGAGTCAGAGTCAAGTCATGTGTCAAGAGTCAGAGTCAGGTCTCAAGTGTTGTGTCAAGAGTCAGGTCTCAAGTCTTGTGTCAAGAGTCAGGTCTCAAGTCTTGTCAAGAGTCAGAGTCAGGTCTCAAGTCTTTGGTCAAGAGTCAGGTCTCAAGTCTTTGGTCAAGAGTCAGGTCTCAAGTCTTTGGTCAAGACTCAGGTCTCAAGTCATGTGTCAAGAGTCAGAGTCAGGTCTCAAGTCTTGTGTCAAGAGTCAGAGTCAGGTCTCAAGTCTTGTGTCAAGAGTCAGTCAGGTCTCAAGTCTTTGGTCAAGAGTCAGAGTCAGGTCTCAAGTCTTGTGTCAAGAGTCAGAGTCAGGTCTCAAGTATTTGGTTAAGAGTCAGAGTCGGGTCTCAAGTCTTTGGTCAAGAGTCAGGTCTCAAGTCTTTGGTCAAGAGTCAGTCAGGTCTCAAGTCTTTGGTCAAGAGTCAGAGTCAGGTCTCAAGTCTTGTGTCAAGAGTCAGAGTCAGGTCTCAAGTCTTGTGTCAAGAGTCAGAGTCAGGTCTCAAGTTTTTGGTCAAGAGTCAGAATTAGGTCTCAAGTCTTTGGTCATGAGTCAGAGTCAGGTCTCAAGTCTTGTGTCAAGAGTCAGGTCTCATGTCTTTGGTCAAGAGTCAGAGTCAGTTCTCAAGTCTTTGGTCAAGACTCAGAGTCAGGTCTCAAGTCTTTGGTCAAGACTCAGAGTCAGGTCTCAAGTCTTGTGTCAAGAGTCAGAGTCAGGTCTCAAGTATTTGGTTAAGAGTCAGAGTCGGGTCTCAAGTCTTTGGTCAGGAGTCAGAGTCAGGTCTCAAGTCTTGTGTCAAGAGTCAGAGTCAGGTCTCAAGTCTTGTGTCAAGAGTCAGAGTCAGGTCTCAAGTCTTGTGTCAAGAGTCAGAGTCAGGTCTCAAGTCTTTGGTCAAGAGTCAGAGTCAGGTCTCAAGTCTTGTGTCAAGAGTCAGAGTCAGGTCTCAAGTCTTGTGTCAAGAGTCAAAGTCAGGTCTCAAGTCTTGTGTCAAGAGTCAGAGTCAGGTCTCAAGTATTTGGTTAAGAGTCAGAGTCGGGTCTCAAGTCTTTGGTCAGGAGTCAGGTCTCAAGTCTTGTGTCAAGAGTCAGGTCTCAAGTCTTGTCAAGAGTCAGAGTCAGGTCTCAAGTCTTTGGTCAAGAGTCAGTCAGGTCTCAAGTCATGTGTCAAGAGTCAGAGTCAAGTCTCAAGTCATGTGTCAAGAGTCAGAGTCAGGTCTCAAGCATTTGGTCAAGACTCAGAGTCAGGTCTCAAGTCTTGTGTCAAGAGTCAGAGTCAGGTCTCAAGTATTTGGTTAAGAGTCAGAGTCGGGTCTCAAGTCTTTGGTCAGGAGTCAGTCAGGTCTCAAGTCTTGTGTCAAGAGTCAGAGTCAGGTCTCAAGTCTTGTGTCAAGAGTCAGGTCTCAAGTCTTTGGTCAAGAGTCAGTCAGGTCTCAAGTCATATGTCAAGAGTCAGAGTCAAGTCATGTGTCAAGAGTCAGAGTCAGGTCTCAAGTGTTGTGTCAAGAGTCAGGTCTCAAGTCTTGTGTCAAGAGTCAGGTCTCAAGTCTTGTCAAGAGTCAGAGTCAGGTCTCAAGTCTTTGGTCAAGAGTCAGGTCTCAAGTCTTTGGTCAAGAGTCAGGTCTCAAGTCTTTGGTCAAGACTCAGGTCTCAAGTCATGTGTCAAGAGTCAGAGTCAGGTCTCAAGTCTTGTGTCAAGAGTCAGAGTCAGGTCTCAAGTCTTGTGTCAAGAGTCAGTCAGGTCTCAAGTCTTTGGTCAAGAGTCAGAGTCAGGTCTCAAGTCTTGTGTCAAGAGTCAGAGTCAGGTCTCAAGTCTTGTGTCAAGATTCAGAGTCAGGTCTCAAGTCTTTGGTCAAGAGTCAGAATTAGGTCTCAAGTCTTTGGTCATGAGTCAGTCAGGTCTCAAGTCTTTGGTCAGGAGTCAGAGTCAGGTCTCAAGTCTTGTGTCAAGAGTCAGAGTCAGGTCTCAAGTCTTGTGTCAAGAGTCAGGTCTCAAGTCTTTGGTCAAGAGTCAGAGTCAGGTCTCAAGTCTTTGGTCAAGAGTCAGAGTTGGGTCTCAAGTCTTGTGTCAAGAGTCAGTCAGGTCTCAATTCTTGTGTCGAGAGTCAGTCAGGTCTCAAGTCTTGTGTCAAGAGTCAGGTCTCAAGTCTTGTGTCAGAGTCGGGTCTCAAGTCTTGTGTCAAGAGTCAGGTCTCAAGTCTTGTCAAGAGTCAGAGTCAGGTCTCAAGTCTTTGGTCAAGAGTCAGGTCTCAAGTCTTTGGTCAAGAGTCAGTCAGGTCTCAAGTCATGTGTCAAGAGTCAGAGTGAAGTCTCAAGTCATGTGTCAAGAGTCAGAGTCAGGTCTCAAGTATTTGGTCAAGACTCAGAGTCAGGTCTCAAGTCTTGTGTCAAGAGTCAGAGTCAGGTCTCAAGTATTTGGTTAAGAGTCAGAGTCGGGTCTCAAGTCTTTGGTCAGGAGTCAGTCAGGTTTCAAGTCTTGTGTCAAGAGTCAGAGTCAGGTCTCAAGTCTTGTGTCAAGAGTCAGGTCTCAAGTCTTGTGTCAAGAGTCAGGTCTCAAGTCTTGTCAAGAGTCAGAGTCAGGTCTCAAGTCTTTGGTCAAGAGTCAGGTCTCAAGTCTTTGGTCAAGAGTCAGTCAGGTCTCAAGTCTTGTGTCAAGAGTCAGAGTCAGGTCTCAAGTTTTTGGTCAAGAGTCAGAATTAGGTCTCAAGTCTTTGGTCATGAGTCAGAGTCTGGTCTCAAGTCTTGTGTCAAGAGTCAGGTCTCATGTCTTTGGTCAAGAGTCAGAGTCAGTTCTCAAGTCTTTGGTCAAGACTCAGAGTCAGGTCTCAAGTCTTTGGTCAAGACTCAGAGTCAGGTCTCAAGTCTTGTGTCAAGAGTCAGAGTCAGGTCTCAAGTATTTGGTTAAGAGTCAGAGTCGGGTCTCAAGTCTTTGGTCAGGAGTCAGAGTCAGGTCTCAAGTCTTGTGTCAAGAGTCAGAGTCAGGTCTCAAGTCTTTGGTCAAGAGTCAGAGTCAGGTCTCAAGTCTTGTGTCAAGAGTCAGAGTCAGGTCTCAAGTCTTGTGTCAAGAGTCAAAGTCAGGTCTCAAGTCTTGTGTCAAGAGTCAGAGTCAGGTCTCAAGTATTTGGTTAAGAGTCAGAGTCGGGTCTCAAGTCTTTGGTCAGGAGTCAGTCAGGTCTCAAGTCTTGTGTCAAGAGTCAGTCAGGTCTCAAGTCTTGTGTCAAGAGTCAGGTCTCAAGTCTTGTGTCAAGAGTCAGAGTCAGGTCTCAAGTATTTGGTTAAGAGTCAGAGTCGGGTCTCAAGTCTTTGGTCAAGAGTCAGTCAGGTTTCAAGTCTTGTGTCAAGAGTCAGAGTCAGGTCTCAAGTCTTGTGTCAAGAGTCAGGTCTCAAGTCTTGTGTCAAGAGTCAGGTCTCAAGTCTTGTCAAGAGTCAGAGTCAGGTCTCAAGTCTTTGGTCAAGAGTCAGGTCTCAAGTCTTTGGTCAAGAGTCAGTCAGGTCTCAAGTCTTTGGTCAAGAGTCAGAGTCAGGTCTCAAGTCTTGTGTCAAGAGTCAGAGTCAGGTCTCAAGTCTTGTGTCAAGAGTCAGAGTCAGGTCTCAAGTTTTTGGTCAAGAGTCAGAATTAGGTCTCAAGTCTTTGGTCATGAGTCAGAGTCAGGTCTCAAGTCTTGTGTCAAGAGTCAGGTCTCATGTCTTTGGTCAAGAGTCAGAGTCAGTTCTCAAGTCTTTGGTCAAGACTCAGAGTCAGGTCTCAAGTCTTTGGTCAAGACTCAGAGTCAGGTCTCAAGTCTTGTGTCAAGAGTCAGAGTCAGGTCTCAAGTATTTGGTTAAGAGTCAGAGTCGGGTCTCAAGTCTTTGGTCAGGAGTCAGAGTCAGGTCTCAAGTCTTGTGTCAAGAGTCAGAGTCAGGTCTCAAGTCTTGTGTCAAGAGTCAGAGTCAGGTCTCAAGTCTTTGGTCAAGAGTCAGAGTCAGGTCTCAAGTCTTGTGTCAAGAGTCAGAGTCAGGTCTCAAGTCTTGTGTCAAGAGTCAAAGTCAGGTCTCAAGTCTTGTGTCAAGAGTCAGAGTCAGGTCTCAAGTATTTGGTTAAGAGTCAGAGTCGGGTCTCAAGTCTTTGGTCAGGAGTCAGTCAGGTCTCAAGTCTTGTGTCAAGAGTCAGTCAGGTCTCAAGTCTTGTGTCAAGAGTCAGGTCTCAAGTCTTGTGTCAAGAGTCAGGTCTCAAGTCTTGTCAAGAGTCAGAGTCAGGTCTCAAGTCTTTGGTCAAGAGTCAGTCAGGTCTCAAGTCATGTGTCAAGAGTCAGAGTCAAGTCTCAAGTCATGTGTCAAGAGTCAGAGTCAGGTCTCAAGCATTTGGTCAAGACTCAGAGTCAGGTCTCAAGTCTTGTGTCAAGAGTCAGAGTCAGGTCTCAAGTATTTGGTTAAGAGTCAGAGTCGGGTCTCAAGTCTTTGGTCAGGAGTCAGTCAGGTCTCAAGTCTTGTGTCAAGAGTCAGAGTCAGGTCTCAAGTCTTGTGTCAAGAGTCAGGTCTCAAGTCTTTGGTCAAGACTCAGGTCTCAAGTCATGTGTCAAGAGTCAGGTCTCAAGTCTTGTGTCAAGAGTCAGAGTCAGGTCTCAAGTCTTTGGTCAAGAGTCAGGTCTCAAGTCTTTGGTCAAGAGTCAGGTCTCAAGTCTTTGGTCAAGACTCAGGTCTCAAGTCATGTGTCAAGAGTCAGGTCTCAAGTCTTGTGTCAAGAGTCAGAGTCAGGTCTCAAGTCTTGTGTCAAGAGTCAAAGTCAGGTCTCAAGTCTAGTGTCAAGAGTCAGAGTCAGGTCTCAAGTCTTTGGTCAAGAGTCAGTCAGGTCTCAAGTCATATGTCAAGAGTCAGAGTCAAGTCATGTGTCAAGAGTCAGAGTCAGGTCTCAAGTGTTGTGTCAAGAGTCAGGTCTCAAGTCTTGTGTCAAGAGTCAGGTCTCAAGTCTTGTCAAGAGTCAGAGTCAGGTCTCAAGTCTTTGGTCAAGAGTCAGGTCTCAAGTCTTTGGTCAAGAGTCAGGTCTCAAGTCTTTGGTCAAGACTCAGGTCTCAAGTCATGTGTCAAGAGTCAGAGTCAGGTCTCAAGTCTTGTGTCAAGAGTCAGAGTCAGGTCTCAAGTCTTGTGTCAAGAGTCAGTCAGGTCTCAAGTCTTTGGTCAAGAGTCAGAGTCAGGTCTCAAGTCTTGTGTCAAGAGTCAGAGTCAGGTCTCAAGTCTTGTGTCAAGATTCAGAGTCAGGTCTCAAGTCTTTGGTCAAGAGTCAGAATTAGGTCTCAAGTCTTTGGTCATGAGTCAGTCAGGTCTCAAGTCTTTGGTCAGGAGTCAGAGTCAGGTCTCAAGTCTTGTGTCAAGAGTCAGAGTCAGGTCTCAAGTCTTGTGTCAAGAGTCAGGTCTCAAGTCTTTGGTCAAGAGTCAGAGTCAGGTCTCAAGTCTTTGGTCAAGAGTCAGAGTCGGGTCTCAAGTCTTGTGTCAAGAGTCAGTCAGGTCTCAATTCTTGTGTCGAGAGTCAGTCAGGTCTCAAGTCTTGTGTCAAGAGTCAGGTCTCAAGTCTTGTGTCAGAGTCGGGTCTCAAGTCTTGTGTCAAGAGTCAGAGTAAGGTCTCAAGTCTTTGGTCAAGAGTCAGTCAGGTCTCAAGTCTTGTGTCAAGAGTCAGGTCTCAAGTCTTTGGTCAAGAGTCAGTTAGTTCTCAAGTCTTGTGTCAAGAGTCAGAGTCAGGTCTCAAGAGTCAGAGTCGGGTCTCAAGTCTTGTGTCAAGAGTCAGAGTAAGGTCTCAAGTCTTGTTTCACGAGTCAGAGTCAGATCTCAAGTCATGTGTCAAGAGTCAGAGTCAGGTCTCAAGTCATGTGTCAAGAGTCAGAGTCAGGTCTCAAGTCTTGTGTCAAGAGTCAGAGTCAGGTCTCAAGTCTTTGGTCAAGAGTCAGTCAGGTCTCAAGTATTTGGTCAAGAGTCAGTCAGGTCTCAAGTATTTGGTCAAGAGTCAGAGTCAGGTCTCAAGTCTTGTCAAGAGTCAGGTCTCAAGTCTTGTGTCAAGAGTCAGAGTCAGGTCTCAAGTCTTGTCAAGAGTCAGAGTCAGGTCTCAAGTCTTTGGTCAAGAGTCAGTCAGGTCTCAAGTCTTGTGTCAAGAGTCAGAGTCAGGTCTCAAGTCTTTGGTCAAGAGTCAGAGTCAGGTCTCAAGTCTTGTGTCAAGAGTCAGGTCTCAAGTCTTGTGTCAAGAGTCAGGTCTCAAGTCTTGTGTCAAGAGTCAGAGTCAGGTCTCAAGTATTTGGTCAAGAGTCAGTCAGGTCTCAAGTCTTGTCAAGAGTCAGGTCTCAAGTCTTGTGTCAAGAGTCAGGTCTCAAGTATTTGGTCAAGAGTCAGAGTCAGGTCTTTGGTCAAGAGTCAGTCAGGTCTCAAGTCTTGTGTCAAGAGTCAGTCAGGTCTCAAGAGTCAGAGTCGGGTCTCAAGTCTTGTGTCAAGAGTCAGAGTCGGGTCTCAAGTCTTGTGTCAAGAGTCAGTCAGGTCTCAAGTCTTGTGTCAAGAGTCAGTTGGGTCTCAAGTCTTTGGTCAAGAGTCAGGTCTCAAGTCTTTGGTCAAGAGTCAGGTCTCAAGTCTTGTGTCGAGAGTCAGAGTCAGGTCTCAAGTCTTTGGTCAAGAGTCAGTCAGGTCTCAAGTCTTTGGTCAAGAGTCAGTCAGGTCTCAAGTCTTGTGTCAAGAGTCAGGTCTCAAGTCTTGTGTCAAGAGTCAGTCGGGTCTCAAGTCTTGTGTCAAGAGTCAGGTCTCAAGTCTTGTGTCAAGAGTCAGTCGGGTCTCAAGTCTGTGTCAAGAGTCAGAGTCAGGTCTCAAGTCTTGTGTCAAGAGTCAGAGTCAGGTCTCAAGTCTTGTGTCAAGAGTCAGAGTCAGGTCTCAAGTCTTTGGTCAAGAGTCAGAATTAGGTCTCAAGTCTTTGGTCAAGAGTCAGAGTCGGGTCTCAAGTCTTTGGTCAAGAGTCAGAGTCGGGTCTCAAGTCTTGTGTCAAGAGTCAGAGTCGGGTCTCAAGTCTTGTGTTAAGAGTCAGAGTCAGGTCTCAATTCTTGTGTCGAGTCAGTCAGGTCTCAAGTCTTGTGTCAAGAGTCAGGTCTCAAGTCTTGTGTCAAAAGTCAGAGTTGGGTCTCAAGTCTTGTGTCAAGAGTCAGAGTAGGGTCTCAAGTCTTGTGTTAAGAGTCAGGTCTCAAGTCTTGTGTCAAGAGTCAGGTCTCAAGTCTTGTGTCAAGAGTCAGTCGGGTCTCAAGTCTTGTGTCAAGAGTCAGTCGGGTCTCAAGTCTTGTGTCAAGTGTCAGTCGGGTCTCAAGTCTTGTGTCAAGAGTCAGTCAGGTCTCAAGTCTTGTGTCAAGAGTCAGGTCTCAAGTATTGTGTCAAGAGTCAGTCAGGTCTCAAGTCTTGTGTCAAGAGTCAGAGTCAGGTCTCAAGTCTTGTGTCAAGAGTCAGTCAGGTCTCAAGTCTTTGGTCAAGAGTCAGAATTAGGTCTCAAGTCTTTGGTCATGATTCAGTCAGGTCTCAAGTCTTGTGTCAAGAGTCAGGTCTCAAGTCTTTGGTCAAGAGTCAGAGTCAGGTCTCAAGTCTTTGGTCAAGAGTCAGAGTCAGGTCTCAAGTCTTGTGTCAAGAGTCAGTCAGGTCTCAATTCTTGTGTCGAGAGTCAGTCAGGTCTCAAGTCTTGTGTCAAGAGTCAGGTCTCAAGTCTTGTGTCAGAGTCGGGTCTCAAGTCTTGTGTCAAGAGTCAGAGTAAGGTCTCAAGTCTTTGGTCAAGAGTCAGTCAGGTCTCAAGTCTTGTGTCAAGAGTCAGTCAGGTCTCAAGTCTTGTGTCAAGAGTCAGAGTCAGGTCTCAAGTCTTGTGTCAAGAGTCAGAGTCAGGTCTCAAGTCTTGTGTCAAGAGTCAGTCAGGTCTCAATTCTTGTGTCGAGAGTCAGTCAGGTCTCAAGTCTTGTGTCAAGAGTCAGGTCTCAAGTCTTTGGTCAAGAGTCAGAGTCAGGTCTCAAGTCTTTGGTCAAGAGTCAGGGTTGGGTCTCAAGTCTTGTGTCAAGAGTCAGAGTAAGGTCTCAAGTCTTTGGTCAAGAGTCAGTCAGGTCTCAAGTCTTGTGTCAAGAGTCAGAGTCAGGTCTCAAGTCTTGTGTCAAGAGTCAGAGTCAGGTCTCAAGTCTTGTGTCAAGAGTCAGTCAGGTCTCAATTCTTGTGTCGAGAGTCAGTCAGGTCTCAAGTCTTGTGTCAAGAGTCAGGTCTCAAGTCTTGTGTCAAGAGTCAGAGTCGGGTCTCAAGTCTTGTGTCAAGAGTCAGAGTAAGGTCTCAAGTCTTGTGTCAAGAGTCAGGTCTCAAGTCTTGTGTCAGAGTCGGGTCTCAAGTCTTGTGTCAAGAGTCAGAGTAAGGTCTCAAGTCTTTGGTCAAGAGTCAGTCAGGTCTCAAGTCTTGTGTCAAGAGTCAGTCAGGTCTCAAGTCTTGTGTCAAGAGTCAGAGTCAGGTCTCAAGTCTTGTGTCAAGAGTCAGAGTCAGGTCTCAAGTCTTGTGTCAAGAGTCAGTCAGGTCTCAATTCTTGTGTCGAGAGTCAGTCAGGTCTCAAGTCTTGTGTCAAGAGTCAGGTCTCAAGTCTTGTGTCAAGAGTCAGAGTCAGGTCTCAAGTCTTTGGTCAAGAGTCAGGTCTCAAGTCTTTGGTCAAGAGTCAGAGTCAGGTCTCAAGTCTTTGGTCAAGAGTCAGTTAGGTCTCAAGTCTTGTGTCAAGAGACAGAGTCAGGTCTCAAGAGTCAGAGTCGGGTCTCAAGTCTTGTGTCAAGAGTCAGAGTAAGGTCTCAAGTCTTGTTTCACGAGTCAGAGTCAGATCTCAAGTCATGTGTCAAAAGTCAGAGTCGGGTCTCAAGTCTTGTGTCAAGAGTCAGAGTAAGGTCTCAAGTCTTGTGTCAAGAGTCAGGTCTCAAGTCTTGTGTCAAGAGTCAGAGTAAGGTCTCAAGTCTTGTGTCAAGAGTCAGGTCTCAAGTCTTGTGTCAAGAGTCAGTCAGGTCTCAAGTCTTGTGTCAAGAGTCAGGTCTCAAGTCTTGTGTCAAGAGTCAGGTCTCAAGTCTTGTCAAGAATCAGAGTCAGGTCTCAAGTCTTGTGTCAAGAGTCAGGTCTCAAGTCTTGTCAAGAGTCAGAGTCAGGTCTCAAGTCTTTGGTCAAGAGTGAGGTCTCAAGTCAAGTGTCAAGAGTCAGAGTCAGGTCTCAAGTCTTTGGTCAAGAGTCAGGTCTCAAGTCATGTGTCAAGAGTCAGAGTCAGGTCTCAAGTCTTGTGTCAAGAGTCAGAGTCAGGTCTCAAGTCTTTGGTCAAGAGTCAGAGTCAGGTCTCAAGTATTTGGTCAAGAGTCAGAGTCAGGTCTCAAGTCTTGTCAAGAGTCAGTCAGGTCTCAAGTCTTTGGTCAAGAGTCAGTCAGGTCTCAAGTCTTTGGTCAAGAGTCAGTCGGGTCTCAAGTCTTGTGTCAAGAGTCAGTCGGGTCTCAAGTCTTGTGTCAAGAGTCAGTCAGGTCTCAAGTCTTGTGTCAAGAGTCAGAGTCAGGTCTCAAGTATTGTGTCAAGAGTCAGTCAGGTCTCAAGTCTTGTGTCAAGAGTCAGTCAGGTCTCAAGTCTTGTGTCAAGAGTCAGTCAGGTCTCAAGTCTTGTGTCAAGAGTCAGAGTCAGGTCTCAAGTCTTTGGTCAAGAGTCAGAGTCGGGTCTCAAGTCTTGTGCCAAGAGTCAGTCAGGTCTCAATTCTTGTGTCGAGAGTCAGTCAGGTCTCAAGTCTTGTGTCAAGAGTCAGGTCTCAAGTCTTGTGTCAGAGTCGGGTCTCAAGTCTTGTGTCAAGAGTCAGAGTAAGGTCTCAAGTCTTTGGTCAAGAGTCAGTCAGGTCTCAAGTCTTGTGTCAAGAGTCAGTCAGGTCTCAAGTCTTGTGTCAAGAGTCAGAGTCAGGTCTCAAGTCTTGTGTCAAGAGTCAGGTCTCAAGTCTTGTGTCAAGAGTCAGTCAGGTCTCAATTCTTGTGTCGAGAGTCAGTCAGGTCTCAAGTCTTGTGTCAAGAGTCAGGTCTCAAGTCTTGTGTCAAGAGTCAGAGTCGGGTCTCAAGTCTTGTGTCAAGAGTCAGAGTAAGGTCTCAAGTCTTGTGTCAAGAGTCAGGTCTCAAGTCTTGTGTCAAGAGTCAGTCAGGTCTCAAGTCTTTGGTCAAGAGTCAGAGTCAGGTCTCAAGTCTTTGGTCAAGAGTCAGAGTCAGGTCTCAAGTCTTTGGTCAAGAGTCAGGTCTCAAGTCTTTGGTCAAGAGTCAGTTAGGTCTCAAGTCTTGTGTCAAGAGTCAGAGTCAGGTCTCAAGAGTCAGAGTCGGGTCTCAAGTCTTGTGTCAAGAGTCAGAGTAAGGTCTCAAGTCTTGTTTCACGAGTCAGAGTCAGATCTCAAGTCATGTGTCAAGAGTCAGAGTCAGGTCTCAAGTCATGTGTCAAGAGTCAGAGTCAGGTCTCAAGTCTTGTGTCAAGAGTCAGAGTCAGGTCTCAAGTCTTTGGTCAAGAGTCAGAGTCGGGTCTCAAGTCTTGTGTCAAGAGTCAGAGTAAGGTCTCAAGTCTTGTGTCAAGAGTCAGGTCTCAAGTCTTGTGTCAAGAGTCAGAGTAGGGTCTCAAGTCTTGTGTTAAGAGTCAGGTCTCAAGTCTTGTGTCAAGAGTCAGGTCTCAAGTCTTGTGTCAAGAGTCAGTCGGGTCTCAAGTCTTGTGTCAAGAGTCAGTCGGGTCTCAAGTCTTATGTCAAGTGTCAGTCGGGTCTCAAGTCTTGTGTCAAGAGTCAGTCAGGTCTCAAGTCTTGTGTCAAGAGTCAGGTCTCAAGTATTGTGTCAAGAGTCAGTCAGGTCTCAAATCTTGTGTCAAGAGTCAGTCAGGTCTCAAGTCTTTGGTCAAGAGTCAGAGTCAGGTCTCAAGTCTTTGGTCAAGAGTCAGAGTCAGGTCTCAAGTCTTTGGTCAAGAGTCAGAGTCAGGTCTCAAGTCTTTGGTCAAGAGTCAGTTAGGTCTCAAGTCTTGTGTCAAGAGTCAGAGTCAGGTCTCAAGTCATGTGTCAAGAGTCAGAGTCAGGTCTCAAGTCTTGTTTCACGAGTCACAGTCAGATCTCAAGTCATGTGTCAAGAGTCAGAGTCAGGTCTCAAGTCATGTGTCAAGAGTCAGAGTCAGGTCTCAAGTCTTGTGTCAAGAGTCAGAGTCAGGTCTCAAGTCTTTGGTCAAGAGTCAGTCAGGTCTCAAGTATTTGGTCAAGAGTCAGTCAGGTCTCAAGTATTTGGTCAAGAGTCAGAGTCAGGTCTCAAGTCTTGTCAAGAGTCAGAGTCAGGTCTCAAGTCTTTGGTCAAGAGTCAGGTCTCAAGTCTTGTGTCAAGAGTCAGAGTCAGGTCTCAAGTCTTGTCAAGAGTCAGAGTCAGGTCTCAAGTCTTTGGTCAAGAGTCAGTCAGGTCTCAAGTCTTGTGTCAAGAGTCAGAGTCAGGTCTCAAGTCTTTGGTCAAGAGTCAGAGTCAGGTCTCAAGTCTTGTGTCAAGAGTCAGGTCTCAAGTCTTGTGTCAAGAGTCAGGTCTCAAGTCTTGTGTCAAGAGTCAGAGTCAGGTCTCAAGTATTTGGTCAAGAGTCAGTCAGGTCTCAAGTCTTGTCAAGAGTCAGGTCTCAAGTCTTGTGTCAAGAGTCAGGTCTCAAGTATTTGGTCAAGAGTCAGAGTCAGGTCTTTGGTCAAGAGTCAGTCAGGTCTCAAGTCTTGTGTCAAGAGTCAGTCAGGTCTCAAGAGTCAGAGTCGGGTCTCAAGTCTTGTGTCAAGAGTCAGAGTCAGGTCTCAAGTCTTGTGTCAAGAGTCAGTCGGGTCTCAAGTCTTGTGTCAAGAGTCAGTCGGGTCTCAAGTCTTTGGTCAAGAGTCAGGTCTCAAGTCTTTGGTCAAGAGTCAGGTCTCAAGTCTTGTGTCGAGAGTCAGAGTCAGGTCTCAAGTCTTTGGTCAAGAGTCAGTCAGGTCTCAAGTCTTTGGTCAAGAGTCAGTCAGGTCTCAAGTCTTGTGTCAAGAGTCAGGTCTCAAGTCTTGTGTCAAGAGTCAGTCGGGTCTCAAGTCTTGTGTCAAGAGTCAGGTCTCAAGTCTTGTGTCAAGAGTCAGTCGGGTCTCAAATCTTGTGTCAAGAGTCAGAGTCAGGTCTCAAGTCTTGTGTCAAGAGTCAGAGTCAGGTCTCAAGTCTTGTGTCAAGAGTCAGAGTCAGGTCTCAAGTCTTGTGTCAAGAGTCAGAGTCAGGTCTCAAGTCTTGTGTCAAGAGTCAGAGTCAGGTCTCAAGTCTTGTGTCAAGAGTCAGAGTCAGGTCTCAAGTCTTTGGTCAAGAGTCAGAATTAGGTCTCAAGTCTTTGGTCAAGAGTCAGAGTCGGGTCTCAAGTCTTTGTTCAAGAGTCAGAGTCGGGTCTCAAGTCTTGTGTCAAGAGTCAGAGTCGGGTCTCAAGTCTTGTGTTAAGAGTCAGAGTCAGGTCTCAATTCTTGTGTCGAGTCAGTCAGGTCTCAAGTCTTGTGTCAAGAGTCAGGTCTCAAGTCTTGTGTCAAAAGTCAGAGTTGGGTCTCAAGTCTTGTGTCAAGAGTCAGAGTAGGGTCTCAAGTCTTGTGTTAAGAGTCAGGTCTCAAGTCTTGTGTCAAGAGTCAGGTCTCAAGTCTTGTGTCAAGAGTCAGTCGGGTCTCAAGTCTTGTGTCAAGAGTCAGTCGGGTCTCAAGTCTTGTGTCAAGTGTCAGTCGGGTCTCAAGTCTTGTGTCAAGAGTCAGTCAGGTCTCAAGTCTTGTGTCAAGAGTCAGGTCTCAAGTATTGTGTCAAGAGTCAGTCAGGTCTCAAGTCTTGTGTCAAGAGTCAGAGTCAGGTCTCAAGTCTTGTGTCAAGAGTCAGTCAGGTCTCAAGTCTTTGGTCAAGAGTCAGAGTCAGGTCTCAAGTCTTTGGTCAAGAGTCAGAGTCGGGTCTCAAGTCTTGTGTCAAGAGTCAGTCAGGTCTCAATTCTTGTGTCGAGAGTCAGTCAGGTCTCAAGTCTTGTGTCAAGAGTCAGGTCTCAAGTCTTGTGTCAGAGTCGGGTCTCAAGTCTTGTGTCAAGAGTCAGAGTAAGGTCTCAAGTCTTTGGTCAAGAGTCAGTCAGGTCTCAAGTCTTGTGTCAAGAGTCAGTCAGGTCTCAAGTCTTGTGTCAAGAGTCAGAGTCAGGTCTCAAGTCTTGTGTCAAGAGTCAGAGTCAGGTCTCAAGTCTTGTGTCAAGAGTCAGTCAGGTCTCAATTCTTTTGTCGAGAGTCAGTCAGGTCTCAAGTATTTGGTCAAGAGTCAGAGTCAGGTCTCAAGTCTTGTCAAGAGTCAGAGTCAGGTCTCAAGTCTTTGGTCAAGAGTCAGGTCTCAAGTCTTGTGTCAAGAGTCAGAGTCAGGTCTCAAGTCTTGTCAAGAGTCAGAGTCAGGTCTCAAGTCTTTGGTCAAGAGTCAGTCAGGTCTCAAGTCTTGTGTCAAGAGTCAGAGTCAGGTCTCAAGTCTTTGGTCAAGAGTCAGAGTCAGGTCTCAAGTCTTGTGTCAAGAGTCAGGTCTCAAGTCTTGTGTCAAGAGTCAGGTCTCAAGTCTTGTGTCAAGAGTCAGAGTCAGGTCTCAAGTATTTGGTCAAGAGTCAGTCAGGTCTCAAGTCTTGTCAAGAGTCAGGTCTCAAGTCTTGTGTCAAGAGTCAGGTCTCAAGTATTTGGTCAAGAGTCAGAGTCAGGTCTTTGGTCAAGAGTCAGTCAGGTCTCAAGTCTTGTGTCAAGAGTCAGTCAGGTCTCAAGAGTCAGAGTCGGGTCTCAAGTCTTGTGTCAAGAGTCAGTCGGGTCTCAAGTCTTGTGTCAAGAGTCAGTCGGGTCTCAAGTCTTTGGTCAAGAGTCAGAGTCAGGTCTCAAGTCTTTGGTCAAGAGTCAGGTCTCAAGTCTTGTGTCGAGAGTCAGAGTCAGGTCTCAAGTCTTTGGTCAAGAGTCAGGTCTCAAGTCTTGTGTCGAGAGTCAGGTCTCAAGTCTTTGGTCAAGAGTCAGAGTCAGGTCTCAAGTCTTGTGTCAAGAGTCAGAGTCAGGTCTCAAGTCTTTGGTCATGAGTCAGAGTCAGGTCTCAAGTCTTTGGTCAAGAGTCAGAGTCGGGTCTCAAGTCTTGTGTCAAGAGTCAGTCAGGTCTCAATTCTTGTGTCGAGAGTCAGTCAGGTCTCAAGTCTTGTGTCAAGAGTCAGGTCTCAAGTCTTGTGTCAGAGTCGGGTCTCAAGTCTTGTGTCAAGAGTCAGAGTAAGGTCTCAAGTCTTTGGTCAAGAGTCAGTCAGGTCTCAAGTCTTGTGTCAAGAGTCAGTCAGGTCTCAAGTCTTGTGTCAAGAGTCAGAGTCAGGTCTCAAGTCTTGTGTCAAGAGTCAGAGTCAGGTCTCAAGTCTTGTGTCAAGAGTCAGTCAGGTCTCAATTCTTTTGTCGAGAGTCAGTCAGGTCTCAAGTATTTGGTCAAGAGTCAGAGTCAGGTCTCAAGTCTTGTCAAGAGTCAGAGTCAGGTCTCAAGTCTTTGGTCAAGAGTCAGGTCTCAAGTCTTGTGTCAAGAGTCAGAGTCAGGTCTCAAGTCTTGTCAAGAGTCAGAGTCAGGTCTCAAGTCTTTGGTCAAGAGTCAGTCAGGTCTCAAGTCTTGTGTCAAGAGTCAGAGTCAGGTCTCAAGTCTTTGGTCAAGAGTCAGAGTCAGGTCTCAAGTCTTGTGTCAAGAGTCAGGTCTCAAGTCTTGTGTCAAGAGTCAGGTCTCAAGTCTTGTGTCAAGAGTCAGAGTCAGGTCTCAAGTATTTGGTCAAGAGTCAGTCAGGTCTCAAGTCTTGTCAAGAGTCAGGTCTCAAGTCTTGTGTCAAGAGTCAGGTCTCAAGTATTTGGTCAAGAGTCAGAGTCAGGTCTTTGGTCAAGAGTCAGTCAGGTCTCAAGTCTTGTGTCAAGAGTCAGTCAGGTCTCAAGAGTCAGAGTCGGGTCTCAAGTCTTGTGTCAAGAGTCAGTCGGGTCTCAAGTCTTGTGTCAAGAGTCAGTCGGGTCTCAAGTCTTTGGTCAAGAGTCAGAGTCAGGTCTCAAGTCTTTGGTCAAGAGTCAGGTCTCAAGTCTTGTGTCGAGAGTCAGAGTCAGGTCTCAAGTCTTTGGTCAAGAGTCAGGTCTCAAGTCTTGTGTCGAGAGTCAGGTCTCAAGTCTTTGGTCAAGAGTCAGAGTCAGGTCTCAAGTCTTGTGTCAAGAGTCAGAGTCAGGTCTCAAGTCTTTGGTCATGAGTCAGAGTCAGGTCTCAAGTCTTTGGTCAAGAGTCAGAGTCAGGTCTCAAGTCTTTGGTCAAGAGTCAGTCAGGTCTCAAGTCTTGTGTCAAGAGTCAGAGTCGGGTCTCAAGTCTTGTGTCAAGAGTCAGGTCTCAAGTCTTGTGTCAAGAGTCAGAGTCAGGTCTCAAGTCTTGTGTGAAGAGTCAGAGTCAGGTCTCAAGTCTGGTCAAGAGCCAGAGTCAGGTCTCAAGTCTTGTGTCAAGAGTCAGACTCAGGTCTCAAGTCTTGTGTCAAGAGTCAGTCAGGTCTCAAGTCTTTGGTCAAGAGTCAGAGTCAGGTCTCAAGTCTTTGGTCAAGAGTCAGGTCTCAAGTCTTGTGTCGAGAGTCAGAGTCAGGTCTCAATTCTTTGGTCAAGAGTCAGTCAGGTCTCAAGTCTTTGGTCAAGAGTCAGGTCTCAAGTCTTGTGTCAAGAGTCAGAGTCAGGTCTCAAGTCTTTGGTCATGAGTCAGAGTCAGGTCTCAAGTCTTTGGTCAAGAGTCAGTCAGGTCTCAAGTCTTTGGTCAAGAGTCAGAGTCAGGTCTCAAGTCTTGTGTCAAGAGTCAGAGTCAGGTCTCAAGTCTTTGGTCATGAGTCAGAGTCAGGTCTCAAGTCTTTGGTCAAGAGTCAGAGTCAGGTCTCAAGTCTTTGGTCAAGAGTCAGTCAGGTCTTAAGTCTTGTGTCAAGAGTCAGAGTCGGGTCTCAAGTCTTGTGTCAAGAGTCAGGTCTCAAGTCTTGTGTCAAGAGTCAGAGTCAGGTCTCAAGTCTTGTGTCAAGAGTCAGAGTCAGGTCTCAAGTCTTTGGACAAGAGTCTGCGCCAAGTGTCAAGTCTTTGGTGAATTGTCTGAGCCAAGTCTCAAGTCTTTGGACAAGAGTAATAGCCAAGTCTAATCCCTTGGTACTCTTTGATCAAGAGTCCCATGCCAAGTGTAAACCAAGTCTCAAGTCGTTGGTCAGGAGTCTGATTCAAGTCTCAAGTCTCCGGTTCACAGTGATGCACTTTGCTTTTCATAATGATCATCTTGAATTTAGCTATGCCTACAAGTAATTTATTGATAAGATCACTTTAATACATCATAATTGCTAGCTGCCTTGTTGTTGCCTTATTCTGCTGTTATCTTGATAACATGTAGCCTACAGAACCACTTGCTTTGATATGAAGTGCACTGCATATGATTTGCAAAGGCACCCAATACAGAATAAAGATTCCTAAAGTATCTGCATCGGTTACACGCTCCTGCAGATTCCTGCTCTACTACATCAGGAGGATTCGCCCCTTCCTCACTCACCTTCATTAACAGGTGCTAATCCAGGCTCTTGTCATCTCCCGCCTGGACATCAGACCTCTGGAGCTTGTCCAGAACGCTGCAGCTCACCTGGTGTTCAATCGCCCCAAGTTCTCCCACACAACTTCCCTTCTCCGTTCTCTACACTGGCTCCCTGTAAGAGCTCGCATCCAGTTTAAGACTCTGGTGCTAGCCTACAGGGCAGTGAAAGGAACAGCTCCTTCCTATCTCCAGGCCATGGTCAAGCCCTACACCCCCGCCCGACCTCTTCGCTCTGCTGCCCCTGCTGCGGTCACGGCTTTTTTCTGTCCTGCCCCCAGAGTTGTGGAATGATCTCCCCACTGACGTCAGGACAGCAGAGTCACTGCCCATCTTTCATCAGGCTGAAAACTCACCTCTTCAAGAAGTACTACCTGAGCCTTCCACTTAGTACTTATTGTATTCATATTAGTTTGTTGCACTTATTGTATTCGTATTAGTTTGTCCCTGTACTTTTGCTCTGGTTTATGCTCTTATATGCTTGTTTAACAAAGGAGATGCACTTATGACTTCTGGTGACAAGTAGTGGTCTTGAATACCTGTGTTGAATGCACTTATTGTAAGTCGCTTTGGATAAAAGCGTCTGCTAAATGACTGTAATGTAATGTAATCTATGAAATTATTCTTAACAGCATAAAGAATTATTGTGGGAATAATACGCAATCAGCCCATTGTTGAGTGAAGTATGGTAAGCCTATATACAGAGGGAGACCTTTGTGTCGCACGTTAAGCCCAACAGGACTGTTCTATCCACCCATATTTGCTCTCTCCCTACGCCTCTCAAAAACGATTGTTTTCTGAATAAATAAAAGCTGTTAGCCGACTGAGTGAAAGCAAAGATAAGTTTCACCACTGACATCTATATCTGTATCTAAAACAAATAGCAGCCGGGTATTAGAAAAAAGAAAGAAAGCTGATTTCCAGGCAAAGAAACCCTTGCTCTGTACAACGAGAGGATTCTGTAAATACATCCGAATGTTGGCTGTTGAGCTGCATTGTGGATAATGTGGAAGATTTTTTTAACAAGGAGGAAGAATGCATTGAGCACCCTGTAGTAAAATTTGAGCTTATCAACAGCCAATGGTTATAATGTATTATATAGAATTAACACTGTCGAGTAAACTCATTTTAATCTGAATGCAAACACAAATCTTTTTTCTGTATCAACAAACCACCTCTGATGTGTATGTGTGCCTTCACGAGGCTACCAGCTAGCTCTTTGTCTTTGTCGTTCCAACCCGATCAGGCTACCCGTGGATCCATCCCTAAGAACATCACGTCCCCCCGCTGAGCTGATCTTAGCTGCCAGAGGAGCTGTACAAATCAGTTCTGGCTATTTATAACAACTTGACATTGAGAATGTGGGCTGATCTGAATCCAGCCGCTCAGAATGAGGCCCAAGAGGTGCCTGGCTGTGGCAAACTGATAAAATGTAGCTCTGCCAGCTCCCGCAGGATTACAGTCTGTATTAGAAACCGTATCGCACCATACTGTCCTGTTCAGACTGGCCTCAGCACACTGCAAATGGCTTCAAATACATGCAATTCGATTCAATCAGTAATCACTCTTCAGTCAATGTTACGGTCGGATTTTAATGTAATGTAATGTAAGTGCCTTGTGAGATTATGGAGACTACTCATTTTGAATTACATGCGATCAAATAGTTCAGAATTAGACTTGAACATTGTGAGGTTTTTTCTGTCAGGCAAAATAAGCAATTTTCTAGCATCATTTAGCATCTTAGTGTATCAGAATGCAAATGTTTTCTGCTTAGCGCTAAACAAAGTGCAGACCATGAATGTCTGCACAATATTTAATGGAAATCCATTAAAAAATTGCAGGGATATTTCAGTCTGGACCAAATTGCTGGACCGACCAAAAGAAAAAGCAACAGACATGACCATCTCCAGAGCTCCGCTGCGAGCATAGCAGTAAATGCGGGCTAAACCTGACCCAAACTGCCTGTTTTTAAATGCCACAAAGACAAGACCTGGTCTAAATGTATTATTTTCCCATACAACAAAACTGTACTGTCAATTACATTTCAAAGGAAACACATTTTCTCCCGACGTATCACAAATATGTTTCTAATCAAAGTCCATGAAAGTCTGCGAGGGGAGGAGTCGAAGTGGATGGATGGGTCACACAAACACAGGACTTTCACCCAAGAGGCCGCAGTTCATGTCTAGAGTGAAACCAAAAGTTAACATTGACTTATTTTAATTTACGTGTATCACTTAAATAACGTAACAAAGGTACTTATTTTATGCCAAACCATGATGCGTTCACTAAACATAACCAAGTAGTTTTGTTGCCTTAACATAACCACGTAATTTTGTTCTATTTTTGTTTTGTTTCACTTTCCAACTTTAACCACGTTTAAAACTGTGACCATAATCAGGGAGAAAATATGTTTCCCTCAAAAAGTAATTGAGAATGCAGTTATTTGGGTGCCACGCCATTGTTCGGCCCAATGTTATGAAACCCCAATAGTCCGAGAACTGTCCCATGGACAGAAAGCCCATTTGACCGACAGCCTGTTATCCTGAAAACAAACGCTCATAGTTACAATAAATGTACACTTTCTAACTATTAGGCAAAGATGTCATTGGACCTTCAAGGTCGCAATATTATTCCGTCCATGGGAAAGGCATGACAGCTTGTGAAGTGCTGGTGTGCAAAAAAAGTCACGGTGCTTCAAATTTTGTAAAATGCAGAAGTCGGGGTAGCCTACTGCTAACCGGTGAGTAGCGGCCCACTTCTAGCACTGATTCTTGTACCTCACCCTTCTTCTTCACCCTCGGATGTTTGTATTGTTGCGGTTTCGCGCACTACTTCATCAACAATCCTTCAAAAGCATCGTGGGCCAGGGCATCTTTGAGGGATATGAGAGATTGTGAGACGTACGGGGCCACCTTGAAGTGGTTTCTATTTCAGGGTTTTCTAGCTGGCTGTCCTTGAGGGTGTTTCAAAGGTCCTCCGAATATTAATTTCACCGCTTTAATAGAGCAAAACTTAGTTATAATGAATTGATTTGTCAGTAGTTAGGGAACTTTTGATTAATTAATAATTTTAGTCGGTTTCAAGAAAAAATGCCAAGCATTTTTCTTGCCTTTGTAGGCAATTAGTGAATATCTTCAGCTTGTGGACTTGAACAATACAAGCTATTTGAATCAATCTGGGCTCTGTAAAATTATTTTCTTACATTTTATTGACCAGACAAATAAGCATTTTATTAAAAAACAATGATCTTCATCATACTCAACAGTTGAGTAACGTGTGTAGCAGTCAGTGCGGTGAGGAGCAGGGGGGCTCGGCCGGTGTTGTGAATGAGGGCCATGACGTCAGGAAGCCAATGTCAACAATGCAGCTCCTAGAGGAGAAAAGGCGTTTCATCCGAACACACACACGGAGACCGTCCACCACGCACCGACTGATGCCCACGGGCCGTTAAAAGGAGCGGTTCTGGCTGTCGTGGGGCTGCGGAAATAAAACAAAAGAAAACAATGCGGACTCACTCTTATTCCTGAGGAATTGATCGCGAGACGAGCAGGAAAAAAACGGGTAAGTCGGTCCCGTCATTGCAAGGATAACAGCAACCATTGGGCTTTACTACGCTTGAATAACCCAGACTACGGGATCCCCTGTCAGCCGTGGATTTGCTTCTACTAATCTGTCTGCCTCACAGTAGTGGTGTTGCGTTCACGGGGGGGGGTTGCTCTGTTACTTCTCTTTCTTGTCCTGAGCTGTGTGCCTACCTGATGACCGTGGTGGTTTTCGCGCAGGTTAGCGAGGATGCAGTAGTCGGCGGCGTGTTTAAGCTAGCTAGGTGTTGTGCATTAATGTGTTTCCCTCAGAAAACGTGTTTCTCTTCGCCTCGGGAAAAGTACAGCCCTACTAACAAAGTGCTTTGTGTTTTTGTGGCTGTTTTGCGTTTTTTTTGCCAGCGACTTTAATTGCCAAAAAACGAAACACTTCACGGTATTTCAAAGAATGAATATTGATAGTAGCCGACTGAAAGTAACGTATGGTTATGGTGCCTTGTTTTGTGGCGTCATTATGACAGACCGCACGCGTCGGTTAATTCTACAAGGAAGTTGTCGGGTCTTTACATTAGTCCCTCGTGCTTTTTTATTTTAGCTAACCACATCCCAAATATACGATGAATCATACAACATGTATCGATAGAAGACTAGACGAGGGGACACACATGTTTTGCACGGGAGACAAATGCAACAACCGGGGCTCGCGCTCCTGTCATGCTGCTGGGGGAGGACAAAGGACCCAGCCTCCCACCCCCTTATTCCCGCCTCAGCCGCTGAAACAGACGGTTCGGTAAACAGCGACCTCGGAATAAAGCAAAAATTC
This sequence comes from Anarhichas minor, assembly GCF_050575085.1. Lineage (NCBI taxonomy): Eukaryota > Metazoa > Chordata > Actinopteri > Perciformes > Anarhichadidae > Anarhichas > Anarhichas minor. The sequence goes on along the minus strand of NW_027466483.1, from coordinate 3,086,609 downwards.
CCGTGTGGGCTGTATCTTGATGCGTGTTCGCCGCTACGACAATAATGTACGCGTCAAAAATAAGCGAGGTGATCTTGCCCGGTGCCTACATGACAAATTGCGACCTTAAAGGTCTAAAAATAGGAGTTACTGAGGTCTTCTTATCACTACAGCCTGATAAATGTAGTACGTAGAAACGTTTTGATATTCTATTAAAACCCAAGCCTTCAATGTATATATGCCTGGAGTTAGTGGCTGCTTGTATGACTTCTGTAAGCCACTGTAAACATGCCTTTATTGTGAAGAGATTAGCTCTTTGTCGTCCTTCCTACAAATCCTTTTCCCATCTTCCACCTCTCTCCTGATGGGGAAAAACCAGCAGCATCAGAGTATGTGCAGCACTGGCTTGGTGGTGGTGGGGGTTGGGTGGGGGGGGGGGGGGGGTTACATACAGTTCAGCTGAATGGAGAGGTGATTTGAGCCAATGAAATATTTACCACCACTGCCACTTCGAGACAGTTATCTTGAGCAAAGACCGATATCTCGCTGCTGCTTTGGCTGAAGATATCGCCTCTGTTATTTGCTTAGTTATGCTCATAATATAAAGAGATCATAAATAAGGAATTATTAAAGGGACAATCAAACAGATTTTACCTGTCGAGGTCAGGGTTGCTTCTCGTGGAGGGACACTTTCCATCTTGTGACAACGGTTATGTAATGTCTCGTGTGGAGCTCTGTCAAGTCTGAGAATACGCAAATGATGTCATCACGGTCATCTCAGAGAAGGTGCTTTGCAAAGCGGGGGTGAGGCCTTTAAAAAAATAATAAAAGTCATTCACCTGGCTGGGAGGGGCCGGACAAAAGATGTTATTGAGCTGCATCATGAGAGGTGTGTGATACAGCATACATGACCCATACTGAGGACCAGAGGTCAGAGGTCATGGAATTCTACCATATTTCTTAAAAACTGTCTCAAAGTACAAATCTAACCTGGATGTCGCCTCACAGCATGAGGGGACCGGGTTGGAGTCCTGGGCTATCAGGAGTTTGCATGTTCTCCCAGTGGCAGCGTGCGTTCTCTCCGGGTTCTCCACAGTCCAAAGACATGCAGCTTGGGTTAATTGATGACTCTAAATTGCCCGTAGATGTGGATGTGAGCATGTTTGTCTGTCTCTGTGAGTCAGCCTAATGTCAGCTGGGATCGGCACCAGCAACCCCCCCCGACTCTGAAGAGGATAAGCAGTTAAAGATATTGCCACTGGATGACACCTAAGTAAGACTGAAAAAAAAGAACAGAGAACCCAGAGTCTGCTCGAGTCCAAGTCAAGTGGTGTGATCTTATTGATTACGTGTGATCCTGTAGTTTAGTTCAATAAGGTGTCTAAGTGTGTTTTTAGAGTATGGAGATGCATGTATGGATGTGTTTGGTGTTGGCAGAGTGTGTAGTGCCATTTATGTCACTGTGTGTGGGTTTGTCCATGTGCTGGCTTTGCTGAATGGAGGGACAGTCGGAGGTGTGCGTCCTGCGAGGAGTGTGAAACGTGTTTTTTTTGTTTTTTTTTCAGAGGTCCGTGCGGAGGCGCTCAGTGCTGAAAATAACCGCGTTGAATCCGCCGCTCTCCTGTAACTCATGAAGAGGTGACCAACTTCGACTCATTCATGAAGTGAATCAAGTCTGACCTGTTGGTGAACTGAGGCATTAAAACCCAGGGTCTGTTACGTGATACTAGCGCTTGTGTGATGGCAGACCATTGGTTTTGTCCAACATGGCTGTATTCAATTGTTTCATTGATGATGAATTAATAATTGTTTAGTATAGATGCTAGTATTCAGCATAGAAAGTAGGGAAGAGTGACAATCACAGTTTGCCTTTGTCTTCAGATATGAAAATGAGTTTACTGAGATGTAAAACGGATAAAAACAAGTCATTTCATTTTAAAAGCAGCAAGTATTTGGTCTAAAAAACTCAATTATTTAAATTGACCATTTATTTTCTGTTTGACACCTGATGTGGGGGCCACATCAATGCTACAGTATTTATTGCACCTGTGCTTTGCTAGCTGTGAGTCTGTCTGCAGTAAAACTGTTCCCCTGCAGAATAAAGAAATACATTTGAAGAACGTGACATTATTATTGTTTTAAATGTTCAAGCATGTGACATATGTTTGAATCACATCAATCAAATTTGATGCAGGTCAAATTTCACCATCTCCTTATATATGGAAATGTTTGCATGCACCATGTGTGACATTTACGAATGCGGCTACCTGCAGATTGTACAGGTCTGCTAGTGTGGGCTCTCTGCTGTCCAAGTCCGTTTTAGAGTTCATCAAGGACTGAGAGAAGAAGGGAGTCCAGTAAGAGATCTGTGCAGCTTGTTCACAACCTGATTCTGATTTTCACTCCCACGCTCCCCTCTTTTGTCTCTGAAAGCACAGCGGTGGGTCAGCCATGAGTGTGGAAGCAGGAATGTGAAGAGAAGAATATGGAGCGTGCTTTAGAGCTCCGCCTGCTTTCACACCTTTGCACACCTGGCCGATCGCCAATTAAAGCAGTCAGATCGACCCTGTGTTTTAAAAAGAACAGACTATCTGAATTTGCACATCTGAAAGTGTTTGTTACCAGGAGGCAACCTCCCGGGTTCTGGGAAGTGAAGCCAATGCTGAAGTGCCTTAAAGCTGCATTCTCTCAAAACATCAGTCCACAAACCAACAGGGTGACGTCACGATGACTACGTCAACTTCTCATACAGTCTATGAACCAACCTGAGAGGAAGTCGCCCATGTTGGGTAACATAAGTGCAATACAGAGTGGACAGAGATGAAGATGAATAGAAGTGCAGAGGGAGAATGACGTCTTCTCATTCGTTGGCTGGTCATATGTTCAGTCTAGCAAAGCTAAACCCTTTGTTGCGCGTCAACACTTTTCTCCTCCCATCTCTACTGTCAAAAATCCCTGAAAATCTTTTTTTTTTTAAAGAAGTCTTTAAAGTGACATTGCTATGTTTTAAAGGGGTTAAACACAGCTAGCACTCTTTGTACCCTGCGTCTATTTTCATCCTCACTACGTCATGTGAGGACATACTCCCAGAGGGGGATGGGTGTGTGTGTGTGTGTGCCTACTCACATGTCCGTACTATATGTCAGTGTTTGCTGAATGTCTTTATGCACATCTGATGGTGTGCTTTCACATTTGCTCAGTCAGCACCAGTTAGTGGTGTTTTCAGGATGTTCATCACGTTGTGTGTGGGCCTCCTGCCCAGTGACACACACACACGCACCACAACAGGCAGACGAGTGAACACAGTGAAGTGTGAAGCGGAGCACAGGGCCGAGCTAATCGTAGTGAAGTGTCTGTCAGGAGGCCTTACTGTACTCTGCTGTTCCACATTCTTCTCTCTGCACAACCAAACTTACTCTACAATTTAGTCTTTCGAAATAAACAAGGCTTTGTGAAAAATATCATCTCGAAGCACACTTTCATTCAAGTTTTTTTTCTTTAAAAAAAGCAAATAAATAAACAAAAACAAAGTAGAGGCCTCCTCTCAACCCTCCCAACTCTGTAGTCATCCAGCATCATTGAAAACAATGGGAATGGATTGAATATTTGCAATGTGGAAGATTCCATCATTCATAAAGATAACAACAGAGAAAATACTAGACAATGAAATGGGCACCTTTTTAATTTGAAATATCAATTTAAAATGAATTAAAGCTGCGAGCAGCATTGACCGGGCCCTCGCAACTTCACGCACGTCGAGGGTACTAGCAGGACTCTGGCCATGCATTTCTGTGACCGTCATACACTGCGTGCACGAGTTAAACGGTATTTCCTGGTACTGGCAGGACTCTGGGTGACGCGGCCATGAATTTCTGTAACCATCACACTCTGCGTGCACGAGTGAGATATTTCCTGCGTAGACCAGCAGCGTAGCAAGATCATGTTGCCAGGGCTTAAGCCTCAAATGTTTAGAGTGTACCTCCGATACAATCATAAATGTAAGCCTTTAAAGATCATTAAGAAAATCAATGTGTGTGTGAATGTGCTTCCGTGTTTGTAACATAACAGAATGTCAGTTTACTGGGATGGGGTTCAACTCCCTGCAGTGTCCTGCTGATTGTATTTGGACTTGCATGAAAGTTAACAAAACAGTAGTGCCATTTGCTGTTACTTGAACACTTTAATTTAACACTGATTTCATTTTAAGTTCTTCTGGAACTTTAGATTGTAGTGTGAAGCATTCATTATAACGTTTAACCTGATTGTCATGAAGAAGCTCTGGACAGATCATTTATACTAATGCCCACTGACATGGTTTGAAAATCCACTGTTATCTAACGTTTGCTCTCCAAGCATCTTAGTTTGCACATATTTAGATCAGAGAAGTCTTTTTCTCATGGTGTGCCCACAAACCCTTTCAATAAGTTCAGTGTTTGGGCCGCTGTAATTATAGAATCCTGCTTACGTCCGTGCTTATCAGTAGGTGGCGCTATGATTATGAGTTAATATTGGCATGCAGAAGTCCTAAAGCCATGACAGTCAACAAGCATGTCAAGTTTGGGACAGTTTTGACAAAGTACAGTCGAGTTACAACAGCTTGATGGATGATGGCGAACCATGTAAAATGGCCATCACACCATATCCACGTTGTTCGATGAAACCTAAATCTTTTAGTAACTTTTAATCGCTAAGGTCTTTAGATTGTTCTGACCAAATTCTAAGGTGATCGGATTAATTCCCTAGGAGGAGTTCGTAGTACAGCACCTGGAAATGGAAAATAAACACGAGAAATTCATACAAAATTGAAAATGTCTGACTTCCGGTTGGGTTTAGAGCATGGTCCCAAGAGACTTTATTTTAAGTCCACATATGATACATGTGCCTACCAAATTTTGTAAATCTATGTGAAACGTACAGCGAGGGCTGCTTCGTCTAAATTTTGTAGGGGGCGCTATTGAGCCGATTTGCCAATCTGAACCAATAAAATCATATTATATAACTACATTTTGGGTTTTAAATGTGTATGCCAAGTTTGCTTATGTTTCGAGCATTTCTAGCCTCTCAAAAGTACCTTCGTTTTTCACGGCGAAGACTGCGTCGCAACGGCGTTCGACGAAACATCAAAAGCTTCATGAACTGGCATTATGAACTTCTTATATTTGTGTGGAACTAATTTGATATTGATTTGATTTACCTACTAAGAGAAACAAGCCAAAGTATAAAGACTTTAACTTCCTGTTACCAGTAGGTGGCGCTATGACTATGATTCAAAATTGGCCTACAGATGTCTTCAGGCCTGGAGTCTAATCAAACATGTGAAATCTGGTAAAGATCTGATGATGTGGAGTCGAGATACATCAGTTTATTCGTTCATGGCGAAGGATCGAAATTCGCCGAACCGCCACGTCGCCGCCCTTCAACAACTTCTTACGATTTTCACAATGAAGCATTCATTCACTCTTCACCCGAGTGTCCAAGACATACGGCCGCAAATCAAATGATACGATTACAAAGTCGATCATTGATCTCCGGCCTATTGATCTCTGGTACCAGGTACACTTATGAGCCACCTTATGTTCGAACATGGTGTTCGTTATGGCCAAACCATGGCACGCACAGAAGTCCAATAACAAAACACCATTCGGGTTCAGATCGGGCAAGCCGTTCCTCCCAATCACCCCCCGCCAGGTTTCTCCGTCATTGCCCACGTGAGCGTTGAAGTCCCCCAGGAGAACTATGGAGTCGGTAGGCGGCGCCCTTTCCAGGACCCCTCCCACCGACTCCAAGCAGGCCGGATACTCTGAACTGCTGTTTGAGCCTTGCTCCCCGCAACCCGTAGGCGCATGGAGGCGACCCTCCAGCATTCACTGGGGCGGTTTGCAGCCGAGTGTGAAGCGGCGGGGCCAAAATGAGCTTCCTCCGTAGGGTGGCCGGGCTCAGCCTTAGAGATAGGGTAAGGAGCTCGGTCATCAGGAGGGACCTTGGAGTCGAGCCGCTACTCCTTCGCGTCGAAAGGAGTCAGCTGAGGTGGTTCGGGCATCTAATTAGGATGCCTCCTGGACGCCTCCCACTGGAGGTTTTCCAGGCACGTCCAACTGGGAAGAGACCCCGGGGAAGACCCAGAACACGCTGGAGGGATTACATCTCCCAGCTGGCCTGGGAACGCCTCGGGATCCCCCAGAATGAGCTGGAACATGGTGCCGGTGAGAGGGAAGTCTGGGTCAGCCTGTTGCCACCGCGACCCGACCCCGGATAAGCGGAGGAAAATGGATGGATGGATGGATGGATGAATTTAAACACAAATATATTCAGGCTTGAAAAGGAAAAGGACCTAAATGGAAAATGCTTCAATGAAAAAGGGTTTCGTTATTTGTATTCTTACTTTGGTGTCATCCAGTGGCAGGATCAAGAATGACAGTGATGTACTGTTCAGGTATAGCCATATTTACAGTGGTTTCCTGAAAGGGGCATTCCGGCAGTTTTGTTTAGTATACCATCATATCTCATATTCATGGAAACTTTATTTCTTTTGTACAAGTCCTGTAAAGAAAATAGTCAAGTATTACATGCATGATACAGAAAGAAAGGTTGAATATCCTGTAAACAATTTGATTTGGCTTCAAAATATTTACCCTAATTATTTGTTTTCAGATGCTTTAGAATCAGGAGGAAAATGAATAGTCCATCTTTGTATAAACCCGGACATGTAAATTGTGTTTTATCAGTGAATTATTTGTGACTGTTTTGATCGCACCGCCAAATTACAAAAATCCAGATGTGCAGGCCGTGCTTACGCCATTTTCTGACCACCTGCCGGCTTCACTAGGGGGAGTATGAACTGAGCTTTAGCCTCTGGAAGTCTTTTATTGTGAAAAACAATTGTGCAGAAAGTGTCGAGCTCTACAACAATCGAATAATGAATGATTAAATTGAATAACAAGTGACTGGAAACTGTTTGAAAAAGATAAGAGGGAGAAGAGAAGGTATGACGTGTTGATGCTCTCAGTGTGCTGGGAACGGATTTATTCCGAATTTATCCAGACAGCCGCACATTTTGAGTCCGCATTGATCAGGTAACGGGCGAAATGAGGAGCAAGGACGGGTATTGTCATAGACGAAGCACAGTCCGGCACTGACCCTGTTCAGTGGAGACTCTGTCACGCCTTGCGACGACCACAAGGGAGCCCGTGGGCTAACCCTGACCGACATGGTGGATGAAGCGAGCCTCCCGCGTCACATGACAAACATCGCGGCAGGACGTGTGTGAAGGGCAAAAAAACGAGGAACGCAGCTAACCCAGTACGAACATTATCCTGCACACACCGGCGTTCGATGAAAGACAGAATGCATCGTCCTGTTTGCTTCAGTGTGATGAAGAGAGCTTGTTGTCTTCCTGCGAGGTTCCCTTCTTCTTATTATTCTTCTCTGCTGCTCTCTGTCAGAGAGACTGTAATGCATAATGCACACTCCCAGCACTGTTATATTTGTACAGCATGTGCAGGTGAGGGGAAGTGATGGAGGTGTTGCGTGCGTGCGTGCGTGATGAGTACAGACTGTCCCAGGAGGCGAAGCACAGCTCGAGGGGCAGACAGAGGAAGCTATGCTCACGGCGTCTGATGGATCTCTTTCTTCTACCTCCATATCTCTTTTCCCTTCCTCTCCGATTGTCCACGCCTCCCTCTCTTTCTCCTTCTTATATTCTCACTCACTCTCTCGGCACGTCTATTTTTATCGCGCTCTGCTTCAGCGGCGCCGGGGGATGTGCGCAGAGGTAGTGTGAAGCGGGGGCTCTCTCTGTCTCGTCTTTTTTCGTCAATAAATAAATGTTCTGCACGCCGGATCGCACAGTGCGGCTTTAAAAACTGCTCGTTGTTTCTATATGGGCAGCATGGAGGGTACAGTGCAACAGCAAATTATGTTTTAAGATTTAAGTTTTAAGATAATTTGTGCTTTGTCACTCCCCACTGGCACTAATAAACGCCTCTGCTTACTTGATCCACACCCGTCTTCGAACTACACACCTGTAAAGTTTCGTCACTGCATCTTGCACGGTTGTGACGCTGTCGTGGTGACAATGTCCGTCCAAAGACAGACCTCTGTGGTACTTCCTGCTGCAGTATGTTTTCTACAGGATCACAGTGAAAACATTAGCAGCGTTGCTGTTGCGGCTGCGAGCATGCTAACATGCTCACAATGGCAATGCAAAAATACGAATGTTTAGCAAGTATGTTATATTATGCGCACCATCTCAGGCTGTATTTAGAACAGTATGAAGGCAAATTACTGTCAAAATCCGAGAGCGCAAATGAGATCCATGCGTGTGTGTAGAGGTCCCGCGCGTGCAAATCAAACAGCCGCGCACGTATTTTACTTTGGCGAGTGCTTTCACATCAATCCAAGCAGAATATCTCTGCTCGCACGAGCAAAATTGCAGCCTACGAGGAGAAAACCATGCTTTGAGGGCGAGGGGGCGTCCCGTAGCGCGCGACTACTATCACTGCTCTTCTGCTCGCGAAACTTGAACCTGCTCGCTCACAAAACTTTCACGTGTATGCTGCATGTTTTTAACTCCTTTACATACTGTTGGTTAGTTTAATCTACAGCGATGCATCCTATTCTATAAGATCATCGTATGTTTGTAGTGTCAGTACAGTACATTATTTACCTCTGAGATGTAGTGCAATCTGAAAACCACCTCTATACCTCCACTTAGCGTCTGTGTCAGAGTGACATCCGGCCAATCCAAAGACGAGGATTGTAACCAATTAAATTTAGTGATACAATGGTGACTGGGTTCCCCCACTTACTGTCAAAAAGTAAAAAACACTTGTGAGCGAGCAGGTTAAAGCTTTGCGAGCAGAAGAGCAGTGATAGAAGTCGTGCACCAGAGGACACTCCTCCCCCTCAAAGCATGGTTTTCTCCTCGCAGGCTGCAATTTTGCTCGCGCGAGCAGAGATATTCTGAGCAGAGTGATGTAAAAGCGCTCACCAAAGTAAAGTACGTGCGCGGCTGTTTGATTTGCATCTCATTTGCGCTCTCTCGGATTTTGACAGTGATTTGCCTTCATAGAACAGGCGGCAACCTCCGGTTCTGCCAAATGAAGCCGATGCGGAAGTGTCTTAAAACTTGCATTCTCTCTAATGTCCATCAGGGGGCGACTCCTCTGGTTGTATAGAAGTCTATGAGAAAATGACTACTTCTCTCTTGATTTATTACCTCAGTAAACATTGTAAACATGAGTTTATGGTCTCAATCTCTAGTTTCAAGTCTTCTTCAAAACAGCATGATGTTCATTTCGTAAATTATGGTCCATTTAGAGTCAAACAGACCATAAAGCAAGGTATGCTTTAGGCTTACTGGGATTGACAGGCCGCTGCCGTAACCAGAGCCATAGCAGATGTCACTACATCACTTCAGATAAGATTTCAAATATTGGCAGTTTTACAAAAATTGACAGCCAATTGCAAATTTGCTCTGTCTTTTTTGGCGTTGAGAAGCTCCACAAACCGGCGTGACAGCAAGCTAGCGCCTCCTGGCGCCGTTATAGCTAGCAGGCCGGCCAGTCACGGTCACAGATGCTGCTGTGAGCGGGCTGGAGCTCTGTCAAGAGTCTTCTATGTCCCTGCTGTGTTTGTTTAAATATCCCAACACAAATGTCCATTCTAAAATTAACGGGAACCTTTGGTTGTCTGCTTTTCTTGGAGTTGAAAAGCTCCACAAGTGCCTGTGGACGTAGCTCACTCGCCAGCCGGCCAGTCGCACTCATGGACCATCTACAAAGTAGGCAGTGGAGAGGGAGAATGCAGCCTTTACATTACTTTTGTAGGTGTTTGAAAACAAAACTAATGACATTCTAAAGTATTTGACAAAGTATTACCATTTTAATCTGATGGTGTAATAAAAAGGATAATCACCAAAGTCAATAGAATTGATCCTTTAGGGACCTAGGATATGTGAAGCGATCCATCCAATCGTTGAGATATTTCAGTCTGGACTAAAGAGGTGGACCACCTGAAAAACACAAATGATTTTTGCTTTTTGTTCTATTATGGCAAATGGAAAGTGACTAGGCTTTCAAAGCTGCACTATCATTTAGAGCAATGTCTATTTGGGACCAATTGTTCCATTTCTAGAGCAACGATTAGAGGAAAGTCTGAACACATAACCAGGCTCTCCCAATCTGTTAATCATCCCACAGATTCATTGACCTGTCAGGGAACCAGACTGATTTACCACTGTTGCTAATGAGTGTCAGGGTCAAACATCGTGGAATGCTTGTCAGTGTGGACTCACCTTGAATGAATCTGACTTGTCTTTAGCCACCAGAACAGACTGTAGGTTTAGCCTCGATCAATGGCAGAATTCCTCTCCAACAAACACGCTGTACTGGTTTTGCAGTGGCTTGAATGTTTAAGTGTATCAAGCCATACATCAAGACCAATTTAGCTGCTTTCACACAAACAACTAGTACGTTTGGACTCAGTCATTGTCTATATTAGTCAGTCAACCAATGTGCGGCTACATATTCCAGATCATGTCTTTGGGTTTGACACCGGCCCACATATAGAAAAGAATACACACAGCTGCCTTTTTTTTCTATACTATTGCACATTCAATATTTCATGTGTTCATCTGTTCACACCTTGCCACAGTGAAAAGTGTTTCTAATCCTGGTGCGAGAGATGTCGTTCCTGACATTAAGGTGCTTCATCGAGCGCCAAGATTTCCGCCGTGTATTTGGCGTCCTGGAACACATTTGAGCAGCCATTGTTCTGGACTTCTGAGGGACACACCGAGAATTCTTAATGAGGGCACAATCCATGTCCATGAGAACAATGCGTGCATGCGGTGCGGAGGATGTTACTGTAATGAGATGATGATATGTTGAATTTGAATAGAATGACAGTATTTAACCAAGTGCAGTGCTCCAAAAAGTTCAAACTAAATGACCAACAACAAGATTCACCACTCTCAGCTGTCACTGCCCAGGGCATTGTTGGCATTTTATGGTTTATCCGGTGCATAACCTTGCCACAGATCTGGCAACCCATCTGGCATGGCTGGCGGTGATTGGGGCAGATGGTGAGATGACTGTCAGCTGTTTTGGGCACTGCTTAAATCCACATAGGCCACACAGGGGTTGCTAAGCTAAAGCTAAATCTGTTGTGTGGCTCACAGAATGTCTCATGAGAGGGTTCTGAGGGACACGGCTGATGACGAATAAAAGTAAAGTCAGATTTTACAAATCTTTAGCTCAGCTGTAATCTGTGCTGTCTTCGGTGCCCTCTGTGCTGCCATTATAAGAGACATGTCGGAGCTAACTGAGACCTCTTAGCCCGTTTGACCCGTGATAGCCCCAAGCCTCATGGGAATTGGTGTTCATTAAAGGCAGCTAAATATGGGGTGACACAGCCACTACACATTGTTTAAGAGAGGCTCTGTTCTAAGGTGTAGTTATTAGCAGTGTTATGAATATCAATGGAAGTTTGAATGCAGTGTTCCTTCTTCTGGAACAGAACCTGCAGTTCTGGTTTCACTTCAGCTCTCCATTGGAACTGGAAGTTATATAACTGTTGTCTCACAAGAATCTTTATTATACGGTTACTGAAATAGCAAGTAAAGTAGTTGA